>NW_006921593.1:10737809-10750584 GCF_000298275.1 Orycteropus afer afer
CCCGACTCATAGCGACCCCTTCTTGGGTTTCCAAGGCAGTATCACTACAGAAGTAGGATTGCCCAACCTTCCTTCCAAGGAGTGGCTGGTGGGTTTGAACCACCAGCCTTCTGGTTAGCATTCAAGTGCTTTAGCCACTATGCTACCAGAGCTCCTCAGGCAACGTATAGCACCTGGCAAATCAGCTGCAAAAGACCTCTTTCAAGTGCTGAAGAGCAAAGATGTCTCCTTGAGGACTAAGGTGTACCTGAAACAAGCCATGGTATTGTCAGTCGCCTCATATGCATGTGAAAGCTGGACAATGATTAAGGAAGACCGAAGAAGAGTCAATGCTTTCGAGTTTTGGTGTTGGTGAAGAATGCTGAAAGTACCATGGACTGCTAAAAGAACTAACAAATCTGTCCTGGAGGAAGTGCAGCCGGAATGCCCCTTGGAAGTGAGAATGGCTAGACTTCATCTCACCTGCTTTGGTCATGTTGTCAGAAGGGACCATTCACTGGAGAAGGCTGTTACACTTGGTAGGGTGGAGGGTCGATGAAAGACGGGAAGGCCCTCAACGAGATGGATTGACACAATGGCTGCAGCAATGGGCTCAAGTATGGCAAGGATCATGGAGCTGGCTCAGGATCTGGTGGTGTTTCATTCTGCTGCATATAGGGTTGCTATGAGTTGGAGATGACAGCACCTAACAACAAATTGTGAACATGATCCAGAAGAAGAAAGTCCACAGCCAGCAGTGAATGGTGTAGCATTTACAAATTCAGCCTACAGATGAAACAAACCTCTGTTCAAATCCTGGCTGCATCACAATTTTAGGCCAATTATCTAACCCCAAGGAACCCTGGTGATGTAGTGATTAAGCACTTGGCTGCTAACCAAAAAAGATGGACAGTTCAAACCCACCGACCACCCAGTGGGAGAAAGATGAGGCAGGCTGGCTCCGTAAGGATTTTAGCCTTGGGAACCCTATAGTGCAGTTCTTCCCTGTCCTGTAGGGTCACTATGAGTCCGAACTGACTCAACACAGCAGGTTTCGAATGGGTTTAGATATCTAAACCCTGAGATGTAATTACCTCTCCTGTAAAATAGAACACGTAATATTTTCTTCTTGGTTGGATACAGAGTGGTGGTGGTGGTGTTAGTTGCTGTTGAGTGGATTCTGGATTTATGGTGAGTCCATGTGTGCAGAGAACTGTGCTCCACTGGGTTTTCGAGAGTGTGACCTTTCAGAAACAGATTTCCTGGCCTGTCTTCCGAGGCACCGCTGGATAGGTTTGAACAGCCTACTTTTCCACTAGTAGTCGAGCACTTAACTGTTTGCACCACACAGAGTAATACTCACTATTTATTATTATCAGTGTTAGCAACAAAAATGAGGAATTCTAATCAAGTGATGTAATTGATAAACATGGTGGTTCATGAATGACAAGGACGTATTGTACCTGTTCGGAGTTCAATTTGCCCTTTGTTATACTATTAGCCAGTCAAAACCCCCTTTTACGTATTTTCTTTCAACCATACTGAGATGGATATTTTCATTCTACTCATGTTCTTTTGGGAAAAGATCTAATGGCTTACATCTCTCTCTATAACTGTTTCTGAAATGCAGTTTCAAGGTTTGAAAGCCTTCTCTTATCTACTTCTCATTGTTAACATCTTATGTATGGTATCTGGAAAACGGTTCAGGTTTACAGTGTAGTAGGTATGATTTGTCTCTGCCAGGCATATATATTAAGAGATAGGCAGAGAGGGATTTGGATTTAGAAGAGGATCCTGTACACTAATGATAATTCTTGATTTTAGAGTTTGTCCTTTACTGCAATGCAATGCTGAAAACATCTCAAGCAAAGTACCTGGTTAATGTTGTGGAAGCAATTCAGTTACAAATGTCTGTTGTCAAGAGGTAACAGAAACACCCCAAATAAGAGCACATCGAAGCATGTGGTTTTCCATTGGCTTAGTAGCATCTGGTACCCTAGGAAAAGGAGATAAGGGTTCTTCCTCAGTCAGAGGAGAGATGGATTAGGTGATTGTGGCCAGACACAGCTGTTGTCCTCAGATGCTGGGGGTCAGTCAGGGCCTGAGAGTCTGGGAATGTGACGGATTAGAGTGGTGATATTCCTGCTCTCTTCATGAAAGTGTTTATTCATCAATGCCAAGAAATTTGGCAGATACCTACCTGGCCAGCTGACTGGAAGAGACCCTTATTTGTGGCCATTCCAAAGAATGGTGATCCAACAGAATGTGGAAATCATTGAACAATATCATTAATATACACACAAACAAAATCTTGCTGAAGATAATTAAAAAATGTTTATAGCAGTACATTGACAGGGAACTGCCAGAAATTCAAGCCAGACTCAGAAAAGGACATGGAACGAGGGCTATCACTGCTGATGTCAGATGAATCTTGGCTGAAAGCAGAGAATACCAGAAAGATGTTTACCTGTGTTTTATTGACTATGCAAAGACATTTAACTGTGTGGATCATAACAAATTATGGATAACATTGCGAAGAATGGGAATTCCAGAACATTTAATTGTCTTCATGTGGAACCTGTACGTAGACCAAGAGGTCTGTTGGGACAGAACAAGGGGGATACTGTGTGATTTAAAATCAGGAAAGGTGTGCACTAGGCTTGCATCCTTTCACCATACTTATTCAATCTGTATGTTGAGCAAATAATCCGAGAAATTGGACTATAAGAAGAAGAATGCAACATCAGGATTGGAGGAAGACTCATTAACAACCTGTGATATGCAGATGGCACACCCTTGCTTGCTGAAAGCTAGGAAGATTTGAAGGACTTACTGCGGAAGATCAGACTACAGACTTCAGTATGGATTGCACCTCAGCATAAAGAAAACAAAAATCCTCACAACTGGACCAGTAAGCAACATTATGATAAATGGAGAAAGTACTGAAGTTGTCAAGAATTTCATTTTACTTGGATCCACAATCAAGGTCCATGGAAACAGCAGTCAGGAAATCAAACAACGTATTGCATTGGGCAAATCTGCTGCAAAAGCCTAGTGTTAAAAAGCAAAAATATCACCTTGAGGTTTAAGGTGCATCTGAAACAAGCCATGGTATTTTCAGTCACCTCATATAGATGCTAAAGGTGGACAATGAATAAAGAAGACCACAGAAGAATTGATGTCTTTGAACTATGATGTTGGCAGGGAATATTGAGTATACCATGGACTGCTAGAAGAACAAACACCTTACGTATGGTTGGAAGAAGTGCACATGAGGAGTCTGACACACAAGGGGTCACTATAACTTGGGGCTGACTCAACGGAACCTAGTAACAACAATATTCCAGAGAAAGAAGCAGAAGTGCTGCCTCTTGGGTTCTGTGCAGGGCCGTGTACATGTCAGTTTTGTGTCTTCACCACCCACTCACCCTTTCTCAGAAAACACCCACCAGGTATCACTCTCAGTCTCAAGTGATTATTCCAAAAGGATTCAGGACACATACTGTTCTCCTAATCCATATAAAAAACAAAACAAACAGACAACCAGTTGCTGACTGTGACTCATGTGACCCCATGTGTGTCCAAGTAGAATGTGCTTCATGGGGTTTCACAGAAGTGGGTCATCAGGCCTTTCATCTGGGGTGCCTCTGGGTGAACTCAACCCTCCAGTCTTTCTGTTGGCAGCTGAGCACGTTGACCGTGAGCACCACCCAATTGTTTGCCGTTTGGTCTCTGACTGAACTGAGCTGTGGGGAGGCCACCACCATGGCTGTCTCGCTCATCTCATACCAAGTACAGTACCCAGCATGGTGCTTTAAAGAAGTGAGTGAATATATATGGCAGCAGCAAGGCATTTAACAGAAGGAAAAGACAGACATAAACCACTGATGGTAATTACATTGTTGGTCAAAGATGCCTGGAAAGAAAATGGAACTGCTAATTTCCAGCGACGATTCTACCTGAGCATGAAGGATGGTGGTATCTATCAAGCACTTGAGGAAAGTGAACTCACCCACAGAAATGGGATGCAGCACTGACCTTTATGAAAGTGCTCACAGCAGCTCTGGCTGCTGGAACTCAGGGAAGAAAAGAAGTCATAGATCTGGAGGGAATCCGAGAAAAGGTCAGCTAAGTGATCAGGGAGTGCAAATGACTCCTGCAGAGAGAGGCAAGTTAGGCCCTGGCTCAGAAGATTTGGGCCAGAGGGCACAGGTGGAAGTGTATAAAACAATGCAGGATGTGAGCACAGACTTAAACATGGAGACCAAAGAATTGTAATTCAGTTATCTCTGAAACCGAGAGGGCACAGACATAAGTAAGCACTTTACAGGCAGGAAGCAGACATGTGAACTCACCACCCCTGTATGAGTCTCCTATGGCTGCCATAACAACATACCACAAACTAGGTGACTTATAAGAACAGAACTTTATCGTCTCACAGTACTGGGGGCCAGCAGTCCAAATCAACATGTTGGCCAAACCATACTCCCTCCAGTCCTTGGGGAAGATCTTTTTTTGTCTCTCCCAGCTTCTGGTAGCCCGTGTGTTCCTTGAATTGTAGATGCATTTTCCATAGTTGTCCTTCCTCTGTCTCCCTGTGTCTCATCTCCTTTTTCATGAGGACACCACTCAGATGGAATTAGGACCCATCTGAATGTTAACTGATAACATCTGCAAGGACCCTATTTCCAGACAAGGTCACATTCACAGGTACTAGGGGTTAGGCCTTCAACATATCTTTTTGGAGGACAGAACTGAGTCCATAACAGCCTCCATGAAGTAACAGAGGTAAAACGGTCACATCCATCAGTCTGGGAAGGCCTAGATTGTCAGGGAGAGTAAATCCACTAGCAGCAACTGGTTTATGAAAAGTACAGTTGACTTGATAGTCTGCTTCCTTAAAGACTGCAGCCAAGAAAACCCCATGGGACCATTCTACTCTGCACACATGACACACGGGGTCACTATGAGTCAGAATTGAATCAATAGCACCTAACAACAATGTAGTTGCAGAAGTACAGGAAACCTGAGGAGCACAGAAGAGGAACATCCAACTTAGAAGTGGGCAACCAGAGGAGACTTCTGAGAGAGAGAGAGGTGGAGAGTAGAAGATGAGGAAGAGTTGTCAGGCCAAAGGTGCCTGAGGAGTGGCCAAGGCCAGGGAGAGGTGGGGCAAACGCTTATTCCAGATAGACCCACACACACATGTGCACAGGCCAGGTCAAGTCACACAATTAGAAGACCTTCCTAAGGTCAGAAAGGAGCTCTGGTGGTCCATGGTTAAGGCATTGGGCTGCTAACCAGAAGGTCAGTGGTTCGAATCCACCAGCTGCTCTGCAGGAGAAAGATGAAGTAGTATTTCTGTAAAGAAGTACAGCCCTGGAAATCCTATGGGGCAGTTTTACTTTGTCCTTTAGGGTCACTATGCAGGGTGTGAGAAAATGGAACCACTAATTTCCAGCAATGATTCTACCTGAGCATGAAGCATAGTGGTATGAGTCATAATCAATTTGATGGCAGTGGGTTTTGATTCCAGAAAAATGTCAAAAAATGAGGGTGCAAAAAAAAAAAAAATGCCTGTAAGCAGGCATCATATGATACAAACAAAGCCTCTGAGCCAGGGTAAGGAGGCTGAAGTTTATTCTGAGGGCACAAGGAGGACACTGGGAGATTTCTACAGGACAATGGTAAGATCCTTTCTGCAGTGTGGAGAGCGGGCAGAAGCCCTGGATGGAGGGAGATAAGAGAGAGGAGACAGTGACTGCATTGACAAATGTGGGTATGTGGGTGTCCTTCTCAGATCCCTTAGGACCAAGGCTCTTAGCCTCAGGTCCTCAGCCCTCAGCTGAGTCCCTCTCTGGAGATTGTCTTAGCTGTCAAGAGTGCCTCACCCAAAGTCATGTCACCTCCCCAGGGAGAGTAGAAAGGCTCAGGCCCATCCTTCAAGGCAGGATGGTTCTGAAAGGCCATCCATGCTTCAGAGCTCCCTGTGGGATCTGCTGGGCCTTTGGTGCAGCTGCGTCACCCGCCAGGTCTTCATCCTTCATCTTGCATCACGGGGAACTCTTCATCCTCATCCTCCCCCACGGGGAACTCTTCATCCTCATCCTCATCCTCATCCTCCCCCACGGGGAACTCTTCATCTTCATCCTCAGCCTCCACCATGAGGAACTCTAGACCCCTGTGAATTCCCTGTGTACCAGTCTCAGAGCCTATCTCCTGGGTATCCTGGTTAAGACAGCTAACATCAGGAAGTTGACTCAGAAATGGGATTCTGGTCCTGGAGCACCCCCAGTTGTCTGGGATGAGTCGTGTCTGGTGCATGGGGAGCTCCGGTAGCACCTGAGTGTCATATCAGGGCAGCTGTGGAAACCTGTACTGGTGGTGACCAGGCTGGGATACAGGGCAAAGGGGTGAAAGCTCAGCTAGTTGAGAGGATGGTTGCTGTTTGCTGCCACTGAGCAGGCCCTTGGCTCATGGCACCCCATGCACAATGGGAGGAGACCCTGCCAGGTCCTGTGCAATCCCATGGTTGGCTGTGGATTGGACCACTGGGATCTATAGAGTTTCCAGTAGCTGATTTTTGGAAGTCAGTTGCCAGGCCTTTCTTCCTAGTCTGTCCTAGTCTGGAAGCCTGTTCAACATCATAGCAACATACAGGCCTCCACTGACAGAGAGGTGCTGGCTGTTCATGAGGTTACTGACAGGGAATCAAACTGGGTCTCCAGACCCCACATAGAAGGTGAGAATTCTGCCATTGCCCCATTGCTTGCATATTATAAAGGCAATGGAATGGGATGACTTGAATGAGCTCCATTGATGCCTTGGAGAAAGGCCATCAGGGCCAAATGTGACAGTCAGAGGACCTTCTTGACAGCATGTGAAGAGACTCTCATCTCCTGTGGCCAGAAGGCAGGAAAGTCAGGCCAGGGACTTCCTTAGAAGAGGAGCAGAGCCCAGAGGGATTGGATTCTCACTCCAGCCCGTCTGCAGTGGGCAGTCAGGACCTGAGCTGGGGAGCAGTGGGGCCCTGAGAAGGGAGAGGAACACCTGGATCCATGCACTTGAAAACCTCAACGCCCCAGATCCTCTGATGGCCCTGATCCTGCAACAGGGGACCCCCTGTCTCTGGGAAAGGCCAGCTGGAAGACACTGTGGAGCCTTGCTGGGACATGCACAGCACCCCGGATGGGCCCCTTCTCCTCTCCTGGCAGCAGGGTGGTAACAAGGATTGAGCAGAACACAGCCCAGCTGGGAGATTGCTGTCCCCAGAAGAGCTGCAGGACCCAACCACAGGTGCCAGCCAGTAGGAGCCAGGAGAGTGTGAGGGGCTGGATCCTAGGGTGCTGGACCAAGGACAGGGACACACGATTATACAAGGGTGAGTTCGTCATGTGAAGCCCTCTCTGCATACTTCATTCAGCACCCCTGCAAGGACTCCCAGAGAGGTGCTATGCTAACATGCTGGTGGAATGGCGAGGACCCACATGAAGTGAAGCAGAAATGCCAGCACTCCTGTGGCAGATAGTGGCAGAGAGGATCAAAGGCTCAGAAGTGGGCATCTCCAGTACACTTCCTGCCTGCACACCTTGGAGTCTGAGTCTGGTTCCTGGTGAACTGGACCTAGGCAGCAAAGTGTAGCATGTCTGGGAGTGTGCTTCTTTGAATAGCTTGGGACTAACTTGCTCCACTTTTTATTTTTTGAAAAGCTTTTCATCTGCAAGAAAATTTTAAATTCAGTTCACTTGAGGGAAAATGCCCCTTCCCTCTTTTGGCTCACAATCATTTTTGAACAAGAAGTATTTACCAAAGGAAATGTTCTCTCCTAAGAGGATTTAGTAAGCCTATTGTGCAATTTCTCTTTTTCAGAGAATGCTGTCTGCAATATCTTTCTCAAGAATAAATTTGCTTAATTCTTACCTTCTGGCTGGTGAAAAGGTTTACCTTGGATAGCACTACCACTTGGTTTTCGTTACCCCGTTATCACATGGTGGGGCCGTGTGATTTCTCTCCCTGTAAGGACGGGTCGTTATGAGTCAGATCTGACTTGATTGCACATAACAACAACAATTTTCCTTAGAGGAGCCCTGGTGCTGCAGTGGTTAAGTGCTCAGCTGCTAACCAAAAGGTCAGTGGTTCAAATCCACCAGCTACTCTGTGGGATAAATATGTGACAGTCTGCTTCCATAATAGATTGTTGTTGTTAGGTGCTGTCGAGTCAGATCCAACTTGTAGTGACCCTGTGTACAACAGAACAACGCACTGCCCAGTCCTGAGCCAGCCTCACAATCCTTGCTATATCCAAGCCCATCATTGCAACCACCATGTCAATCTATCTCATTGAGGGTCTTCCCCTTTTTCGCTGACCCTCCACTTTACCAAGCATTATATCCTCCTCTAGAGAGTAGTTCGTTCTGACAACATGACCAAAGTAGGTGAGACGAAGTCTGGCCATTCTTGCTTCCAAGAAGCATTCCCACTGCACTTCTTCCAAGACAGAAAAAAGATTACAGCCTTGGAAACCCTGTAGGGCAGTTCTACTCTGTCCTGTGGTGTTGCTGGAGGCTGGAGTCAACTTGATGGCAGTGGATTAATCCCCCTTGGTGTGCGATGTGAATCATACACCAAGAGATCCTGCCACCATTTGCTTGCTTTCAGTCATTTCCTATTAATTAGGCTTCTGGGTAATGTTTTTATTTTACCAATGGTGTTTCAGACCACCTGAGTTAATACCAGTACAACAACGGGACGGTGATAACTATTATTTGTTGTTTGTTGCTGTTAGCTGCCATCAAGTTGGTCCCCAGCTCATGGTGACCTCATGCACTTGGTTGTGATCCGGAGGGCCTGTGCACATGTGTGTGGGGGTCTATCTGGAATAAGCTTCTGCCCCACCTCTCCCTGGCCTTGGCCACTCCTCAGGCACCTTTGGCCTGATAACTCTTCCTCATCTTTCACTCTCCACTTTTCTCTCTCTCAGAAGTCTCCTCTGGTTCCCCACTTCTAAGTTTTGTGTCCCCAAAAGATATATCGACATCCCAATCCCTGTGCCTGTGAATGTGACCTTGTTTGGGGAAAACTTCAGAGATATTTAACTATCAGTCAAATCATACCTGAGTAGGGTAGGCCCTAATCTGCATCCCTTCTGAATGGTCTCTTACAGGAGGGGAGAACAGATACTGAGAGGGACTCACTCCTAGGAGGAAAGTACCATGTTAGGATACAGCTATGTGTCTTGGCACAAAGGAGGGCCAAAGGTTGCCACCAAAAGCCAGGAGAGCAGCTTGGGCAGTTCCTCTCTCAGAGTCTTCAGAAGGAATCAACATGACCGATACCCTGATTAGACGTCTAGCCTCCAAACTGCGAAACAATAACTTCTTGTTCTTTAAAGCCACTCATTTAAGGTATTTTGTTATGACAGCTCTAGGAAACTAAGACACTTGGGTTCTTGTCACTTTCCTCCCTGGGACTGTCTCCCCACCTACAACAGCAGGGACAGACAAAATCAGGAATTGCACTTTGTGGCCTGAGATGTGTTTTGTTTAGGTAGCATGTTTGGCGGGTTAGTTTAAATTTTAATTTTGTTCGGTTGGTGGGTTTAGACAGTGGCCTATGACTCTCTGTTGTCTTAAACAAGACTGTATTCACCTAGCCCCTTACGAGTTTGCAAACTTGGATTGCATCATTGAGACCAATGCCAATTGTGTTATTTGCCCCTGGAATTCCTGAGGCAAGGAGATGTGGGGCCTAGGAAGGCAGGATACATGAGAGAGCAAGAGTAGTTTGCTAGATTGCAGACACTGGGCCAGCCTTGTGTTCTGGGTGAGAAGGTTGTGGTGGGTGCCATGTTCTGCTCCTTTTCACAGAAGGAGTGCTCCTGCTGTGAGTGAGGACATCATCAACCAGCAGAAACCAGTTCCTGTCTCTGGCAGTGCCTGCAATTGCACAGATAACTACACTGGGGAAGTGGCCTGAGACCCCCACATTGGGCAATGCTGTGGAACCCATCCCACTGGGTGCAGATGAGTCCTGACTTAGCTAGTGTTAGCCTTGACGGATCCAGTTTGCTACTCTGTCTTTTGCTATCTGTGGTTGTCATAGTTACAAGGTTTCATTGCCCCTGCTTCCCCCTCTGGATGGTGAAGAGGCTCATACGCACTTCTTCCTGGGACTGAGAAGTCCATTAGCAGTCCTGTCGTGGGCATTACCCCGACATCACACTGCTAACACAAGTGTAGCTCCCAAACTTCCTAGAGAGTGGAAAGGGCCCAGTTTCCTCCATGTGTGTGAATGACCTTGACTTCCTTTCCTTAGTCCTTTTTCACTTATTTATTCTATGTCTAACTCTGAGACTGACATAATCAGCCTTGGCATTATCTCTCAAGCAATATGACATTTCAAAACACACAGGCATCAGGTGGCCCGAGATAATGCCAGGGAAACTCAATAGGGTTCCTCTCAGGCCCTAATAAGAAATACAAAGGAAACAAATTATAGAGACTTTCTATAGAGCCTTTTGGTAAGTGCAGGAAGGGAGACAAAAAGAATCCTATCAGTAATAAGGGCCTTTTGGAGAGAAGCTGGTATTATCAGTCTGCTTTCAGTTCCAGATTGAGTCCTGTAGGTGAGAGAACTCTCTTCTTTCTCAGTGGATTTCTCTAAGAGTTTAGGGAAAACAGTGCCAGCCCGGGAAAGAATGAGATCAGCAAATGAGTGTGTGCCCTGCTGGAGAAGCCCGTGAGTGAACGTTCTTCGTTCAGCTCTCAGCTAGAACACCCTGTGTAAATGATGTTTTCAACAGCATCATAGAAGCTCTGCTAACATTTTACAAGCTATCCTGAAGGTCAGGACTTTTTAATTGCACGCTTTCACAAAAGTCCTCTGAGATACAGTAGCATTAAAATCATAGCTGGGGAAACTGAGTCCTCAGAGATTTAAAAAAATATATATAGATTTTGATTTAAAAGAAGTTGATTTAAAAATCACTAGCTATTAGAGAGATGCAAATCAAAACAACAATAAGATGCCATATTGCTCCAGCACTAGTAGCAAAGTTCAATGAGACAAAATAACAAATGCTGGCAAGTATGTGGAGAGATTGGGACTTTCATACACTACTGGTGGGAATGTAAAATGGTACAACCATTGTGGAAAGCAGTATGGCGATTCCTTCAAAAGTTGGAACTAGAAATACCATTTGACCCAACTATTCCATTACTAGATATATACCCTAAAGAAGTGAGAGCCATGACAAGAACAGACATATGCACACCCATGTTCATCGCAGCACTATTTACACTAGCTAAAAGATGGAAACAACCTAGGTGTCCATCAACTGAGTAATGGATAACCAAACTATGGTACTTACACACAATGGAATACTATGCAAACCTGAAGAATAATGTAGAATCTATAAAACACTGCATAACATGGATGAACTTGGAGGACATTATGCTGAGTGAAATAAGTCAATCACAAAAAGGACAAATATGATATTAGTCTGTTGTTGTAATAGTCAAGGAAATGTTTATCTATGGTAGACCATTTTCTTTGTTGGTTACCAGGGGTGGGAGGGGAGGGGAGGGAATACTGTTAGATAGGTAGAGATAAGTTTTGATTTGGGTGAAGAAAAGGGCAATGTACCAAATGTGAGTGATCGATATAGTGGCATCGAGGAAGAGAAAGACAGAGAGAGGTACGTGGGAAGTACAGACAGCAAAGATGAACCCTTTTGCACATATAGTACGGCGTGGTCAGTGAAGGCAAACACGGGTATGTGGGTGGATAGATGGGTAGACAGGCTGAAATATTAGGTATGTATATGAAGTGGAGAGTGTACCGAAGAACATCTATAGGGTTGGCAGAAAGTGGTCCAATAACTTTATGTGTATGATCTGAATTCCCAGGTGTATAATGGGGCTGACAAGGGGCAAGGTTGTAGTCACTGCTTGGTCACAGTCAGCTACCCAGAGGGACCGAGTAGTTGAACCTGTGGACTCGGGACCATAGTCACAGGGGACATCAAGCTCAACTGGCATAACATATTACACAAAACATTGTTCCACCTCCTACTGTGGCTAGTAGTAACTGAGATCTTAAAAGCTTGCAAGCTGCCATCTAGATGCAACAATGGGTCTCTCCTCGTCCAGAGCCAAGAAGAATCAAGAAAACCAAAAATTCATGGAAACAATTAGTCCTAGTGACTGGTACACCATCCGATCTGCAGCCTATACAACTACGAGACCAGAAGAAATAGATGGTGCTCGGCTACTACTGTCAACCACTTGGAAGTGGATCTTTGTAGGAGATCCTGGATAGACAGGGAGAACAATGTGGAACAAAACTCAAAATCATTTGGAAAAAAAAAGCGGGGAACAGGTTTGCTGGCCCGAGAGAGCCTGGTGGAACTACTGAGACTATGGCCCCTAGCTACCCTTCAAGTCTGGAATTGAACGCATTACCTGTGGCTTCCAGCCAAACAATAGACAGGCATATGAGTTGAGCATTTACCTGAGATAGATACACTCCTTTGAAAGAATAAGCATGAGAGAAAGAAGGGTTGCTCAGGCACAGGGAGACAGCTCAGGGGGTAGGAGTGCATGGAGAGATGGACACAAGGAAGAGGTAACTATCGGGAGAAAGTGGGAGGGGAGATGTTGCATTGTGCTAAATTGTGGTCAATGTCATGAGACAAAGTGTATGTGAACTGCTGTATGGAAAGTGTATTTGCTCTGTAAATTTTCACCCAAATCACAAAAGGGGGGGGGCAGAAGATATGAATAGACACTTCACCAAG
>NW_006921593.1:10754034-10786543 GCF_000298275.1 Orycteropus afer afer
GAAAGCAGTATGGAGATTCCTTCAAAAGTTGGAATTAGAAATACCATTTGACCCAGCCATTCCATTACTAGGTATATACCCTAAAGAAGTGAAAGCCATGACAAGAACATATATATGCACACCCATGTTCATCACAGCACTATTTACACTAGCCAAAAGACGGAAACAGCCTACGTCTCCATCAACTGAGGAATGGATAACCAAACTATGGTATATACACACAATGGAATACTATGCAACACTGAAGAATAATATAGAATCTGCAAAACACTGCATAACATGGATGAACTTAGAGGACATTATGCTAAGTGAAATAAGTCAATAGCAAAAGGACAAATATTGTATTAGTCCATTATTGTAGAAGTCAAGGAAAGGTTTATCTATGGAAGGAAATTTTATTTGTTGGTTACCAGGAGTGGGAGGGGAGAGGAGGGAATACTGTTAGATAGATAGAGATAAGTATTTATTTGGGTGAAGAGAAGGGCAATGTACCAAATGTGAGTGACCAATATGGTGGCATTGAGGAAGAGAAAAACAGAGAGGTACATGGGAGGTACAGACAATAAAGATGAACCCTTTTTTGCACATACAAAAAAAAAAAAAAACACAATACTGTTTACTTCAAAGACTTATATGACGAAAATTACACTGCACTACTACTACTAAACACTAAAAAAAAACCCCGCAAAAACCAAACCCACTGCCATCAAGTCGATTCTGACTCATAACAACCCCCACTGGGTTTCTAAGGTTGTAAATCTTTAAGGAAGTAGATTGCCTCATCTTCCTCCTGTGGAGCATCTGGTGGGTTCAAGGCATCTTTCTTTTGGTTAGCAGCCCAATGCCTTAACCACAGCACCATAACAGCTGCTTATAAAACCCTAAAAGAGCCCTATATAAATGGAAGGACATGCTCATGGATTGAAAGAGTTAATATTGTGAAAATGTCAGTACTACCCAAAATAATTAAAGATACAGTGTAATCCAGATCCATATATATATATATATATATATATATATATCCACATACATTTTTTACATCATTGTGACATAAAATACTTAAGAAACCAAGACTCCTTGATAAGTCAGGTTACTTCTGTTTATAAACCTTGTAACCTTGAACATTATATCTTATACATGCACAGTGAGTGGAAATCTAGTTGAATTTATCAAATGTTTTTTAAGTCTTCTATACTTAAGTAGATAGTTTTGCTAGAGTAAGAATCCTATTCTAATAGCTTTATCCCAATTCAAGTGTTGCAGGGTAGACTTAATTTGCTTAATTTGTCCCAAATAGCTCTGAAAATTATAAAATACTTCATTGTGTGCATAAGCCATTGAGTAACAGACATAGGTCAAACATTATTTTGGCTTAGTGCAACTCGTGTGTAGTTTCAAGCTGGCAGAATCCTTGAGTCAATTTTTTAAATAACATCTCCTTGATTATCAAGCAGCATGATCCAATCCTTCCAGAATTTCAGCCATCTAAGTTCAAAATAAGTTTGTGAATTGCACAAAGAAAAAAAAAAGTCACACTCTGTTGTTGTTGTTAGGTGTCATGAGGTCAGCTCCAACCCCTAGCGATCCTGAGTACAACAGAATGAAGCACTGCCCAGTCCTGTGCCACCCTCATAATCCTTGCCATACCTGAGCCCATCGTTACAGCCACTGTGTCAATCCATCTCACTGAGGGGCTTCCCTGTTTTTCTTGACCTTCTACTTTACCAAGCATGATATCCTTCTCCAGGGAATGGTCTCTTTTGACAACGTGACCAAAGTAGGTCAGACGAAGTCTGGCCATTCTTGCTTCCAAGTAGCATTCTGGCTGCACTTCTTCCAGGACAGATTTGTTAATTCTTTTGGCAGTCCATGGTACTTTCAGTATTCTTCGCCAACATCACAACTCAAAAGCATAAACTCTTCTTTGGTCAGTCACAGTGTAGCCAACTGCAGAAGGAGGCAATCCATTCCCACTTGTCTGCCTTCAACTGAACCATGTGAATCTCCAGTGCCACACACCCAGGAGAACCAGATTAAAGACCTCCAGGAGCCATCTGTCAGATCTGCTTAGACAGGCACTTTTCACACCTCTGCAGTTTATTGAAGGGCCAGTTCACAAAGACCTGGACAGAGCGCTGCTCTTCCTCAAAACCCCTGGTAAAATAAAGCCAGAGCAAAAAAATACGATGTTCTGGTTCCATTGCAGGGCTGTGTGGATGATGGACAGAAGGAAGACAACAAGCTTCTCTTTGTGAAAACTACACACGTATTTGGCATTTACCGTTTCCAGCAGGAATTGTCTTCACTCACTCCTCCCTTTGCTCATGCATTCATACAGCAAATTTGGATGGAGTGCCTACTGTGTGCAAGGTACCAGGCAAGGGGTGTAAGTCATTTCTGACTTGATTTCTTTCTCTGGCAGGGGTGGTTAAGTGATGCCCTTCTGCCCCTGACCCCAAGTTTATGAGCCAGCACTGTGTTACCATGGGGATTCATCTCACTGATTTATACTTTCTATATTTGGAAGTATAATGATCCTTAATCCACTTTGCTCAGCCATGCCTCAGACTTTAGGTGAAAGCAAACATGTAAGCCAATAGGTGAAATCTCACTTGGACCAAAATTATCTGACTCAAATTCCTTTCTAAGACTCTTCAAATGCCAGTGCATTGCTGATGGGAATGTAAAGTGGTGCAGCTGCTGTGAAAATTGTTTGGCAGTTCCTCAAAAAGGTAAACATAGCATGACCCTATTTTTTGTTCGGATATATACCCCAAAAGTTTGAAGATTGAGATCAGGGATTTAAACAGATACTTCTACACCAGTGTTCATTGCAACATTAGTCACTATAGTGGAAACACCCCAAAAGGTGGAGACAAGCCAAGTGTCTGTCAGCAGATGAATGGATAAGCAAGATGTGATCCATCCATACAATGGAATCTCACTCAGCCATGCAGAGAAATGAAGTCTCGATACATGTTATGGCATGGATGAAACTTGAAAACATGCTGAGTGAAATCAGTCAGTCACAAACAGCTATTGTACGATGCCACTTACGAAATATCTAGAACAGACAGATACAGAGACAAAAAGAGGTTACCAGGGCCTGAAGGAGGGAGAAAATGCAGTTACTGCTTAAGAGGCCCTGAGTTCTGAGTTTCTGTCTGGGGTGATGAAAAACTTTTGGAATTAGGTAGTGGTGATGGTAATACAACATGGTCAACGTACTTAATGCCACTGAATTGGACAGTTAAATATGTTCAAAATGATAATATTTTTGTTACATGTATTATACCACATTAAAATAAATATTTAAAAAAAGAAAAGAAACTCCAGAAGGAAACATAGCAAAATCCTATAAGCCATTGTGAAGGATTATGGCACTTGGTACAAAGTAGAGCGTGCGGACTGGACAGTAGGCATTTGCCAAGTGAGCCGCCAGCCATTAGTGAGAGGCAAGGAAGAGCTCAGGAGACCTCTGATCTGAAGGGTGAGCGGTAGGCCGGGAGGTCGGCCGGTTACCAACTGACTTGGCTTTGTATTTCCTCTTCCCTCTCTGAGAAATGGAGTGACTTGCCTAATTTAGACCCTCTCCACCATACAGGTAGCCTGCAACAGTTGGCTGATGGCCCTAGAATAGCCGAAACTTGAAAATAAAAGTACAAATAAAAACACTTGATCTTTTCCTCTGTACACCCTTCCCTGGCCTCCTCCTCCCTTTTGCTGTGAGTCAGGGCAGAATGACAGGCTGGGGTCACCCAGGTTTCCTGACCTGCTGTGCCCATGATTGGTTCCCTGGTGCCACAGGGGATATCAAAAATGATATAAATAATGACTGTCTGGATACACTTTTCGGTGCCTGCGTTGGGCAAAATTGTAAAAAAGAGTTCTCTTCTTTTCAAAGTGTTTCTTCTCTGTCCTGCTTCCAAAGGTGGCTACTTGCTCCCAACTTACCTGGATGCCCTCCTGCTGACACATCTGATCAGATAATAATTCTTAGTTAGGTCTTACAGATTAAGACCCAGTGACTAACACTTGCCATGCAACTGCTTGGATTTTTACAAAGCTTACACACTGAGATGCCATTTCCCAGCTATCAGATTAGCAAAAATTAAGAAGCATCACAAAACACTGTGCTGGTGAGACTGTGGCGAGACAGACACTTACAGATTACTGATGAGAGTACAAGTTATTACGACTTTTATAGGGGGGTCTGTCTATCTAGTATAACTACCTATGTTTTTACCTTATGACTCAGCAACTCAACTTCTATGAATATTCCCTGGGGATACATCTCCAACAACAGAACCTATTGGAAAGAGCCTAAATGCACGTATTTAGCAGAGTGGTTGAATACACTGTGGTGCACTCACACACAGGAGCCACAGGCAGCTGCAAAACAAATGAGCTCTGTGAACGGAGCAAGAGTGATTTCTAGGATATACTGTTCAGCGAAAAGAAGTAAGATGCACAGGAGGACTTACAGCATGCTACCTTCAGTGTAATATAAAGATGTACATATTTGACAAAGAGAAATACAAGAAGAACAAACTGGAGACTAAAGAGACTGCTGGTTGTTGTGTGCCGTCGAGTTGTCGCCAACTCATAGTGACTTACGTACAACAGAACGAGACACTGCCCGGTCCTGGCAGGAGACTGGTTACCTACAGAGTGTAATTGTGGATGAAGTGAAAGGATAGAGGGGTTGGGAGGAGGCTGAGACTTCCCTTTCGTACAGTCCTGAGTTTGGAAACTTATTAATATTTCACAAAGAAATTGAAGCAAAAAGAAAGGAAGAAATAACATCAGCAAGAATGGGGGAATCCTAAAAGTGAATAAAAACAAAACCAAATTGAACTATAATTCAAATGAATAATAAAACCACACTGAAATGAGGGGAAAAGAATCAATCCAATTAACTTTTGGATACAGTATTTGGACTATATACTCTCAGGCAAAACACAAAAAGCTCTAAATAAATATAGTGCCTAAGGCATTTGACTGCTAACCAGAAGGGTGACAGTCCTTTTTCTGAGGTGTGAGCTATCAATTCTGAAACTCCTTTCTGGACATTCTAGGATTGAGCACATAATATACTGTGGATAATGGGAGTCAAATAATTGACACGGTTGTCTCAGACATACCAACAGTTATGAAGATGGCGCAGGACCAGGCAACATTTTATTCTGTTACATGTAAGGCTGCCATAAACCAGAGCCAACTTGACAGCAACTAACACTAACAATGGGAGTCAGATTTCTTAGTATCGGAGGAAGAAGTTACAAATATGGAAAGGAAGGAGGGTAGAATAAACTCTGTCTATTGGATGGAAGTTGGAAGTTTTGGTGTGGACTCATGGGTTTTAGTATAGCTGGATACAGAGATGGATATAGCTGTGTGAGGGGAGGTATATGTGTGCACACATGTGGGTGTGTGTATGAGTGTACATGTATCTATTTCTCGGTTCTGTCTGTTGTTGCATGCCTCTAACAATGGGCACACTTAGTGCCTAGATTTTGGTTTTTAAATACCTTTCTCCATCAAAAGGAACCAGGGCTCTTTGGAAAATGGCTAACTCAGGGTCGGGACAGAGAAAATGCAAGATAGGCCTGGACTATAATGTGCCAAAAATTAAGAAAAAAATAGTAACAAGCTGTTCTAAAAATCATGAGAGCATGTCAAAATGATATCGTAGCCAACTTGAAGGTGTTCCCAGTGGAAAAATATAGGACACTTTGAGCATCAAAATAACGACTCTGACTCAAGGAAACACCATGTGTGTCAGAGTGGAACTGTGCTCCGTCGAGTTTTCAGTGGTTAATTTTTCAGAAGTCGATCTCCAGGTCTTTCTTCTGAGGTGCCTCTCAGTGGAATTGAACCTGCAAACTTTCAGTTAGAAGCCAAGTGCATTAACTGTTTGCACTGCCCAGGGACTCTAGTAAAGGGCTGTAACCTACTAAGTAAAGAATCTATGAGTTCATCTGGATATTTAAAATAAATAAATAAATAGGGAAAGGGAAGGATGGTCCTTTCTTTCTCATATTTAATTTTTCATGTTTAGATAGCTGCTTTTTTAACAGCTTTACTGAGATGTAAATACCATACTGTTCATCCATTTAAAGTGTACAATTCAGTGGTTTTAGTTACTCACAGAGTTGTACATCCAGCGCCACAATCTAATTTTGGAATATTTTTATCAATTCGAAAAGAAAACTTGAACCCATTAGCAGTCATTCCTCTGACCACCCCTAGGCAACCATTAATCTACTTTATGTCTCTATGAGTTTGCCTGTTCTGGACATTTATTTGAACAGAAATGTACAATATGTGGTCTTTTATGTCTGGCTTCTTTCACTGGGCTTAATGTTTTCAAGCTTCTTCTATGTTGTAGCATGCACCAGTACTTCCTTTTCATGACTGAATAATATTCCATTGTATGGATAGACCACATTTTGTTAATCCATTCATCGGTTGGTGGATATTTGGGATGTTTCCATTTGGGTGCTGTTATGAATAATGCTACTATTGTACAAATTTTTCTGTGATCATATGCATATTATTTTCTTAGAGTTACTATAACAAATCATCACAAGCTGGGTGGCTTGAAACAACAGGAATTTGTTCTCTAGAAGTTCTGGAGGTTAGAAGTCCAAAATCAAGATGTCAGCAGGACCATGCTTCCTCTGAGTATTCTAGGGAAGAATCCTTCCTTGCCTCTTCTGTCTTCTGGTGGCTGTTGGCAGTCCTTGATGGCCTTGGTTTGTAGATGCATCACTCCAATCTCTGTCTCCATCTTTACATGACCTGTGCTGGGGGTGTCTGTACCCCGGTGTCTTCATTTGGCCTTCTTATAATAACAGCAGTCATTGGATTTAGGATCCACCCTAATTCACTATGATCGCTTCTTAACTTGTTTATATTTGCAAAGACCCCACTTTCAAATAAGGTGACATTCATGGGTAATGGTGGTTAGGACACAATTCAACCCATGACAGTATATTTTCCTGTCTTCTTGGCTGCTACCTGTTTGTCAGCTGGTTGTGCTTTGGTGGCTTATGTGTTGCTGTGATGCTGGGAGCTATGCCAACAGTGTTTCAAATACCAGTAGGGTCACCCATGGTAGAGAAGTTTTAGCAGAAGGCTTGTAGTGGCAAAGTAACTTGCACAAAGTTACACAGCTAATGACTGGTGAAGTTTTTCTGACTCCAAAGCCTGGGTTCTTAACTGCAATGTGATACTGAACATCTTATGCATGCCAGTGTGCCTGTTGGGTCAGTAATTTATTTGACAGTATTATTCTGTCCCTTGTGTATCAATAAAAGGCACCTTATAATGGCTCTTTAGAGAATGTCCTCCTTGGATTCTTTGTCAGGAAAGAGCATGTCCCTTGAGAAATTCATCTGCATTGTTTTGTCAAACAATGAAAATTATACAACCCATTTTCCTGCCAGGGAACTTAAAGCTAAAATAAAATAAATGTGCAAATGGAGTGGCTCACTTCGGTGCCTGGCAAAGACTACTTCTAGTTGTAGGGGGCTGTATTATTTTTATTTGTTGTCTCATTTATATTGTGTTTAACTTCAGAAGCAGCTTCAAATCCTATGTAGAAGCCAATAGGATATGATGAATAAATTAGTCAATGTGACTATGCTAAAAATTGTACACTTTAAATGGGTGAACTATAGAGCTATTAGAAGAGATTAGATTATGAAGTTCAAAATTACAAAGAAATGGTGGGGATGCAAAATGGCTACAGTGGAAAACAGTTTGGCAGTTCTTAAAAAGTTAAAAATAGAATTATCACATGATGCAGCAATTCCACTCTTACCAAAAGTCTTACCAAAAGACTTGAAAGCAGAGACTCAAACAGATACTTGTACACCAATGTTCATTGTAGCATTATTCACAGTAGCCAAAGGCTGGAAACAATCTAAGTGTCCATCAATAGATGAGTGAATAAACAAAACGTAGTATGTACATACAATGGAATATTATGCAGCCATAAAGAAGAATGAGGTACTGATACATGCTACAACGTAGGTGAACCTTGAAAACATGATGCTGAGTAAAATGAGTCACAAGAGGATAAATATTGTGTGAATTCACTTATATGAAATAAATAAATGTATAAAGACCAGTACTTATTAGTGGTTGCCAGACGGCTGGTGGTTCAAACCCACCAGCCACTCCTCAGAAGGAAGGTTGGGCAATCCTACTTCCATAGTGATAACTGCCTCGGAAACCCAAGGAGGGGTCACTAGGAGTCGGGGCCGACTCGATGGCAAATAACAACAACAACAACAGGGCTGGGAGGCAAGGGGGAAGGTGCAGGCGTTGTTTAGGGGTCACTGAGTTTTTGTTAATGGTGGTGGAATAATTTGGAAACACTAATGATGGTTGTATAACATGATAAACTAAACCAACGTCACTGAATCACACAGTTAAAAAAATTGAATTGGCAAATGTTTTGATATACATACATACTTATGTGTGTGTGTGTGTGTGTGTGTATATACATATATGTATATACACACACATATTGTTGTTGTTAGGTGCCATCAAGTCAGCTCTGACTCATAGTGAACCTGTATACAACAGAACAAAACACTGCCTGGTCTTGTGCCAGCCTCACAATCCTTGCCACATCTGAGCCCATCGTTGCAGTCACCATGTCAATCCATCTTATTGAGGGCGTTGCCCTTTTTTGGTGACCCTCCACTTTGCCAAGGATAATATCCTTCTCTAAGGAATGGTCCCTCTGAAAACATGATCGATAATACAGAGAAGGGGGAAGGGGTACTGGGCTTATACAGGGAGAGTTGAAGGATTAGAGATGAAGGATAGGTTGTTGCAAACGGGCATCTGTTTCCTGGCTGAGTGTGAAGACTGTGTGGAGGACCAGAAGGGCAGTCGTCTAGTCTGTGGGCTCAGGCCATGAAGCCTGGAAGAAAAAGCTGCGTAATGGGGTGAGTGATGCCTCATGTATCAGGCTGAGAAGTGTGGAGCTGATCCTCCAAGCCATATCCAGCCCACAGATTGTTTCCTTTGGCCCACACAGTGTTTTGACACATTTTTAAATTAGTTGCTAACATTACGAGCTGGGAAATTTATGTAGAAATCCAGAGTTCCAGCTTGTTTGGGAAAATGAAAGGCCTGACCACATGGTCCATATCCTAACTTGACAGGGGTCACCTAGAGTTGAGAAGCAGTCAGCATTGTGGTCAGGCCTGTGCTTCCTGGTCAGTCCTTACCATCTCACACCCAGCTGCCTCTCTCATTTGTGCCTCTTGCCTGGTCCCCAGCAGGCATTTACGTTTGTGACTGCAGACTAGGTGAGGGAGAGCTGCTGAAATTTTATGAGGAATGCAGCGATACATTGATGCTTTAGGTTTATGATGCTGATACATAGGATGGATGGAAGGGGAGCGAGGGAATTGTAAGCAGTGAAGCAAGTGAGAGTCCAGACCAGGCCAATAAGAGAGAGGTTGCAAAGAAGGATATTTTAGGAAAGGATAGGCAGGACTCCAGGAGTAGCTGAAATCAGGAGATGGAAATATCTGTGCCTGAAGCTGACTCAGAGCTGCTGGGAGAAGACATTTTTGGGTTCATTCACTGGGCGCTTGGGAGATACAGTGGTGCGTATCAGCCTCCTTTCATTGTGCAAAGATCAGCACTTGCCCAACGCTTCCCTTCTTAGCCCTCAGATCTGTGGGATCTGGTATCAGGGGACCAGGATCTGTGCCTTGCTCATCTCCACCTGCATGGCTGAGATACAGGGTCAGCCTTTGTCTCGATGATTTGCCACATTTAGTTACTTCTCATTGATTCATGCTTTTTGCTTCCCATGATTTGGCAAACATCTCCCATCCTCATCCTGCTAGAAACTCCAGAAATACCGTATACTGGGTCTGCTGCAGAGTAAAGCCCTCAGGTCCTGGGTCTACTGAGGAACGAAGCCTTCAGGTACCTCCTGCCTCTCATTTGTGAAAAATCTTTGTTTGATTTCACTGTGGTTCCTCCTCCACCTCTCTATTTCTGCCTTTTCAAAATGAACAAACCAGAGTTCTGTCTTCACCTTGGATGTAGAAAGCCAGAAAGAATGTCACGCCTACCATAACAATAAGAAAATTGAAACTTTTCTTGAATTCATCAGAAAGCTGAGGTTGTAGGGCAACCAGTCTAAAGTCTAAGGAAAGGTGGACACTTCCAAGAAAAAGTGAGAAACAGCACTGACTCTACTGCAGCAGAAAGCAGGAAGGAAAGATGACAGACACCATGCAAGCACATAAGAAGAAATCAGGTGAAATAATTTTAATAGTTGCTAAAGTGTGGTGGGTTAGAATGAGAGTAGAGTGAGACTAGAACCCATATAAGCTGCAGACACAGGAGAGTTTTCACCCTCTCTTTGGGGTGCAGGTTTGGAGGAAAGAAGGGGCTACCACTCTGGGAGAGGCACAGAGGCTCAGAGGGCCATTCTTCCCTTCAGAAAAAAACCCTTAACATTTCAGAAAGGTGAAAACTCTGTCATCCCCTGGGTACAAGTAAAGACCCACTGTGGGGGGTAAATGTAAAAGAAAATCCCTCTGCCTCCAGGGCAAGCCAAAAACCAAACCAAACTCGCTGTCCTTGAGTTGATTCCAATTCATAGCGACCCCTCTTCAGGATTCCAAGGCAGTATCTCTATGGAAGTAGATTGTCCCATCTTCCTTCCAAGCAGTGGCTGGTGGATTTGAACTGCCAACCTTCTGGTTAGTAGTCAAATGCCTTAGGCACTATGCCACCAGAGCTGCCTCTAGCACAAAAGCAGGAAATCATCTTGAGCCCAGATGTTGCAACCTTAGGGAGAGGAGCACGATCACGGAAACCCTCTGTGAGGTGCAGGCGCACCGAGAAGACCGAAAGCCGAGAATGGTGCAGGAACATAGGGAAGAACCCTCCAGCAGCACAGGCACAAGCCTAGGCATAAGGCCCCTCTAGGAAAATGTGGAGCTGGTAGTGCACTGAAGGGAACCGCAGCAACAACAAAACCCAAACCCATTTGTATTCCTGACAAGATTGAATCAACTCTACACTAGCAGCCAAGAAGAAAAAAAGAAAGAAAGAAAGGCTTGCCCATTTACAGGTATAAATAATATTTATTTCATTCTCTATTGTTCCACACACCATGTCTGGCATTCAATCAAAACGGACAAGATCCACCAAAAAAAAAAAAAAAAAAAAAACCAAGTGAAAACAACCCACCCACTGTCAAGAGACAAAGCAATCAAAAGTACCAGGCTCAGAAATGACCCACATGTTAGAACTATGAGACAAAGAATTTAAAACAACTTTGATTAATATGTTAAAGGAGCTCTGGTAGTGTAGTACCTAAGGCATTTGACTGCTAACCAGAAGGCTGGCAGTTCAAACCCACCAGCCACTCCTCCTCAGAAGGAAGGTTGGGCAATCTACTTCCGTAGTGATACTGCCTCGGAAACCCAAGGAGGGGTCGCTATGAGTAGGGTCCAACTCGATGGCACATAACAACAGCAACAACAACGACATATTAAAGACTCTGGTGGAAAAGGTCACAATATCCATGAGCAGATGAGAAATTTTAACAGCGATATGGAAACTTGTAAGAATCAACTAAATTAAAATGTTAGAAACTTAAAAACAATAAACAATAACACAGATGATGAATGCTTTCAAGAGCCTTATCAGAATATTTAACACTGCTGAAACAAGAGTAAGTGAACTTGAAGATAGGTCAATGAACATTACCCAAACCAAAAAGAAAGGAGAAAAAAGAAGAAGAAAAGTGTAGTGAAAAAAATAAAAAGGGCAGAGCAGTCAATAGATAGGGGACAATAACAAACAGCATAACATAAGTGTAATTGAAATCTCAGAGGGAGAAGAAGGAGACAATGGGGTAGAAGAAAATTTGAGGAGATAGTAGTCGATAATTTCCTCAAAACAATGAGACATCAAATCACATATCCAACATCAGAGAACCACAACCAGAATAAATAACCTCCCAAAAATCTAACAAATGAAAAACCCAAAAAGATCATATTCAATTTCCTGAAAATCACAATAAATAGAATATCTTGAAGGCAGCCAGAAGAAAATGGACATATTACATACAGAGGAACAGAGGTAAGAATTATAGTAGATTTTTCATTATAAATTATGCAAGCAAAAGACAACTCAGTGACATCTTTAAAGTATTAAAAAGAAGGGAAAAAACCCTCATCCCAGAATTCTTTCAAAAATAAGTATGGAAGAAAGATTTTGTTTTTTGTTGCACAAACACACAAAGGCAGAGATAATTCATGATCTGCAGATCTTACTATAAGAAATATTAAAGAAAGCCCTCAGGCAGAAAGAATGTGCCACATAGAAATCTGGATCTACACAAAGAAATGAAAATCTCCAGAAACTGTTAAAAAGAAGGTAAATAATTTTAAATAACTGGTTTTCTTATTTAAAATTGTTCTAAAATATAACCAACTGTGGAAAAATCAAAATAGTAGCAATGGACTATGATAAAGGACTTACATGTAGAAGATAAAAGCAAAAAAAAATTTAAAGATCAAGAAAACAAAAAACTAAACAACTCAAGTTCTTTTAATGGGCAAAATATGTGAACAGGCATTTTACTATTTTAAATAAAATATATGAATGGCAAATAAGCACATGAAAAGATGCTCAACAACTCTAATCATTAGCGAAATGCTAATTTAAACCACAATGAGATAGCATTACATATCTCTTGGAATGGCTTAAAAGTGACAGAATCAAGTACTGACAAGGATGGCAACAACTAAACTACAACTTGAAGATAAATATTTATGTCTACTTTATGCATAATCACCAAAAAACTGGAAATTGTCCAAAATGTCCTTCAACTGGGGAATGGATAAACAAACTGTGGTACATCCATACAATGGAATATTACGTGTCAATCGAAAGGAATTAATTACTGATAAACAGAATAACATGGTTGACTCTCAAATGCATTAAGTGAAAGAAAGTAGATTCAAAAGGTAACATACTTTCCTGGGGCTGTTGTAACAAACTACCATACACTGGGTGGCTTATAAGAACAGAATTTTATTGTTTCACAGTTCTGGAGGCTGGGGGTGTAAGATCCACAGTGTCAGCAGTGTTGATTCTGTCTGAAGCCTTGATTCCATGTTTCTCTCTCTGAGTTTCTGGTAACTCCAGGCATCCTTTGGCTTGTAACTGCAGGGTCCCGTGATGTCCTTCCTCTGTCTTTATCTCTGTGTATCTCTCCTCCTTAGTAAGGATGCCAGTTGTCTTAGTTCTGTAGTGCTGCTATAATAGAAATACCACAAATGGCTGTCTTTAACAAACAGAAGTTTATTTTCTCCAGTTCAGGAAGCTAGAAGTCTGAATTCCAGTTGGCAGCTCCAGCAGAAGGCTTTCTCTTTCTGTCAGCTCTGGGGGGAAGATCCTTGTCTCCTTTCAACACATGTGGGCTTGGAGTCCTTGGAGATCTCCATGTGTCTTGGCATCAGTCTTCTTCCCCTGAGTCTAGGAGGTTGACAGCACAGGGACCCTGGGTTCAGAGGATGGAGCTCTTCTTCCATGGTGCTACTGAAGTCCTTCTGATCTCTGCGCTCTTGTTTAATCCCTTTTATATCTTGAAAGTGATTGACTCAAAATACAATCCTGTAGATTGCATCCTGCCTCATTAACATAACACCTCTCAGTCTGCCCCATTAGCATCATAGAGGTGAGGATTTCAACATGTAGGATGATTACATCGAATCACAAAATAGAGGATAATCACATAATACTAAGAATTATGGCCTAGCCAAGTTGACACATATTTTGGGGAGACACAATTCAGTCCACAACACCAGTCATACAAGATTAGGATCCATTCTACTCCAGTATGACCTCATGTTAACCTAACTGATAGCATCTTCAAAGATCTTCAAAGATCCTGTCTCCAAACAGAGCCTCATTCACAGGTACAGAGGTTGGGACTTCAGCATATCTTTTGGGAGGACACAATTCAATCCATAACACTGTATGTTACATTTACATGACATTTTATAGGGACAGAAAACAGATCAGAGATACCAGTAACAGGAGCTGGGTAGAAGAAGGGTGGACTGTTTGGGGGTGTGAGGGAACTTTTTGGGATGATGACATGGTTACATGACTCTATACCTTTCTCAAGATTCATAGACCTGTACATCAAAAAGGTGAATTTTACTGCAGATAAATTACATCTCAGTTAGGAAATTAGACAAACCAGGTACCGTTATTCTTTGTCCTTGGTCTCACACCGTTGAGAAGCTGCTGGGTTATGGTATAATGGTACCAAGTCCTCTTCCCATGGATTCTGGGCATTCTGGATGGGAAAGGACTAAGAATAGAGCAATTCAACCACAATGTGTTGAATACTTGACATTGGTAAGAAACTGACCAATCCAGGTCAAGACTACATCAACCTCCATCTCCAACACACAGCGATACATTTCTGTGCGTGTGGAACTTGGTGTAAATGGGCTTCAAAGCCCTAAAAGGGGTCAGTTGGAAGCCAAGTTGGACATAAGCCAGAGCTGGATGATGACACATCTCCTTCCCCGCCTGCCCCTGTCATGCACAGAGTACCCTCCTGTTTGCAGTAGAATCCAAGTAGCAGAATCAAATAAAACACAGATTCTCCTTAGTCACGACTAAAGATAGCAACCCTGCCCCAGTCACCCAGAAGGGTCCCAGATTTCTTTCCTCATTGCTGGTACAGACCTGCCTTGAGGCTCGGATATGCCCCCACTTGAATGTTGGCTCCAGGGGGCAGGGACTTGGTCTTGTTCATCATTGTACCCAGGCCCTAGCTCAGGGCCCAAAGCAGTGCTCAGGAAATGCTTCCTGAGGGCATGAGTAAGTGGGTTTGTTTCTCTGAACCTGTCAGCTCAGCGCGTGGTTAGGATATCCAGAAGTTAAGTCAGCTCCTAGAAGGATCTGACCCCTCTTTGCTTCGAGTCCACCATGGGTCCCTGTCGTGACAGTGAGGCTGGCGGAAGGCAGCGTGTGTGCAATGGGACTGTTTCTCCTCTGTTCCAGGAAGGCAGAAGGACAAGCAGGATGGGAGCCCAGTCTAGGAGGGCCAGAGCCAGCCAAAGTGCTTTCTAAGAGCTTCACCTCCTGGGCCACCCCTCAGGGCTGCTGATGCTCTTGAGCAGATCATGGCACTAGTCACCCGTAGCACATGCATACCTTTGCCAGGGGGGCAAACTACACTCAAGGAGTCAGCAGGTACTCCAGGAGCTGGCAGAACTGGGCCACCAGATGCAGGAGAGCAGGGCTCAGTTAGGTCCTGCACGGCTGGTGCAGATGGGGGAGACTAGTGCCTGGCCCACTCCAGTCCTTGAGCTCCGTACCAGAGGCCCTCCAGCTGGAGGACCTGGGCCCAGGTCTCAGGAACTCTGGAGTCACAGGCAGCCCAGTGACTTGCCATTGCCTGCCTCACAGAACACTGATGTCTTACCCTGACGCTCCAGGCCATCCGTGGCTCGCAGCCAGTTCTCTGTGACCTGAGCTCCAGTCACACAGACCCCACAACTCATACTGTCTACTCCCCTCTGCTGCTGCCCATGACATTTTTTCCCTATGATGCACGCCACTTCCTCCTTGCTTTATTGAACCGGACCCATCCTCCAAAGCTCATATCAGATAACACCTCTCCCACAAAGTCTTCTCTGATCCTTTTAACCCAGTGGTTACCACCTGGTAATGGTGAGGCTAGGCTATCCTGGAGAACTCCTATCAAAATTCTCACCTCATCCTCCCACCCCCTTCATGAAGACTCTGCCCTGGAAATTAGGATTAGGTGTCCCCTTCCCTGAATTGAGAACCACTGCTGGAGCTGGCCACGACGAGTCCATCTGATGCTGCTGCCTGGGGTTACGGTGCTCTGTGAAGTTGGCTCAGAGCAGTGTCTTCGTTTCTCAGTACTGCTGTAACAGCATTACCACAAGTGGATGTTTTTAAAGAGCAGACATTTATTTTCTCACAGTTCAGGAGGCTAGAAGTCTGAATTCAGGGCACTGGCTCTAGGGGAGCGCTCGCTCTCTGTTGGCTTTGTCTCAGCGCCTGTAGCCCTGACGTTCTTGTTCCTTGGCGATCCCTGCGTGGTATCTTTCTTTCTCCCATTTGTGCCAGCTTTGCTCTGAGTCTAATCTGCCCTTTTTGTATCTCAAAAGTGAGTAGGTTTAAGACACCTACATTTCTATGGCCTCATTAACACAACAGAGAAGACCCTGTTGCCAAAAGCAGTTAAATCCACAGGTTAGGATTCCAACACATATTTTTTGGAGACAATTTGAGTCCATCACAGGAAGCTTCTTGGCTTGAGGAAGGCTGGCTGGCTGTCAGGCCACCATAGGGCCCATGGGTATAGCTCCAGTGACTTCACGGAGTACAGTGCTCAGCCAGCCATTCATTGTAGCTTGCTGGGGCCCAGGGAGGATGAGCCTTGGGAAGCTGTCTGCTCCTGGCTGCTCATGAGAGACTGATGTGTCCAACTAGATTCCAGTGAGATAGCTTATGAGGAGAAATGCAACTAGTAGTTTTCACAAAGGCCTTCTCTCCTTCCAGGCCCACTATCCAAAAAAACCAAACTCACTGCTGTTGAGTCGATTCCGACTCGTTGTTGTTGTTATGTGCCGTCGAGTCAGACCCGACTCATAGCAACCCCTCCTTGAGTTTCCGAGGCAGTATCACTACAGAAGTAGATGACCCATCTTCCCTAAATTACAAATAAAAAGCTGCCTGGAGAGCTGGGAACCAGAGCAGAAGGCATCAATGAAACCACTTCTGTGATTAGTGTGTGTACTGGCATCAGGTTCCATGTATCAGTCAATTTTCTACAATGACGCTGCTACATAAAGACCCTGAAGTCTCAGTAGGTTAAAACAACATTTGCTTCTATTCACAAGTTGGCATGTGAACTTTGGAGGCTCCATTTCAGGCTGCACATGAGGCATTGATGGTTCGGTGGTAGAATTCTCGCCTTCCATGAGGAGATCTGGGCTCTGTCTGAGGAGGCTTGCATGTTGCTATGATTCGGAACAGGTTTTAGAGGAAATTCCAGACTAAGACAAACTCAGAAGAAAGGCCTGGTGATCTGGTTCCAGAACTCATGTAAAGAAGATCCTGTGGGTCCACTGGCTCAGTGTGTGTGGGCTCACCAGGAGCTGGGGGCTGACTCGACTACACTACCACCACTGCGGACTGCAGGTCGGGTCCAGGTCACCTCCTCGTGTGTTTGGTTCTCAGACCCGGATTACAGCATTGCTAGAGCACACTCTTCTAATGGCAAATGACAGGAGCACAAGAGCTAGGTCAAACCTCACAAGCACTTGTAAAGCCCTGCTCGTGTCACATCTACTAACATCCCATTGGCCAACGCAAGCCGAGGTCATATTCTCGCCATCAAGGAAGCCATGGCAAGGTGGGCTTGTGTACAAATCATGCAGCCTGGTCAGTGCCTCTGGACCAAGACCATACCTCTGCCCTTAGGCCTGGGAGCAGGTGCCAGATCTCCCAGGCAGTGAGTGCTAGGACAGCATGGAGGAAAGGGACCTTTTCAATGACGCTTTCTGCTCGGCACCGTCTTTCTTTATATAAGGTACACATTAAATCCAATTACAGTCCTGCTGACTGAGGACTCCCTGTCTCATCAAGGTGACTTTGCCTCCTCTGCTCTGTTGCAAGAGGTGTCTCACCCATAATTCACCTCTCCCAGGCGAGTCTTCTTTTCGTTATTCCCAGGTTCCTGCAGGCTGCCTCACTACTCGCCCCTGAATCTCCTCCCAGAGAAGGTCAGCTCCTGGAGGGCAGGGACCGGGTAGTAATCATCCTAGAAACATCCCTGTTACCCCAGCGATCTCAACACATCTCTGCTGAATGAGCTTTGGAAAACTGAAATGGCACCCGTTTTCACTGTCTCTGGCCCCACTAAGTGTGAGCTCCATGAACAGATGGTGTCTTGAGTACCAGGGTACCTGCAGGGCCTAGAACGGTGCCTGTCGCAGAGAGGAGTTTAATAAATAGTCATCAAGTTATGCTCAAACAAGTGAATGAATGAATTCCTGCTCTCCTCATCCCCCTGTCATCTTTACCTGGCCCCTGAGCCTGACAGTTTCAAGGGCATCTCCTAGTCGTCATCTCTGCTGTGATTCTGCCAAACAGACACCTCTCACTGGAAATGGAACGGAATGTTCCCTTCCCAACAATTATCTCTGTCACTGTTCCCACCCACCCCCCTCAGATCCAACAATGGCGAATTCAAGGTCTTGAGTCATGCTGCCTCAGCGTGTGAATGGATAAGGGACTCGTGATAGATGTCACCATAGCCAGACCCAGTGACAAGGTGGTATTCTCTTTATTTGCTTGGAGACCAATGAACAGAGGGTCTTCTGGCTATTTAGGGGTCACAATTAGAGCCCTGGACCCTTCCCTCGCCAAGTGACTCCACATCGGGCCCCTCCTCCCTTCCCACGCTGCATCCCGGCTCCCGCTCACAAGCCTGGCATGGCTCCGTTGTCCTGGCACCCCACAAGAGACCATTGTGCTCTGCTTGTCTCTGCAAAGGGCTGCGTCTGAGAGCAGGCGCTGTGCCTACGCCGAGACCCTTCAGAAGTGAGCACTCGAAGCTCTTTGACTGTCCCCTTCAGCTCTTACTCATTTTTTTGTCTCACATTCAATACACGAGACGAAAGCACTCCCCCACCTGTCTCTGAAACACTAATGGGAAGCAGATGGAGAGACCTACCCTGGTGTGGTGGGTTTCTTTGCCTGCCCTTGTTTCTGGCATTAGCTGCTGTCCACCAAGGCCGGCCAGTACATATTAAACAGCCTCAAAGCAGCCAGGGGCATTTGTTAACAGGATATCAGACAGAAATGAAGAGCGACTCCAGGTTTCACCCAGGGCCCTTGGACTCCCAGTTGTTCTTCTGGCAAGACCACGAAGGGGACCATGTTGTATTCCCTCACCAGCTGAGTGTGAAGGGCAGAAAACCCTGGTTCCTGTGTCACTGACCCTGAGAGGGAGAAGGACAATTAAACAATGCGCTGCCCCATGACAAGTGCTGGGCTGGAAACCTGGGAAGGGGCAGGCGGCCCCTTTGCATCTTCATCTCACTTTGGCGGAAAGGTAAAAACGACTCCGACACTGGGGACACCACGTGTGTCAGCATAGAGCTGTGCTCCTTGGGGCTTTCAATGGCTTTTTTAAAAAATAGATCACCAGACCTTTCTTCTGAGGCACTTCTGGGTGACTCGAGCTTCAGCCCTTTTGGTGAGCAGCCGAGCACGTTAACTGTGCACCACCCAGGACTCCAAAGCAGTTGCCATTGAGTTGACTCCAACTCATGGAGATTCCTCATCCAAGTCAGGAATGGCTGGCAGCCCATCTTTGGGCCTCTAGTGGTTTGCTCAAAAGGAGAACATGGTGTTGTGTGTATCCCAACACCTCTTAGTCCTCTGAGACTCTCCACATACCTCCTCTTTTCCACATGTGCCCTTGACACAGCAGAGGGAACAATGACCAGGAGCAACACTATCTCAATATTTTCACATCCATTCTTTAATTTATTCCTCATGGCTCTTTACATAAGGTGGCATCATTGTGCACATTTTATGGATGAGAAAACTGAGGCTCATTCAGGTTAAAGGATCTGCTCAGGATTAACCAGCCAGTGAGAGGCGAAGCTGAGACTCAGTTTGGTCTTGGGTCACCCCATTCTGTATGGGTCATTTTCACAACCCCCAGTAGTGATGGAAGGCAGGACAGTAGTGCTGTGGCCTGTCCACACCCTGGGGGTGAGGACACACTTCCACTATAATGGAAAAAGCAGCCATTACAGAAGACACTTGAGAGCCCAGGAATTGTCTCCTGGGAGCAGGGAGAAATACGTGGGCCTTGAGCAAACTTGTGTTCTAGTAGTCACAGCCCAGCAGCTAATAGATTCCCATGAATTTCAACACCTGGGTACCGTGTACCTTGCCTCCTATCAGGGAGAGCTCATTACATCCTGCCTGAAGGTTTTGCTTATTTTCGTATTTGCCCACATCCTGCCAAATTAGCCCAAACCAGAAAAACCAAATCAATGCCATGGAGTCAATCCCAACTCATACCAATCCTATAGGACAGAGTAGAACTGCCCAATAGGTTTCCCAAAGCTGTAAATCATTATGTGAGTAGACTGCCTCATCTTTCTCCTTAGGAACGGCTGGTGGGTTCAAACCACCAACCTTTTGGTTAGCAGCCGAAGGCTTTAACCACTGTGTCACCAGTTTAACCCACTTCCACAGAATTGGGGGTGAATGATTCAAATGAATGATTCAAACCCTTCCACTGTGGGAAGGTGGAACACCTTTTAGACATTGCTTCCCTACCCACCAATGAGCTCTAGTGGCACAGTGCCTAAGGCATTTGACTGCTAACTAGAGGTTAGTGATTCAGACCCACCAGCTGGTCCACAGAAGGAAGACCGGGGAATCTACTTCTGTAAAGATTTATTTACCATTTAGGAAACCCAGTGAGGGTCACTATCAGTCGGAATGGACCCTCTGGCATGCCTTTGTTTTGTTTTGTTTTCCCTATTCACCGGAGCCATAATGGAGTTAGACAGCAGCCCTCTTCTTCCTCCTTTTAGAGATCTCTTCCAGGCACCTGCTTCCTTTGTCAGGTGTCGTGTTGTTTCTGTGGAGTGTGTGTGGTTCAGCCAATGTTTGGGGGTGGGGCAAGAAATTAGACAGAAATAAAGAGATCTGGGCTTCTTTTGTCCTGTGCAGACAGATGCCCGAGGACTTTCTATAGTTCTAACTTGACTCTTTCAAGTACCAATAAAAGGAAGCCCTTTTTGCCCCCAAGACTAGGCTATTAATTAGGTAAACCCACAGAGCAAGTTCCAGATCCCAGCTTATATGATAATTGCTGCAGTCTGGCCCTGCCAGGAAAGGACCACAGCCCAACGTCAGAAATAGCTACAGTTTCCATGTCCTAGTGACACAGGGATGGTAGCCTTCACGGAGAAACAGACGAACACCAGCGGCACCAAGTATGAACAAGAGCCAGGAATGTCTCCTGGCCAGGGCCTCACACTCTGGCTCAAAGGGTCTCCCCAGTACTTACATTTTTCTTTCGTTCTGCTGTCTCTTAAATTGTTGCTATGTGCTGTTGAATTGATTTCAACTCATAGCGACTCTATAGGACAGTAGAACTGCCCCATAGTGTTTCCTAGGCTGTAATCTTTACAGAAGCAGATTGCCAGGGCTTTCTCTCATTGAGCACTGATAGGTTCAAACTGACCTTTGGATTAGCAGCCCAGTGCTTAACCACTGTGCCCACAGGGCTCCTGAAATTAGCTAACCTAGAAAATAGACATAAATTTAAATTGGCACTAAGATCCCCCATCAATTAATGATTCCTCTGGAACACAGGACCAAAGAACTGTCTCTTCTCTCTTCTTTCTTCCCCCAGGCTACTGTGCAGATGCTGAGGGTGGGGGGAGCAGGTAAGGGTGCCCTGCTGGTTGTCATGGGAACTAAGGTTAATTGGGTAGCCTGGCTTTCAATTATGATGTCAGTGGCCATGGCTCAGCAAAAGTCCTTGGTTGCAAGCTATCTCTATGAGAAACACACCCTAATGTGCCCTGCTCTGTCTGGCACCTCCTTCCCCACATGTCAGCTGGGATGTTCTCGGGTGTTGGACATATTTTCCAGTAGAGGAGAGCAGCCTACTCTTCTGCCTAAGGCTCAATCTAATACACCAAGTGAAACAGAAGCTTCTGCTATTGTCCGAGGCAGAAAATCCCTTCCGACATTGTGCTATCCTTTCTGCCAGATGGAACTAGCCTTAATCACAGAAGAGCAAAACCAGGGCAAACCCCCCCCACACACACACACACACTCCAGTGTCAGTGGAAGGACTGACAAAGATGTTCACGCGTTGTAATGAGTGCCACCACAGGACGCCCTGTGAGTACCAGACAGGCCAAGTAAGTGGAAATGTCTTGTCAGTTACAGCCTGCCCTGAAAATAGGAGACATGTGGCCTGCTCCTCATTCAGTTAGCCACCTACCCTTCCAGCTGTCATCCAGCCAGCAATGCTGAATTTTACCTGAACTTGAGGTTCCAGGAAACACCAGTGGTTAAGGAAACCTCCCCACGCTTTGTGTTCAGGAGGATGGCTTATGGCCAAGAACCATCCTTCCCAAGTGGCTTAGTAAGACTCAGAGTGTCCTCTTGTTTACCTAGGATAGGATAGGAGCTCTGGTGGCATAGTGCCTAGGCGTTTGCTATCCGGGTTTCAGCCACCAGCCACTCCTTGGAAGAAAGGTTGGGGGTTGGGCAATCTACTTCCATAGAGATACTGCCTCAGAAACCCAAGGAGGGGTCGCTATGAGTCTGATCCAACTCCACAGCAGTCAGACACCACCACCAGTTGCCACCAAGCTGACGTTGACTCATGACATCCTTGTGTGTGGCAGAGTAAAACTGCTCCATAGGGTTTGCAGCTCTGGTAGCATAGTGCCTAAGGCACTTGACTGCTAACCAGAAGGCTGGTGGTTCAAACCCACCAGCCACTCCTTGGAAGGAAGATGGGGCAATCTACTTCCATAGTGATTATGCCTCGGAAACCCAAGGAGGGGTCGCTAAGAGTTGGGTCTGACTTGATGGCACATAACAACAACAGCAGGGTTTGCAGCGGCTGGTTTTTCAGAAGTAGATCATCAGGCCTTTCTTCCAAGGCACCTCTCAGTGGATCCTAACCTCCAACCTTTTGGTTAGCAGCTGAGCACCTTAACTGCAGCACCCAGAGCCATGAAGGCCAGACACAGTCCCTCCAAATTCCCATGCTTCGCCTCATCAGTGAGTAACTGCATTGCTCATCCCCACTGACCAATCAGAAGCAAAGAGCTTGTTCACTAAACTGGGATGAAGCTTCTCTCTTTCCCCGAGTCCTTACCTTCTATCTGAGCCAACATAACCCTCCTTAAGGGCCTGTCAGCATAAAACCGCTGATGACTGTAATCTGATAACATCGCCCCCACCTCCACTTCCCTACACATGGGTTTTTCCTAGCCTTTTAGACTCTCAGTCTCTACAGAGAAAACACTTTCCCCTCTCTGTTGAGCCACGTGTTGATCTGGTCGGAGTGGTCTCCCTGTTGCAATATATCTATTACAGCACCCTCTTTCTGAATAAAGCCTCTCCCTATCCAAGTCTGGATTTGCTTTTATCTGACACAGCCAATGAGCATTTATCGAGCAACTATTCTGTTTAGCCTCATAGCAATAGTGTAGTGCCCAGGCCACAGTGGGGACTTTCATTAATGCTATTGAGCCAAGAAACTGCCAAATGGGTGCTGGAACTAAAGCTTGCTGTCGACTCCTAGATCCTTAAGTAACCCACTGCCATCCAGTAGATTATGACTCACAGTGACTCCCTCAGTGGGTTTCTGAGGTGGTAAATCTTTATGGAAGTAGATTGCCCAGTCTTCCTTCCGCGGAGTGGCTGGTGGGCTTGAACTGCCAACCTTCTGGTTAGCATCCAAATGCCTAAGGCACCAGGCCACCAGAGCTCCTTTGCATACTTCTTTTTTCTGTCAGAGCTAGCTTGTGTTATGCAAGATGTACGACCAAGCCCTCCATTTGGGATTCTTCAGATGAGATATCAGAGAAATTATGTGAAATATAACTGACAGGAGCAGACCAGATGGAACTGAATTTTTCATTGGAAAAATTCCGCTTGTCCCAGGCACTGATCCCCGAGTCATACTTTGAACGTGGCCTTTGGGGAACAGCCTTTGAGATCTGCCTGAGGCTGGAGCTAAATCCATCCTGACTCTTCTGATGCATGAGAGCATGAGGAAGGACCCCTGGGCGCTCCTCTCACCTTGTCGTAAAGGCGAGTTACTCATTGTTTGTCTCTGTTCATTATTTCCACTGAATTCCCAAGTCCTCACAGGAGAGTGGGATCTGCTGTCTAAAGGCAGAACATGAAGAAGTGCAAAAGGTAGGAAACTCTCTGGGCACCTGAGCAGTCTCATCCTTCACAGGGATCAGACACGCTCCCTTAATTGAAAACAAGAATGGCTAGCAGGCCACCCTTGGGCCTCTAGTGGTTTGCTCAAGAGGAGAACATGGTGTTGTGTGTATCCCAACACCTCTTTGTCCTCTTAGACTCTCCCCATACCTTCTCTTTTCCACATGTGCCCTTGACACAGCAGAGGGAGCAATGACCAGGAGCAACACTATCTCAATATTTTCACATCCATTCTTTAATTTATTCCTCATGGCTCTTTACATAGGGTGGCATCATTGTGCCCATTTTATGGATGAGAAAACTGAGGCTCATTCAGGTTAAAGGATCTGCTCAGGATTAACCAGCCAGTGAGAGGTGAAGCTGAGACCCAATTTGGTCTTGGGTCACCCCATCCTGTATGACCTGCCTGCCTCCCCCTGCTACCTTTTACCCTCTGAAGCCTGCCACACACGTTTGGTCACAGAGACCTGTTTGCCTACAAGTGTGGCTTGGCCTTGATTAAGAAGTCTCTCCTGAGGCCTTTATCATACAACCTTAATTTACCCATTGTCTTATGCTGTATTCTCTAGAGAACCAGAACCAGTGAGGCTTACATATGTGTATACAAAGAGAGATTTATCTCAAGGAAATGGTTCATATGGTTGTAGAGGCTGGCAAGTCCGAAGTCCAAGGGTCAGCAGTCAGGCAGAAGCTTCTCCTGACTCATGTAGCCGCAGGAGCTGATGAAGCCATGATCAGCAGGTCAGACAGCAGGCTGCTGGCTCACAGACTGCAGGGGCTACTTGCTCAAGTCCTAATAACCAGAGGTCAAATGATGATGAGCTAGATGCAGGATCCAGAATGAGCAAAAAGCCAGAGACCTTTTTCAGAACATCCATTTATGCTGGATACAGGCCATACCCCTGAGGAAACTCTCCATCAACTGATTGGCTGCTCATAGCAGATCTCTTCATGAAGGTGATTACATTATGTCTGATTTCATCATGGGGGGTGACTACATAACCAACAGCCTATATTATGCCTGCCAAACACTGAGAATCATGGCCCAGCCAAATTCCCACACAATCTTGACCTTTGCTTTTCTACCACCCCCACTCCCTCCATTACTTGTCTGTCAGTTTTTCATACTGAGGGGACTTACATCTTGCTATGAGGGAGAGGTTATGCCACCAGTATCTCAAATACCAGCAGAGTCACTCATGGTAGACAGGTTTCAGTGGAGCTTTCAGATGAAGATAGACTGGGAAGAAGGATGGAGCCATCCACTTCTGAAAAAACTGGCCACTGAAAACCTTATGAATAGCAGGGAAACACTGTGTGATATATTACTGGAAAACTCTATGAATAGCTTTGAAAAATTGTCTGATATAGCGCCCAAAGATGAGCCTCTCAGGTTGGAAAGCACTCAAAACACAACTGGGGAAGAGATGTCTCCCCAAAATAGAGTCAACTTTAATGATGTGGATAGAGTACAGCTTTCGGGACCTTCATTTTCTGATGGGGCGTGACTTGAAATGTAGAAACAGCTGCAAACATCCATTAATAATTGAACATGGAATGTACAAAGTATGAATCTAGGAAAATTGGAAGTGGTCAAAAATGAAATGGAACAGATAAAGATAGGATCCTAGGCTTTAATGAGCTGAAATGGACTGGTATTGGCCATTTTGAGTCAGACAATCATATGATATACTATGCTGGGAATGACAAATTGAAGAAGAATGGTGTTGCATTCATCATCAAAGATCTATCCTGAAGTACAATGCTGTCAGTGATAGGATAATATCCATATACTTATGTGGAAAACCATTTAATACTACTATTATTTAAATTTACCCACCAACTCAAGCCAGAGATGAAGAAATTGAAGATTTTTACCAACTTCGGCAGTCTGAAATTGACCAAACATGCAATCAAGATGTATTGATAATTATTGGTGATTGGAATGTGAAAGTTGGAAACAAATTTTCCATCGTTTGTTTGTTGTTATGTGCTATCGAGCTGACCCTGACTCATAGCGACCCCTCCTTGGGTTTCTGAGGCAGTATCACTACGGAAGTAGATTGCCCAACCTTCCTTCTGAGGAGTGGCTGGTGGGTTTGAACCACCAGCCCTCTGGTTAGCAGTCAAGTGCCTTAGGCACTATATGGCCTTGGTAGTAGAAATGACACTGGAGATCACATGATAGAATTTTACAGACCAACGACTTATTCATTGAATATACCTTTATTCAACAACATAAACAGTGGCTGTACATGTGGACCTCACCAGATGTAATACACAGAAATCAGCTCAACTACATCTGGGGAAAGAGGCAATGGAGAAGTTCAGTATCATCCGTCAAAAGAAAGTTAAGAACTGTCAATGGAGCAGGCCATCAATTGCTTATATGAAAGTTTAAGTTGAAGCCAAATTAAAATAAATTCATGAGAGCCAAAATATGACCTTGATTATAACCCACCTGAATTTAGAGACCATTTGAAGAATAAATTCGATGCATTGAACACCAGTGACTGAAGACCAGAGGAGTTGTGGGATGACATCAAGAACATCAGATACGAAGAATGCAAACTTTCATTAAAAAGACAGGAAAGGAAGAAAAGACCAAAATGGATGTCAGAAGAGACTCTGAAACTTGCTGTCTTTCAGAATATTTCAAAGAGCAGCTCAAGAAGACAAAGTAAAGTATTATAATGAAATTTGCAGAGACTTGGAGTTAGAAAACCAAAAGGGAAGAACATGCTTGGCATTTCTCAAGCTGAAAGAACAAAAGGAAAAAAAAAATCAACCCTTGAATTGCAATATTGAATTTGGTGGAAAACAAGGCTCCTGGAATTGATGGAATACCCATTGAGGTGTTTCAACAAACAGATGCAGTGCTAGAGATGCTTACTTATTTGTGCCAAAAAATTTGCAAGACCTGGCCAACTGACTGGACGAGATCCTTATTTGTGGCCATTCCAAAGAAAAGTGATCCAACAGAATGTGGATATTACCAAATAATATTAATATCACACACAAGTAAAATCTTGCTGAAGATAATTCAAAAATAGTTGCAGCAGTATATTGACTAGGAACTTCCAGAAATGCAAGCGAGATTCAGAAGAGGATGTAGAATGAGGGATATCATTGCTGCTGTCAGAGGGATCTTAGCTGAAAACAAAGAATACCAGAAAGATGTCTACCTGTGTTTTACTGACTATGCTAAAGGCCACTCCTCAGAAGGAAGATGGCGCAGTCTACTCCCGTAGTGATACCTCCTCAGAAAACCAAGGAGAGGTCTCTGAGTCAGATCTGACTGAACGGCAGGGAGTTTGGTTTTTGAAAGGCATTTGACTGTGTGGATCATAACAAATTATGGATAACATTGCAAAGAATAGGAACTCCAGTACGCTTACTTTTGCCCATGAGGAACTTATACATAGACCAAGAGGCTGTTGTTTGAATAGAACAAGGGGATACTGCATGGTTTTAAATCAGGAAGGCTGTGCATCAGGGTTGTATCTTTTCACCACACTTACTCAGTCTGTATGCTGAGCAAATAAACCAAGAAGCTGGACTATATGAAGAAGAACGTGACATCAGGATCAGAGGAAAACTCTTTAACAACCTGCAAGATGCAGATAACACAACCTTGCTTGCTGAAAGTGAAGATGACTTGAAGCACTTACTGGTGAAGATTAAAGAATACAATCTGCAGTATGGATTACACCTCAGCATAAAGAAAATAAAATCCTCTGGACCAATAAGCAACATCATGATAAACAGGGAGAAGACTGAAGTTGTCAGGGATTTCATTTTACTTGAATCCACAATTGACACCCATGGAAGCAGCAGTCAAGAAATCAGACATCATATTGCACTGGGAAAATCTGCTGCAAAAGACCTCTTTAAAACATTAAGCAAAGATGTCACTGTGAAGGCTTACTTAAAGTGTGCCTGATCCAAGCCATGGTATTTTCAATTGCCTCATACGCATGTGAAAGCTGGACAATGAGTATGGAAGACTGAAGAAGAGTTAGCTGATGCCTTTGAATTGTGGTGTTGGTGAAGAAGAATGCTGAAAATGCCATGGAATGGACAAATCTGCCCTGGAAGAAGTGCAGCTGGAATTCTTAGCGAAAATGGCCAGACTTCATCTCACTTGCTTTGGTCGTGTTGTCAGACGGGACCATTCCCTAGAGAAGGAGGTCATGCTTGGTAAAGTGGAGGGTCAGTGGAGAAGGGGAAAGGCCTCCAGGAAATGGATTGGGACAGTGGCTGTGACGATGGGCTTAAGCATAGCAAGGGTTGTGAGGATGGCACAGACCCGGGCCGTGTTTTGTTCTGTCACATGTAGGGTCACTATGAGTCGGAAACAACTCCCCTCCCTATACACACACCCACAGCACCTTTCCCCTGCACCCTCTGCAAACATGCCAAGCCCTTTCTTAGCTCAACGTCCAGATTCCTCCCAGCACAAGCAGGGCTTCCAGAGCAGGTGCCCCTCACTGCCTCATGTGACTCAGCCACTGGAATGCCTTCCCTGCATGTACCTCTGAGCTCCCGAGGCAGGTACCACACTCACCAATCTTTGCTTCCCCAGTGCCACACATGGGACTGGCTCCCAGGCACAGCACAGAACTGACTGCGGGATGAACAAATGGATGAGAGGAGTACACGGGCCTCCTGGAGCCAGGCAGTGACCTTGGACCAGTCCCAGGCACTCACTGAGGAAATGCCCAGAACAGCCAGGGGCTCTGAACAACCAGCAGCCTCCTCTTTGTACCAGTGATGAGAGTGGAACTGATGTGCCCTGCAGGCTGGAGGAGGCTGGGTGCCAAGTGCAGCTGCGTCAAACTCTCTGGCTGCTGAGTCGCTAGCCTTTGGGTGCCTGCATCGCCCCACCTGTCTACCTGGGTGACCTGACCTACACCCATGACTGCCTGGAGTCTGGTGCTACTGGCCCTGCCCACCAGGCTCCAGGAGAACCCAAGCAGGTGCCCAGTGGTTCATCCTCCCACCTACCGAAGGCATTGGTGCCTGAATTTATCAGCCGTAACAGGCCCTCAGCGGCCCGGATGCGGCCACATTACCTAACCACCCCAGTTGGCCAGGATTGTGAGGGCCTGGTTCTTGGAGCTGGGATATCCTCCTGAAACCAGCAAGGACCCAGCACCCTTGGAGATTCTTCAGCTGGTTCTTTTACTCTGTAAAAGGCCAGAAACCTACCCCAGTCTGGGCTCAGATAGGTAGTGGTGAAGGTTGCACATAGTGAATGTAATTAATCTCACTGAATTCAGCATTACTGAATGTGTATATCTGCTTTTTCAGTCCAGTGGGCGTGAGACGGAACCCCCAGCATCCCTGGGGGGAGTCCGCTCGCTGCCCACCAGCATCTCCCCTGCCTCCCCACAGCACAACAGCACCCAGACACCATTGTTGCTGTTAGCTGCTGTCCGGTTGGTCCGCAGCTCATGGCGACCTCATGCACAGCAGAACAAAACGTTGCCCATCCTGCACCTGCCCAGTGACCAGTTGCTAACTGTTGTGATCCACAGTTCTCATTGGCTCATTTTCAGAAGTGGATCACCAGGCCTCTCTTTCTAGTCCACCTTAGCCTGGAAGCTTCACTGAAAACTGCTCAGCATCCTAACAACATGCGAGCCTCCATGGACAAGTGGATCGATCAGGAATCAAATGCAGTTTTCCTTCCTGGAAGGCAAGAATTCTACCTCTGAGCTACCCTGCCCTCGGACTCCCACCAGGGTACACATGCCATGGATTCTGCATGATTGTCAGTTGGTGAGTTCATCTGAACAATCAGGGTGACCTACCTCCTGTGCTTCAGCGACGGATGCAGGTGACCCAGGCCTCAACCCATCAGCCCGGAGTCCTCCTGAGATTGGCCCAGGAATGGATATGTGTTCCACTTATGACACATATGAAAAATCTACTGGGCTCTTCCTGGGGAAGAAAAGCTTTCTTCTTTTTCTGAAAGACCCTCAAGAAGTGATGTGGTGGCAGTTATAAGGTCTGCAACTCTAGAACCCTCTCTGCCACCATGGGGAAGATGTTTAAAGACAAAGGTGCTATTCTGGAAGGCCATGATGGAAAAAAACAGGGTCCTTGATAACACTGTTAAGTTGGATCAAACCAACCCTGAAAATCTTATTACCACTGAACCTTCCCTGTACATGAGCCAGTCAATCACCTTTGGTTGTGGAGCCACTGTGAGATGGGTTTTCTTTTTCTGACAGTCCTAATGAATTCAAACCACCCTGGAAAATGGCTTCCTGCAGAGGTGAGAGCTTTGCCCCTGCAAAAACGGCAAGTAGGCCACATGTTCCGACCTCCTCTAATCCCACAAAGGGAAGACAGGGTTACCAGCAGTAACCCAAGGCCTATTACTGCCAGGCCAGACATGTTGCCTCCCTCCAGTCCTTTCTCCAACCGTTCCTCCCAGAACACTCACCACCTCTCTCCTGGGTTCGATAATTTGCTGCAGTGGCCACACAGAACTCACAGATTACAGGGTTTATTAGGGAAGCACCAGGCTACAACTCAAGTTCAGGAAGAACGCTCAGTCTCTCTCCCAGCCCACCGTCCCTCAGCCAAGAGTCTCTCACAGTCTCTTTCCCAGCAGTGCTGGTCCCTTGGTGTCTCTCAGCAATGCGTGTCTCTCGTGTCTCTTTCCCAGCAGCACGTGTCTCTTTCAGGGGCGCGTGTCTCTTTCAGCAGCACGTCTTCCTCCACCAGCAGTCAGAGAGAGTTCTGCCTCCAGGAGGTCTCCTTTAGAGCCCACAGGGTGGTCAAACTAGCCAATTATAGCATCAGAACTCTAAGCACCTGAGAGAGTGGGCACCTCCCAGAACATTGTTTTGTGCCACTCCCAACAGAAATACTCCAGGTGGACACCTTCAGCAATCAGGAGCTCCTCAGTTGCTCATAGCAAATCCCACCTTGGAGTTTACAAAGACTTATGGGTAGAAAAGCCACACAAAGTAATTTACTATACCACAGCCCCAGATGCAAGAAGGGTGTCACCCTGGGTTAATCACTTAGCCTCATGAGCCTCAGTATCCCCATCAATAGAATGTGTAGCTCTCCCACCTCACAGTACTGTGTGTGGTGGTGGTGGTGGGTAAACGTCATTGTCAAGTTCCTAGGACACATAGATGCTCATGTTGCGGCAGCCCCATATGCTACAGAGTAGAGCTGAGCTCTGTGGGGTTTGCTTGGCTGTAATCCTCACAGGAGTAGGTCATCGGGCCTTTCTTCCGTGGTGCTACTGCATGGATTTGAACCACCAATCTGTCAGTTCGTAGCTGATTGCAAACTCTTTGTCCTGCTCAGGGACCATAGTAAATGCTCAGTAAATGATCTTTTCTTCCCTTTCTTTAGGCCTTTCCAGGATTCGATTTCAGTATAAAGTGGCAACTTCCATATTTGCCTTCCTTTCCAGAAGTGGTTCTTTTTAGGGTCAAATAAAAGTCATGTGAAAACAGCTTGAGAAATACAAAACCTCCACGTGGTTAAGCATTAATGCTGCACGCTCAGTGGTGCTTGAGAGTAGTTACCCTTCTGGGCTCTTCCCATCCCCACCACCTCTTCCTCAAAGCCTTGCCTGACATCTCCCTCTTCTGAGTCGCTGTGGCCCCACAGTTCTATGCTGAGCCCCTCCTCACCTGTGCAGTAACTGCCCGGGGACTTGCCTGTGTCTGACCAGGCACTAGGAGGGGAGGACTCCCCCGTCTCCTCTGCCCTGGATGTGGTGCTCAGGATAGAGGCTGGCCCGAAGCAGGGATTCTGAGCGACCAAGAAAAGCAGAAGTGTCTCTTCAGAAGTGTCAGGCATCAGACATATGGCTAAACAAAGCATGTCATATCCATGCCATATTGGCATATCCATGCCAAAAAGATCGGTTGCCATCAAGTCAGTTCCAACTCAGGTGGTGCCGTGTGTGCTGGAGCGGAACTGGAGTCCGGAGAGTTCTCAGCACTGTGACCTTTTGGAAGCAGGTTGCCAAGCCATTCTTCCGAGACGCCTCTAGGTGGGTTTGAACCTTCGACCTTTCAGTGAGCAGCAGCAAGTAAACTGTTTGCCCCACACAGAGACTCCTTATCTATACAATGGACTATTACTCAGCCATAAACAGGAATGGCATCCTGATGCATTCCACAGCATGGGTGAACCTTGAACACATGGTGATGAGTGAAACAAGCCAGACATAAATGGACAAATGCAGTGTGATCTCACTGATAAGAAATTGTTGTTGTTGTTGTTAAGTGCCATCGAGTCATTTCCGACTCATAGCGACCCCATGCACAGCACAACGAAATACTGCCCAATCCCGTGCCAGCCCCACAATCCCTGCTATACTTGAGCCCATCATTGCAGCCACCGTGTCAATCCATCTCCTTGAAGGCCTCCCCCTCTTTCATTGACCCTCCAC
>NW_006921593.1:10786903-10789811 GCF_000298275.1 Orycteropus afer afer
CTGCTGCTTCCGTTGGCATCGATTGTAGAACCAAGCAACGTGAATTCTTTGACAACCTCAATCTTCTCTCCATTTATTGTGATGCTGCTCATTGGTCCAGAGTAGGCAAATGCATAGGGACCGAAAGTGGTTGCCCAGGGCTAGAGGGAAGGAGGGGGAGTTACTGCTTAACTAACAAAGCTCCTGTGTGAGGTAATAATAAGTTTTGGAAATAGGTAGTGGTGAAGGTTGCACATAGTGAATGTAATTAATCTCACTGAATTGTACACTTAAAAATGGTTACAGTGACAAAATTTTATGTTGTATGTGTGGTATGGATTCAATTGTGTATCGCAAAAATATGTGCTCTAAATGCTAACCCTATACCTGTGGTTAGGAGCTGTGGTAGCATAGTGCCTAAGGCACATGACTGCTAACCAGAAGGCTGGCAGTTCAAACCCACCAGCCACTCCATGGAAGGAAGATGGGGCAATCTACTTCTGTAGTGATACTGCCTCAGAAACCCAAGGAGGGGTCAACAACAACATACCTGTGGTTATAATCCCATTGGGAATGGGTTGTCTTTGTTATGTTAATAAGGCTGGATTTGGAGTAGGGCCTGTTTTAAGTCGAACCCCCTTGAGATATAAAACAGATTAGACAAGTGAGCCAGCAAGCAGAGAGGGGAAGAGAGACGCCATGGCACAGGAAGATTGCCAAGGAATTTAGCACTTCAAGCTCCAAAACGACAAGGGCCTTCCCCCAGAGCTGGGAGAGAGAAAGCCTTCCCCCAGAGGTGGTGCCTTGAATTCACACTTCAACCTGGAGAAAATTAATGTGTTTGTTAAAGCCACCCACTTACGGTATTTCTGTTACAGCAGCACTAGAGAACTAAGACAATGTGTTTTAGTTTCGGTTTAAAAGACATTTTGAAATAAAGGAAAGTCCAAGGAGAGAATCACAGGTGGGTTTTAGAGCACGGCTTTTGGCAGAACTGTGTTAGTCCACCCAGTACATGACCTACTGGTATTTCCTTGACATTAGGTGTTTTCCTCTTGGCAGACATCCACCTGCCCATTCTCACAGCATCTGTCTGCCGTTGCCTGGTGTGCGCTCCTGTGAGAGTGGCCTGCCCAGCCTCTTGGCACTGACTCTGAATAGCAATTACCAGGGTCCTTACCATGTGTCTGGGCGCTAAAGCCATTTGTGGTAAAAAAAAATAAAATAAAAATAGGATCCAGTTGTACAAATGGCTAAATTCCCTGTTATTGGATTTTTTTCTCACCAAATGAAAAAAGATTTTTTTTCCCCCAACTGGCTGCAACCTCATTGCAGTAATGATAACAAAAAAGCCTTTTCATGGCACATTATGTGTATAATAAGTATTGTTAGCTTGACATGGGGCCCTGCCTTGGTGGGCATGGGTAGTTTAATGTCTTTGTCCAGTAGTTCCTGAGCCCCTTGTTGTGTGCATGGCCCCAAAGAGACAGAGCTGAATAAGAAATAAGAAGAATGCAGATTCCCAGGCCAACTACAGGGGTTAGGACTGCAGCATAACTTTTTTGGGGGACACATCTCAATCCAAGCAAGGTCATTAGTTGTTGTCAGCTGCCATGGAGTCAGTGCTGATCATAAACCAAACTCACTGCCGTCGAGTCGGACCGACTCATAGCCACCCCTTCTTGGGTTTCTGAGGCGGTATCACTACGGAAGTAGATTGCCCTACCTTCCTTCTGAGGAGTGGCTGGTGGGTTTGAACCGCCAGCCTTCTGGTTAGCAGTCAAGTGCCTTAGGCAGTATGCCACCAATCAGCCCCACATACAATAGAATGAAACACTGCCCAGTCCTGCACCATCCTCACAATTGTTGCTATGCTTGAGCCTCTCATTGCAGCCGCTGTGTCAGGTCAGCTCGTTGAGGGTCCTCCTCTTTTTTGCGGACCTTTTCCTTCACCAAGCATGAGGTCCTTCTCCAGGACTGGTCCAAAGTACGGGAGATGAAATCTTGCCATCCTCACTTCTAAGGAGCATTCTGATTGTACTTCCTCCAAGACAGGTTTGTTCATTCTTCTGGGAGTCCATGGTATATTCAATATTTTTCACCAACACCATCATTCAAAGGCATCCTGAGGGTGGGCCTTAATCTTTTATGGCTGCTGTCCTTACAAGAGGAGAAAAGACAGAAGGCAGATGGCCATATGATGGTGGAGACAGAGATTGGAGTGATGCTGCCACAAGCCAAGGAATGCCTGGGGCTGCCAGAAGCTGAAAGAGATGAGGAAGGATCTCCTGGAGCCTTCAGAGAGGGTGTGGCCCTGCTGCCCTTCTCACTTCAGACTTTAGTTCCTAGAACTGTGAAAGAACCTATTTGTTTCAAGCCACTTTCCAAATGGAAAAGGGAGACCAAAGTATGTCTGTAATGACCCCCAGTCGAGTGCCTATCACCCAGTTCTCGGGCCTCAATAAATTGGCAGAGACAATTTGCCCCAACTTTGCAGTCTTCTGAAGCAAGGGAAGAAAGCATGTTCCAGGCAAGTATTTTCTAGCTCCTGTAACTATTCCTGGAGTGCCTACTTGGTATGAGACATAGAGGGGCGGGATTCTGAGCCTCCTAGGCCAATCACTTTACAAGCTTGACCCAGGTGAATCTGGGCTGTTCGAGGCCAACCTGGAGAATGCCAGGGGCATTTCCTTTATCACAGGCTCCAGGGAGAATCTTCCCACGAGGGAGGACTTTGTAGGCTCCCACCAAAGACCATTGTTTGAATGTATAGGGTTGCTGTGGGTCGGAATCAACTCAGTGGCAGTGGGTTTGTTTTTTTGGTTTGGAGCCATTTGTGATTTGGGTGCAAATTTACAAAGCAGATTCATTTTACTCTCAACAGTGCATGCACATTTGCTTTCACGATGCTGATTACAATCCCCAACCA
>NW_006921593.1:10789911-10792749 GCF_000298275.1 Orycteropus afer afer
TCACTACGGAAGTAGATTGCCCTACCTTCCTTCTGAGGAGTGGCTGGTGGGTTTGAACCGCCAGCCTTCTGGTTAGCAGTCAAGTGCCTTAGGCAGTATGCCACCAATCAGCCCCACATACAATAGAATGAAACACTGCCCAGTCCTGCACCATCCTCACAATTGTTGCTATGCTTGAGCCTCTCATTGCAGCCGCTGTGTCAGGTCAGCTCGTTGAGGGTCCTCCTCTTTTTTGCGGACCTTTTCCTTCACCAAGCATGAGGTCCTTCTCCAGGACTGGTCCAAAGTACGGGAGATGAAATCTTGCCATCCTCACTTCTAAGGAGCATTCTGATTGTACTTCCTCCAAGACAGGTTTGTTCATTCTTCTGGGAGTCCATGGTATATTCAATATTTTTCACCAACACCATCATTCAAAGGCATCCTGAGGGTGGGCCTTAATCTTTTATGGCTGCTGTCCTTACAAGAGGAGAAAAGACAGAAGGCAGATGGCCATATGATGGTGGAGACAGAGATTGGAGTGATGCTGCCACAAGCCAAGGAATGCCTGGGGCTGCCAGAAGCTGAAAGAGATGAGGAAGGATCTCCTGGAGCCTTCAGAGAGGGTGTGGCCCTGCTGCCCTTCTCACTTCAGACTTTAGTTCCTAGAACTGTGAAAGAACCTATTTGTTTCAAGCCACTTTCCAAATGGAAAAGGGAGACCAAAGTATGTCTGTAATGACCCCCAGTCGAGTGCCTATCACCCAGTTCTCGGGCCTCAATAAATTGGCAGAGACAATTTGCCCCAACTTTGCAGTCTTCTGAAGCAAGGGAAGAAAGCATGTTCCAGGCAAGTATTTTCTAGCTCCTGTAACTATTCCTGGAGTGCCTACTTGGTATGAGACATAGAGGGGCGGGATTCTGAGCCTCCTAGGCCAATCACTTTACAAGCTTGACCCAGGTGAATCTGGGCTGTTCGAGGCCAACCTGGAGAATGCCAGGGGCATTTCCTTTATCACAGGCTCCAGGGAGAATCTTCCCACGAGGGAGGACTTTGTAGGCTCCCACCAAAGACCATTGTTTGAATGTATAGGGTTGCTGTGGGTCGGAATCAACTCAGTGGCAGTGGGTTTGTTTTTTTGGTTTGGAGCCATTTGGTCAGTTGGGTCTGGCTTTGAGTTGGGAGGCTGCCCTCACAGGAGAGAATTGGAAGAAAGCTTGAGGGAACAACTGAATCCTCCTATGTTGGCAAAGGTCCTTCCGGTTGCCTAGACTACACAGGCCCCCGTGAGGGATGCAAAGAGCAGCCCCTTCCTCCTGTGGACATGGAGCACACTGTGCTAGGAAATGAAGATGTACCCGATGCAAGCCCCATCCAGGGTCAAGGTCGGGAGGTGGGGCCGTGTGCGGTCAGCACACGGGACAGGTCTGCTGGTTGAAAAAGCTTTCTTTCTTTTTTCTTTCATTGTGATTTGGCTGAAAGTTTACAGAAGAAATTCATTTTCCATACAACAGTTCTTACACATTTTGTTTCATGACATTGATTGCAATCCACATAATGTAACAGCTCTCTTCCCACTTTCTCCCTGCGACCACCTCTTCCCTGTGTCCTTTCCTCCCATGCGTTCCTGCTCTCTGAGCTATCTGTCTGTGCAAAAACTCCCCTTCTGATCTCCCACGATTGATCATTCTAAGGAGTATACGTGGTGTAAATGTTCACCTCATACACCTATCTGTTGTTTGACTAGAAGCCATTGAGTGAATTCAGTTCCAGGCCCAAAGGATGACTAAGGGCCATAGTCTTGGGGGTTCCACCAGTCTGTATGAGACCAGGTCTTTTTTATGATTCTGAGTGTTGTTCCACACTTTTCTCCCACTCTATCCAGGATCTCCTATTTTGATCCCTTTCTGAGCAGTTGACAGTGGTAGCTGGTCACCATCTAGTTCTTCTTGTCTCAGGGTCATGTAGACTGATGTTCACAAGGTCCACTAGTCCCTTGGACTAATTGTTTCCGTGTGTCTTTGGTTTTCTTCATTCTTTGTTCTGGACGAGGAGAGACCAATTGTTGCATCTAGATGGCAACTTGAAGCTTTTACGGCCCCAGTTGCTTTTTTTGTGTGATATGTCATGCCAACTGGGCTTGATGTCCTCTTTGACCATGGTCCTGAGCCCATGAGCCAAGTCACTCATTCCCTCAGGGAGTTTGTCTGTGGCTAAGAAGTTAATGTTGCCCCATTGGCTCCATTATGTGTATATGGACATTCTTATAGCACATACAAATATGTGTATAGAAACATAATCTGCCAAACTTATATATGGTCATGGATATATTCTCTTTTTCCTAGAGATACCTGATCATTCAGCCTGTCTACCTATGTGTCTACCTGTAGATTAATGTGTGTTATTACTGATAATGCAGGTTGTATGTGTAAAAGGGTTTATCTTTGTTGCCTGCGCCCCTTCTGCACCTCTCTCTGTCTTCCTTTTCCTTAGAGTTATTGAGTTGGTCACTATCTTTTGGTATATTGCCTTTCCCTTCACCCAAATCAATACTTGTCTCTTACCTATCTAGCAATTTTCCCTCCCCTCCACCCCACCCCTGGTAACCAATAAAGAAAGTTTCCTTCCATATGTAAACATCTCCTTGATTTTTTACAATAGTGGACTCATACTATATTCATCCTTCTGTGATTGACTTATTTCACTCAGCATAATGTCCTCCAAGTTCATCCATGTCATGAGGTGTTTCATTGATTCTACATTAGTCTTTAGTGGTGCATAGTATTCCATTGTGTGTATGTGCCATAGTTTGGTTATCTATTCTTCTGTTGATGGCCACCTAGGTTGTTTCCATCTTT
>NW_006921593.1:10792874-10796639 GCF_000298275.1 Orycteropus afer afer
AAATGGTATTTCTAATTCCAACTTTTTAAGGAATCTTCATCAGCTTTCCACAGTAGTTGTATTATTTGACAGTCCCACCAGCAGTGTATGAGAGTCCCAGTCTCTCCACATCGTCCCCAGCATTTGTTATTTTCTGTCTTGTTGAACTTTGCTATTACTGCTGTGGTGAGACAATATCTCGTTGTTGTGATTTGCATCTCTCTAATGGCTAATGATGGGAGCTCTGGTAGCGTAGTGCCTAAGGCACTTGACTGCTAACCATAAGGCTGGCGGTTCAAACTCACCAGCCACTCCTCGAAGGAAGGTTGAGTAATCTACTTCCGTAGTGATACCTCCTCGGAAACCCAAGGAGGGGTCGCTATGAATCGGGTCCGACTCCAGGGCACATAACAACGACAACAATGGCTAATGATCATGAACATTTCTTCATGTGTTTGTTGGCTGTGGTTGAAAAGGTTTTGTGGGGTTAACATTGAGGCACCAGAGCCTTGGTCTGTTCAAATACTGCCTCTCCCAGGAAGCTTTCCCAGACCCTCCCACCAGAGTAAAGTCTCCCTCTTCCACCCTCCTGTGTGGTGCCTGGGCAGGCCACCCTGGAGGGGTCTTCAACACCTGTTACTCACCTGGCATCACCCATCACCTATTCTCATGAGAGGTCTCATCCCCCAGCTGGACAGTAATTGCTAGAAAGCAGCTACTTTGAATTCTTTCGTGATGGCTTCACCCATACCCCAGCAGAGAGGGGCTGTCATTACCCCATCTTAGCTAGGAGGACTATTTATGCAAGCAAGATAATGCATATAAAGCATCCAGGTAAGAGCCTGGTGCATTGTAAGTACTAAAAATACAGATTAGATTTAGGAAACCAAAGCCCAGAGATGTTAAGTCACCTCCCCAAATCACAAAGCCACGAAGAGGCAGAGCTAGGGTTTGAACACAATTACGTGTAACTCCATTGTTTAAACAAAGTTAATTGGCACCTATACTTGGAACATTATAGGAACCATGGTGGTGCAATAGTTAAGCACTCATATGCTAGCCAGAAGGTTGGTGGCTCGAACCCACCAGCAGCTCCACAGGAGAAAAGCTTGGTGATCTGCTCCTGGAAAGATTGTTGTTGTTGTTACACACCATCGAGTAGGTTCCGACTCATAGTGACCTTACATACAACAGAACTAAACTCTGCCCGGTCCTGTGCCATGCTCACAACCATTGCTGTGTTTGAGCCCCTTGTTGCAGCCACTGTATCAATGCATCTCGTTGAGGGTCTTCTACAACCTAGGAAACCCCGTCGGGCAGTTCTACTCTGTCATATGGGGTTGCTGTGAGTTGGAATCCACAACAACAACATTTGGAACATTGTAGTCTAGTGCCGGACAAGTGCACAACACCCCCCTCCACACAGACACACACAGAGATACACACATGCACAGACACACACAGAGAGACACACAGACACACATGCACAGACACACACACAGAGGCATGATGCAAAGCAGGCTGCAATTGGAGGAATGCAGAGCTGGTGAGGCTGGGGAGAGGAGTGGGCCGGAGACCACGGAGATGGCACGAGATGGCCCTTGAAGCACGGGTGCGATTTTTGACTAACATGGTGGGAGGGACATCCCGAGAAGGGGGACGGCATGTGTGGAGGTGCTGAGGCGGACGGCCTGGTGGATGGACCAGGGACTCGGTCCCTGTGGCAAATGCTGCAGACGTTACAGAAAGTCAGACCTCTCAGCAGGCATAGCCCGAGCATGGGAGATGCCGGCCCGTGGCTGGGGCATTCGAACGTCATCCTGTGGGCTGTCAGGGAGCACTCCCACCCAGAACACAGCATGCGTTGGATCAGGATGCTGATGGGGCAGGTCGATTTCATCAAGAGAACTTGCCCCAAAGCACAGTGCCCGGCCCACAGCCACATCCAACCAGGGCGGGTGCTGGGGCCCTGCTGGCAGTGGGAGCCCCCCAGCAGCTCTGATGCCAGTGGGGGCTTTTCTAGGGGCCACTGCAGGAGACACAAGTTTAGTTGTAAGGGAGGAGACTGGTCATTAGCACCTCATTCTGGAGGAGTACACACAGAGGCCCCTGCCTGTCACTGAAGGATGGGGGGGCTTCCCTCTCACTCAGCCAGGGAACCCCCATCTACCTCCCTGCCCTTGCTTCACTTTGGATCCCAGCATCATCCTTGCCCTTGTCCCTTAGCAAAAGAAGCCACCCCGTTACACACTCACCCTTGTGTGGTTCCCAGAATAAAATCCAAGCAGAGAAGCACTGTGCAAAGGTTGTTGGGGCAGATTGGGGGCATGGCATAGACAGGTAGCATGGCAGCCGGGGACAGAGGCCTGTGTTCAGCGGCACTGCCTGACAGCACAGCAGGGAGAAAGGCAGAGGAAACGTCTTTCTTAACACTAATGGATGAGGCCCAATCAAGAGGAGTTTGTGCATCTCACTCAGAAGCTGGAAGTCCCATTCCATGTTTTACTTCCCACTACCCGGGTCCTACAGCCACAAGGCAGTGATACCTTCAGCATGTCCAGCAATGCTGAGCCCTCCCAAGGCCAGAAGAACTCAAGGGACATGTTCTAGACAAAGATCCAGAAACAGTCAGAGCCAATGAAATGGTTTCCCCACATTCTACACCATCCCACAGTCCCTAGGCTTGTGGTTAATTCTGCTACCTTGGGTCTTGTGCTATTAAAGCTTTAGAGAATTCCTCCACAGCTCCCCTGGGCCCTCCCATGCTGACAGGGGCTCCATTTCGGAACTGATACCACTACATTTCCCAAATTGAAGATTTCACTTCTTTCCTTGGCTGCATCTTGCTTGGGCCAGAGTAGAACAAATCACCTTGGCAAAATAAGTCCTTACCAAGTGGTAACACTGTAAGAAAGCAACAAAACCCACACTTGACTTACTGAGTGGAATATTTTGAAGCTCTTCACCAGCCCAGAGATTATATGGCACTGTAAGCTCACCACATAGATACAGCTATGTCTGTTACAGATGGAACTGTGTCCCCCAAAAGAGATTAAGTCCCTGAATGGGACCCTCTCTGGTAATAGAATAGGATCTTTGCAGATACTATCAGGTTAACATGGGGTCATAGTGCAGTTGGAGACCCTGGGTAGTACCAACAGTGAATGCACTTGGCTGCTAACCAAAAGGTTGGAGGTTTGAGCCCGTCTTGTAAGTATCTCAGAAGAAAGCCCTGGTGATCCACTTTCAAAAAAAATCAGCCCTTGAAAGCCCTATGGGAGGAAAAGTATGGAACAACATTCAAAAACACAAAAAATGACCAGAATTACTGGTCAGATAGAGACTGGTGGAACTCCTGAGACTATGGCCCCAGGTTGTCTTTTGGGCCTAGAAATGGACTCATGTCCATGGATTGGTTCTCAGCCCAACAGTAAACACCTACAAGCAGAATACCTACCTACCCCAGGGACATGCACCCCTTGGATCAATCAGCCATGAGACATCGGAGGGGCAGCATTCACATAGAAGGAAAGTTGGACAGACAGGAATGCATGGATGAGAAGAACACAGGGAAGGGGTGTCACAGGAAGGAGAGGAGAGGAGAGTTTTTTATGGTTGGGGATTGTAATCAGCATCGTGAAAGCAAATGTGCATGCACTGTTGAGAGTAAAATGAATCTGCTTTGTAAATTTGCACCCAAATCACAATTAGAAGAAAGAAAGAAAACCCTTTGGGATTCAGTTCTCCTCTGCCACACAGAGTCATAGGAGTCACAGTCACACATGA
>NW_006921593.1:10796739-10852111 GCF_000298275.1 Orycteropus afer afer
CCCATAGGGCTTTCAAGGGCTGATTTTTTTTGAAAGTGGATCACCAGGGCTTTCTTCTGAGATACTTACAAGACGGGCTCAAACCTCCAACCTTTCGGTTAGCAGCCAAGTGCATTCACTGTTGGTACTACCCAGGGTCTCCAACTTAGCAAAAGAAGCCACCCCGTTACACACTCACCCTTGTGTGGTTCCCAGAATAAAATCCAAGCAGAGAAGCACTGTGCACCCAAATCACAATTAGAAGAAAGAAAGAAAACCCTTTGGGATTCAGTTCTCCTCTGCCACACAGAGTCATAGGAGTCACAGTCACACATGAGTCAGACTTGGGGCAGCTAGGTGTTTTAATGGGGAGTAGGGTGGGTCCTAATCCAATGTGACCATGACCATCTGAAAGAGGAAAGACACAGAGGAAGAGTGCCACGTGACCCTGCAGTTGCAAGCCAAGAGCTGCCTGGCAGAGAAGCACGGAACAGCTTCTTTCTTGAAACCTCGGAAGGAATCAACATGGCCAACATCCTGATCTGGGACTCCCAGCCTCCAGAACTCTAAGACAATGAACTTTTGTTCTTATAAGCCACTCTCAGTCATGGTCTTTTGTTACAGCAGCCCCAGGAGACTAATACAACCTGCATGTGCGTGCCTTCCTCCTTCAATAGCAAATGGTCTCACAGTCACACCCGACAGTCAGGCTAGGAACTGGCCTGGGACCCCGAGACCATGAGAGCAGAACAGTCAGGCACTAGCAGAGCTGAAGTTGGAAGAGGAGGGGCTTGTTTCTGAGGAGGAATGAGGGGCTTCGATCCTCCCATTGGTTATTTGGAAAATAATTGTGTTAAATTCATTTGAACCCCGGGTTATGAACTCCACTCACACTCTTCTTTCCAAAAAGCCAAGAAAGTAAGGAAAGAAAGATGACCTGGCCTGAAGTCCACTGCTTTACATTTCAGAGTCATCTTTGTCAGTAGGTGTGACCTCAGACTCCGAAACCGAGCTCTCTCCTGGGAGGGCAGCACAGACAGCGAGACCAGGGGCACATCGCAGTGCAGACGGGCTGCCTGACACCGAGAACACCCACCAGAGCCTTGTGGGGACTCCCAAGTGGCCCGCCTCACCTCCCACCCCTGGAGGCCCCAGAGAGGGAGGAGGCAGCCATCCCTCCCGCCAGGCGCCCCTCAGCCCCTTCTGCCACCACCATCCCTGCCTTGATCAGAGCCACCCACATCCTATCTCTCCTCTCTCGACTGAAGTGAAGAACTTTTGAATTATATCCTTCCTTAACAAGAGTGTAAGAGATGCTGTTGTTGTTGTTATTATGTGCCGTCGAGTCGGACCCGACTCATAGCGACCCCTCCTTGGGTTTCCGAGGCAGTATCACTACAGAAGTAGATTGCCCCATTTTCCTTCCGAGGAGTGGCTGGTGGGTTTGAACCGCCAGCCTTCTGGTTAGCAGTCAAGTGCCTTACCCGCTGTGCTACCAGAGCTCCCTTGAGCATCTAAGAGATGCATGTGGGTTTAAAGTCCTTTATGGATTTAACGGGAGCCTCTCCTCCTCTGTGCTGCCTATAAGTCAATTTGTCCTGACTGGACTTTTTCCAATCCACTTCCTTAAATGAAATGGCAGAATAATAAAAGAAACTGTCTTAGTTCCCTAGTGCTGCTATAACAGAAATACCACACGTGGATGGCTTTAACAGGCAGAAATTTATTCTTTCACACTTTAGGAGACTAGACGTCAGGATTCAGGGTGCGGGCTCCAGGGGATGGCTTGCACTCACTGTGGGCCCTGGGGGAAGGTCTTTGTCTCGTTAGCTTATTTCCTGGTTCCTTGGAGATCCCTTCCCCAATCTCTCCTCCGCTGTCTTGCTTAATGTCCTTTTATCTCAAAAGAAATTGTCTCAAAACAGTATCCACATTAATCCTGCCTCAAGAACCTAACAAAGACAACTCAATCCCAAATGGAGTTATAAGCACAGGCACAGAGTTTAGGATTTACAGCACAGATTTTGGGGGACATAATTCAGTCCATAACAGAAAGTGACTGGAATGTGGGGAATAATGAATCTGTTGCATTAAACAGGAAGTGGCACCTTAAGTGGAAGCCCAGACGTTCCTGCACATGCAGCCGTCAATTGGCGGCGTCAGGATGCGGCACTCCCACAGGACACGCTTCCAGGACTCTGATCACAACTCACAGACCTCCTCCCTACCAGCACATTTTAAACTCACTGGGAAAGCCTTAAATAAAAAGAACTATCATCCTCCCTAGGACCTTTTTTTTCCCCTTTTGGGCAAGTGTAACAGCTCTATCACGATCATACAAAGTCTGCTCTAAAATTAAACCTGACCCTCAACAGGGCTGAGCCAACTGCATACCACAGGACAGTGATTCAGCGCTTCTCCATGCTAAAAATGTCATTTTTCTCTCCAACGGCCTCAAATAAATTGATGTATTTATATCCTACCAATCTGTAAATTCTCAGGGTGTGAATTGGTTGTTGACTTTAAAGAGCAGACAGAAGTAGGAGTCACAAACTCTTGACTGTTTGGATATGAGGGTTGAATGCTAAGAGTTTTTGTTTGATAGCCCATGCCTCCAGAGAGAAGGTGGCCCTCAGGGGGAAGGCCCACCCTCTGCTGCCCATAATTTTGGAAGACAGAATACCTCAGAGACATTGCGAGTCAAAAGGGAAAGGCCTTCAATGAAATGGATTGACACAGAGGTTGCAATGATGGGCTCGGGTATAGCAAGGATTGTGAGGCTAGCATGGGACCAAGCAGTGTTTCATTCTGTTGTACATAAGGTCACTATGAGTTGGAGCCAACTTCACGACACCTAACAACAAGTTAGAACAACAAGTTTGGAGTTCACTCCAGACCACTGCAATAAAGAGAATATTGCAATGAAGTGAGTCACAAGGTTATTTTGGTTTCCTAGTACATATAACCCACCAGCCACTCCTCGGAAGGAAGATGGGGCAATCTACTTTCGTAGTGATACTGCCTCGGAAACCCAAGGAGGGGTCACTATGAGTCGGGTCCAACCCGATGGCACATAACAACAGCAACAACAACAGTACATATAAAAGTTACATTTATACTATACTGCAGTCTATTAAAAGGAAGTCTGGGGGCTCAGTGGTTTAAGTATTTGGTTGCTACCCAAAGGGTCAGCAGTTTGACCTACCAGCCACTCTGAGGGAGAAAGATGAGACAGTCTTCCATAAAGATTGACGGCCTTGGAAACCCTTGTGGAGTTTCCTGTAGGGTCTCTATGAGTTGGAATCAACTCTATGGCAGTGGGCTTGGTATTTTTGGTTTTGGTAGTCTATAAAAACTGTGCAATAGTGTTATGAGAAAGTTTGAAATATTGTGAGAATGACTGAAATGTGACACAGGGGCACAAAGTGAGCACATGCCGTTGGGAAAATGGTGGATGGTAGACTGGCTTGCCTGAAAGATTGAGTGGAGTTTTGACAACTGGAGAAGGAGGCCAAAGCTCAAAGAAAAGCATACATTTCCACAGAAGCAGAAGCCAAATATAGTCCGATTCTAGAACAGGAGGTGTTCTATAACTGACACGAGGGTTACGGATCTCCAGAGGAAGCAGGGATGGCCCAGCTCCTACTGATCTACCTGCCAATGCTGTGGTTAGAGTGTGGGTTAGGAACGTCTCCCCATGTTAGGAGGGGGCAGAGGTCACGGATCCCATAGATCTGGTCACGGACCAGAGCCTCTGGGGTCCTCTCCTGGAGAAGGGCCCATCACAGGCTGAGGGGCAGGCCCTGGGTCAGCCTGGGAGGAAACTTGGCCTGTATGGGCCCAAGAAAGGATGCGGGGTCTGGGCCGAGGGGCACTCATGTCAGACAAGAGCTGGCCTCCCTGGACACTGCCTGCACCCAGCTGGTACCAGGCCCTTCACCCTTATCTGTAATCTGCACGACTACCAACTTTTTTCATGCCCATGTCGCAGAAAGTTGAGGCGTAGAGATAGGAAGTCACTTTGCCTAGTCCATCCAGCTGGACATGATAGAAGCTGGCCTTCCATCCAGATCTCTGACACTAAATCAGTGAACTTTCTGCAGAGGACAAATGGCAGTGGTGGCCTACCAAGAGGAGAGGGACTTGGCCTCTATTGGTGGAAGGAGGGGCTGCAAAGCAGACCTTCTCCTCATTGTTCTTCCAGATGCCGAGTCACACATGGGTCTATCTTAGGTGTGCATGTTGTTGTTGTTGTTATGTGCCATCGAGTCAGACCCGACTCATAGCGACCCCTCCTTGGGTCTACGGAAATAGATTGCCCAACCTTCCTTCCAAGGAGTGGCTGGTAGGTTTGAACCACCAGCCTTCTGGTTAGCAGTCAAGTGCCTTAGGCACTATGCTACCAGAGCTCCTTGGGTGTACATAGGGGATGGTAAAATGGAGCATAGTGGCCCTTCCTAAAAGATAAGCAGGAGAACTAAATGAGCCACCCCCCTCCCGTCATCTCATTTACCCTGACTCCCCCAGGCTACCCAAAACCAGCCTGAGTTGGTTTGGCAGCCAACTCAGTATCCTAGGTGACCTTTACGTCATTAAGTGCCTCATGGATGTTAATCTCTGGGTGGAGTTTAGCCACCGTTTTTTATACATACAACACATGGAGAAGTATAGAACCCTAACCATGCCTGCATAGAATGCCAGTGTATGGATACCCATGACTTTGTATGACTTCCTGCTTTGTAAACTGTATGTACAGGAAGCTGGAGCGAGCCCTCCTTGAAGCAGTCTGGAGGCACTAGCCCGGGCTGTTCCCTTCTTTGGCCAAAGAAATAAACATGCCTTTCTGTTGTCCCACCTCAGCCTCTTGTTTATTGGCTACAACAAGTCACGCCAAACAGAACCTGGATTTTTAACTGGCAGCAACAGGAGGGGAGTCTCTGCCAGGAGATGACTGAAGTCCCAGAGGGGATGTGGGCTCAGGGGCAAACTCAGCTGCTTCTCAGTCCTCAAGCAACCTCGGCCCCAGAAGTGCTCCTCTCAGAGCCAAGACGTGGAGAACTGTGGGTCGCTGTGTATGGGTGGTATTGTCTCTGGGTTTCTCACTGCTATTGTTATTAGCCACCTTCGAGTCAGCCCCTGACTCATGGTGGACCCATGCCCAGTGGGGTGAAACACTGCCTGGTCCTGCCCTGTCCCCAGGATCGGTTCATTCTGACCCACAAGGTTTTCACTGGCTGGTTTTCAGAAATAGATCACCAGGCCTCTCTTCCTAGTCCCTTTAGTCTGGAAGCTCCACTGACACCTGTTGAACGTCATAGCAACACACACGCCTCCGCTGACAGCGAGGTGAAGGCTGTGCCTGAGTGCATTGGCCGAGAATTGAACCCAGGTCCCCATCCTCTCACCCAACACCCCCAGTAAAGGGTTCAGAGAAGAGTACGCTTTTGCTCAGATCTCCAATAACCTGGGAAAATTTAACCCATCCAAAGAGAGTATCCAAAGACACCTACCATCTTTTTGCATCGTGTTAAATGATTTTTTAAAAAAGGCAAAATAATGAGTCTCATGTGAGTATAAAGTGAACATGTGTGGAAGATTTTATTTAACCCACTGATTAATGAGGGAACCGGTAAGATGTTACAACCAGTCTGAAGGGGAATTGAAAGAATCTCAATAAAGAGTGCAGATATGAATTTGCAAATAAATGCAAAACTGGTCTCTCCACAGGGCAAGAATGAATTGCTCTGCACTAGATACATTTCATTTGCATCTCGATGGACAAGAATCATTTGCATCATTATCTGTTTTCTACAGCGTGGAGACTTGTAAAATAGCTCAAAGACAATGAAAGGTGGAGATAACCCAAAGGGTGCTCTAGACTTGATGCTCAGTAATCTTTCCTCCTTATTTCAGCCTCTCACCATTTTTTCTGACCTTTGCTCCCATGTACTCTGCCTTTTGCACAGAAGAACTATCCATATCCTCTCCAAAGCCTGGGCCTGGATGTGTGCACCACCCCTTCTTGCCACTGCATGGCCCTCACTCCAGCAATTCTCCCCTCTCTCTCTTATATCATCATCAGTTCTGATGGCTACTTGATCATTCCCGGCAGCATAAAAGCAAGCTATTACTTCTCCTACCTAAAACAAAGGAAGAAGAAGAGGAAGAGAAAAAGTTAACAAGAGAAAAGAAAAAGAAAAATCCCTTGAGCCCACTTCTTCTGCTAACCATGACCCCTTTTCTTTGCTCCTCTTTGTACAAAACTCTCCAGTTTTCCATGTGCTCCTGGTCCCACTCCTCTCTTCCCGTGCTGTTTTCAACCACTCAGTCTAGGGAGCCCACCTCCTCTCTGAAGGTGCACTTGTCTGGGTCGCCAAGAACCCCAGTTCTCCCCCACCTCACTAGCAGCTCCTTCTCAGACACCTGTGCTTGCTCCTTCTCTTCTCCTTGACCTCTTGCCCGGAGAGCTCCCAGTCTCAGTCCTTTGTCCTTTTCTCTTCTTCATAGTCACTCATTCCTTTGTGACCTCATTCAGTCTCCTGGCTCCAAATTCCATCTATTGACTAATGGCTCCCACATTACATCCCTAGCCTGGATCTTTCTCCCAAACTCTAGACTCTTGCATTCATTGTCTACTGGAGATCTCTACTGAGTTGCCCTCATAGACATCTTAACTCAACCAACCCCAAACAGAATCCCTGACCCTCCATCCAAAACCTGTTCCTGCCATTGCCTCCCCCTCCTTGTTAATGGTGATACCATCCTTCCCCTCTCCCAGGCCAACAGCCTTGGGTTATTTTCAGCTCCTGTCTTTGCCTCACACCCACATACCACCTGAGTATGTTAACTGTTTGCACCACCCACTCCTAATGCATTTAAACTCAGGTGATAGCCAAAGGGTCTGTTGTGCTCACTTTAACCTTGAAGGGTAGGAATTCAGGGTGCTGGGTGAAGATACCAGGAGCAGAGAGGAGGGCAGTGTGAACACTAACTAGGTGGCCCACCAATGGGATTGGATAGCTTGCTAATCATGTAAATAAGGTACATAGTGCCCTTGGGGCGGAGGGACTGAGCAAATAAGATGTATGGAACCCTAAAGTGAGGATTGGACAGTTTTACCGTCTTGCTAGGCTTAAAATGAGCCCTCCCGGAGGCAGAAGGGGCGGATCGCTACCATCAAGAAAGATAAGCAGGAATGAGGCACCTCCATGGACCTGAGATCCCTTCACTAAGACAGCAGAGAGATGGTGAAGAGACAGCTGTAGAGAAACCACAGCAGCAGAGGCAGCAAAACTAAGAGACTGGCAAGAGACAGAGGGGTGGGCTTGCCAGCCAATGGAGCAAGAATGCTGAGTGTCTGTGGGCAGGAGGCTTGCTGGTGGAGTGGAGTGCTTCTCTGGGCACCAGCAGAGCTAAAAGAGCTTGGTATCACTTGCCCTAGCAGGCTGAGGCCAGACCGAGGGGCTGAGGGCCAAAGAGAGGCATGCCTGCAGCCATGGCAAAGGGTAGGCTGTCCTGTTGGAAGAATTGTATCCGGAGTGTGTTTCTGAACCTGAATTGTAACGTATTGCTTACCTAATAAACTCCGTAATCATGAGTATTGTCTGTGAGTTCTGTGTGGCCATTGCAACGAATCAGCAAACCCAGCAGAGAAGTAGTGAGTGCCATGAGAGAAGGACCATTGTGTCAGAATTGGTTAAAAGGGGGCGGGGGGCTGTTCAGAGGGAAATGAAGGTGACCAGACTTCTCCCAGGGACACTCAAGGAGCACTGATTAAAAACCTTCAACCAGGCACAACCAGGGGCTACCTAGCTGTAAAATTTGCCCCAGTGAGAGGCCCAGAATGTGTGTTTGCAAAAGCACCCTCATATGTGAGACTGTGAAGTGGGCCTGCCACTGTCTCCCAGCTGCAAATGCCCTTTAACCTCCCCATTCAATCAGTTCATAGACGTTTGGGATCACCTGCCCTGTGAAGGACCTGAGGTATCTGGAGAAATAATCTGTTACAAATTGAATTGTGTCCCCCCAAAAATGTGTCAACTTGGCTAGAACACAATTCTCAGAATTATGTAATTATGCTCCATGTTATGAACTGATGTAATTATCCTATGGTTGTAAATCCTAACCCCTATAATGTTAGTGAGGCAGGATACAATCTATAGGATTAGCCTATATCCTGAGTCAGTCTCTTTTGGGATATAAAAGAGATTCAACAAGTGATCAGAGATCAAAGGAACCTCCTCCCACCAAGAAAGAAGAGCTGGGAGCAGAGCACATCCTTTGCACCCAGGGTCCCTGTGCTGAGAATCTCCTAGACCCAGAAGACTGATGACAGGGCCTTCCCCCAGAGCCGGCGCTGTGAGTTCAGACTTCCGGCCTTCTCAACTGTGAGAGAATAAATGTCTGTTTGTTAAATCCAACTACTTGTGGTGATTGTGTTACAGCAGCGCTAGAGAACCAACACAAATCTCAGTCCAAAAGAACCAAACCAAACCAATACCATCGAGTCATTTCCACCTTCTTGGGTTTCTGAGGTGGTATCTCTAGTGAAGTAGGTTGTCAATCTTCTTTGCAAGGAGTGGCCGATGGGTTTGAACCGCCAGCCTTCTGGTTAGCAGTCACATGCCTTAGGCACTATGCTACCAGAGCTCCCAGAATCTCAGTAGGCTCATGTTAATCTGCTATGGGCCTTAGTGGTGAGGACAGAGAGATGAGGGAGTGCACACCAGGGAGGAGTAGCAGGAGGTGAGTCTGACCTTGACCTCTCCCAGCCCCCCACTCCTTTGGGCCCTGCTCATGCCTTTGGTGTTTGATGCTGCCCCTTGCTGACTTCTGAGGGTAAATGCTCCCCCTGGACAAGTCAAGGTTGTCTAAAAGGCATAGAAGAAAACCCAGGTTCTCTTTAGCCCACCTGATGGAGGCTAACTGATTCACAAGACTTTATCAGGTGATACAGAGAGCTGGAAAGAAATAGTCCAGGCACTAGAAACAGGCTTATTCCAAAAGCCCAGGTTTGGGATGCTGCACTGACTGCATCTGGCCCCGAATGGCCTGTTGGATCTCGCAGCTTTGGCCTGACATCTTGCTCACAAGTTTATCTGGTCAGTCATGTGGTCCTGTCCCAAACCAGGCCACAGGAGGCCTTTCCTTTGAAAGCCCTGACTCTTTCCAGACTCAGCCTCCTCAGGTACCAGGAGTTTGAGCACCAAGGGCAGGTCTGGCACCTGTGGTGGCCATTCCTGTTGGTGATGGCTGTTGAGTCAGTTCCAGCTCATGTGCAGAGTAGATCTGCTCCATAGAGTTTCCAAGGCTGTGACCTTTTGGAAGCAGATGGCCAGGCCTGTCGTCTGAGGCATCTGGGTGAGTTTGAACTACCAGCCTTTCGGTTAGTAGTCGAGTGCTTAACCGTTTCGCCATCCAAGGAGCCTGGCCCCTGTGGATGTGACCTTATTTGGAAGGAAGGTCTTTGCAGATGTGATTAAGATGAGGTCACACTGGATTAGGGTGGGCCCTAAATCCACTGGCTGGTGTCTTTATAAGGAGAGAGAGGCTTGAAGACCTCGAGGAAATATAAGAGAAAAGATGGTCAGGTGAAGACAGGGGCAGAGATTGGAGCGACGCCGCCACAAGACAAGGGATGCCAGGAACCGTCGACAACCCCCAGGTGTTGCGAGAGGGAAGCCAGGACCTTCCCCTAGAGCCTTTGGCCCAGCCAGCGCCTCACTCTCAAGCTTCAGGCCCCTAGAACTGTGGGGAAATGGATTCCGATTGCTCTCAGCCTCCCCACTTGCAGTACTTTTCACGGCAGCCTGGGAACACTAATGCAGCAGAATAAAGCTTTCTCTGTTCTTCCAGTCTGTCTATCGATTTGTGATTTTCATTGGCTGCTTAATGCTGAGTTTCCTCGGGCACTGGAACACAGGCCGGTCAAGTGCAGCCCTCCTAGTCACCTGGACTCCACCCTGCAGCCGACTCATGGCGTGTGTGCCCTCCCCGTGCCTGTGCCCAGATGCCCACCAGGGGATGAGGGAGAGCGGCCAACCTGTCTCGGGATGCTGAGAGGCAGCTGGAGACAGGACTGCAAACAAGCCAAGGCTCCAGGCCCCCAGCTCAGGCCCCATTGTCCCATGGAAATTGACTTCCAAAACACACGTTCAGAGATAAGAAATTTCAAGGTGGGAAGTGCAGATCCCACCACACAGTCTGTCAATGTGCTTGTGTGTTGCTGTGATGCCGGGAGTTACACCATCAGTATTTCAGATACCAGAACAGTCGCCCGTGGTGGATAGGTTTCAGCAGAGTTCCCAGACTAAGGCCTGGAGATCCGCTTCTGAAAACGAGCGAAATAAAACTTTATGGATCACAACTGAACATTGTCGGGTACCGATGAGCACCCTGGGTCGGAAAGCACGCAGAATCCACGGTGGCTGCAACGGACTGGAGCGTGGTGCTTGTGAAGTGGGTGCGGTACGCGGGGTCGCCACGAGGCAGAGCTGACTCAACGGTAGCTAACCACTACAGAACATGAACCTGAAGAGCAGGTCACCCACCCGTGAAGCCAGCCTGTTGTTGTTGTTGTTGTGTGCCGTCGAGTCAGCCCTGACTCATAGCGACCCCTCCTTGGGTTTCCGAGGCAGTATCACTACGGAAGTAGGATTGCCCAACCTTCCTTCCGAGGAGTGGCTGGTGGGTTTGAACCGCCAGCCTTCTGGTTAGCAGTCAAGTGCTTTAGCCACTATGAAGCCAGCCTAGACTGGGAATATTGATCCCAGAGAGGAGATACAGACACTGCTTCATGGATGTGCAGGGTGGTCAGGTTCTGACTTACCTGGTTGCTTCGAGAGAACCAGGGACAGGGGCAGGACGTGATGGGGAAGTAACTTTGGGTCCAAACCCTGGGTGAGCCTAGCTGCCCCACCAGGGACCAGGTGGCCCCACTCATTGTGAGCTCTGTCAGGAGGGGTTCAAGGAAGACCGACATGACCATCCATCAAGGATTCTGGGAGTCTTGTCCCACCAAGGAGGCCCTATTCCCCACCCCATCCTCCTGACTGTCCAGAGCCCTGCCATCAAGTGGTAATCCAGTGTCCCCATGCTGGTGGACCAGGCTTTCAAAGCCTCTTCCCAAGCACCTGGGTTTTACACGTACACACATACAAATCAAACACATACACACCACACACAGAGACCACACACATGCATGCAAGAGACACACAAAACACACACCACACCACACCCACATACACAAACCACATATACATACCACATACACATCACAAACCACACAACTCATACAACACACACAAACCACAGACCATGCAAAAGAACACACACACACAAACACAATACAAACCATACAACACATATAACACACACATATACACACAAACACAAAACCATGCATACACAAACCACAGACACACCACAGACACAAATCTCACACACACACACACAGCTACACATGCATATACACACCCCACATGCACATACCCCACACACATTCCTCTTTATGTCCTCAGAAGCACTTCCCTGCTCTTCCTTCTGGAATACCAAGCGTGCTCTCAGATGGTATGAGGCTTTTACAAAAGAAAGCAGTGCTGCCAGCTTTCTGCACTGCATTTGTGAAACTCTCCCAGCAAGAAAGTACCACGAACCTGGTTTCCTGCTCTGAACCTGAAGGAGAGAAAAACACAGAATGAAAGCACACGTGAATTAGAACCCCAAGAAATGATGTGTTGCCCCCATTGTCTGTGCACTTCCACTCACACGTGGGCAAGGACAGGAGGAGACGGCTGATTGTGCGTGTGGGAGAGGTGGAGACCCACCCCCCAGGGAGAGTATGGGGCAGCAAAGCAATGGACTTCTAAATTGTCAGCTTGCTTGTTCTGTGGCTTATGAGAGAATTCTTATGGTTGACTGCTCTTAGGACCCAGGTTGAAATGCTGGCCATTAGTGACTAAGGACATCCTGAGAAGGCCAAGCTCCACTTATGGAACTTGCTTCCTCTCTGGGGACGTGAAAGAAAACTATCGAGCTAATTACACAAGGAGATAAAATATCCATTTTGATTTGTTCCTTGCATGATCTAATATTTGTGTTCCTGGAAAAGTTGTGTGTAAATTGATTTTGGTAAATGGAATCATTTCAAAGGAGCCAGGAAAGTGTGCTGCTTAAAGAGAACTACACTGAATTATTTGGAAAAATTGAAGGGTTCATCACTAGTTTATCTTTGGGGGTATATCTGGGCTTCTGCTTGTTGCTCCCCCCATCCAAAATTCCACCCACCCCCATCCCAAGCCCCACATACCCCCATTCAGAGCTCCATCTACTTCCATCCAGAACTCTACCCACCACATCCAGAGCTCCACCCATCTCCAGCCAGAGCTCCACCTACCTCCAGCCAGAGCTCCACCCACCACATCCAGAGCTCCACCCATCTCCAGCCAGAGCTCCACCCACCACATCCAGAGCTCCACCCATCTCCATCCAGAGCTCCACCTACCTCCAGTCAGAGCTCCACCTACCACATCCAGAGCTCCACCCACCCCCATCCAGAGCGTCACTCATCAAAAGCTGCGGTGCACCCTGGTTTGCTCTGAATGGTCTCTGATCTGTGCTATGGATTTTTCCCAGCCAGCATTTTCAGCCTGGATGGAGTTTGGTTTGTTACCTACTATTCTGACTGTAGCTACATTTAGGGCTTCTTTGGTTCTTCCTTTTTTTTTCCCCCAGCTGGTAATTATTTTAATTTGGACATTAAGGAGGTTGAAGTTCTTTGTGTATGCAGATTGTAAGTTTCTGTGTCCACTGTGAATTGCTCTGGTTCCTAGGAACATGCTCATTTTCTCTTTTACTGTGGTGAAAATACATGCACCAAAAAACATATGCCAATTCAAAAATTTCTAAATACATAATTCAGTGACATTGATCACATTCTTCAAGTTGTGAAACCATTCCCACAATCCTTTTCCTAATTATTCTGCCACCATGAACATCAATCAATGCCCCCTACACAAATCGTCCATTTTTTCCTTCCCTCCCTGATAACCACTAATCATTTTTGGTTTCTATAGATTTGCTTGTTACATGATCTCATATAAGTGAGATCATACAGTATTTGCCCTTTTTTTACTTTTTTCACTCAGCATAATGTTCCTAAGCTTCATCCATGTTGTGGCACGCAGGAGGACTTCATTGTTCTTTATAGGTAATATGCCATTGTACGGATAGACCACATTTTATTTATCCATTCATCTGTTGATGGCCGTTTCAGTTATTTCCACCTTTTGGCTATTGTGGAAAGTGCTGCAATGAACACTGGTGGATAGATTTCTGTTTGTAGTCCTTCTTTTACTTCTTCTGCATATGTACCTAGAATTGGGGTCGCTGGGTCATACAGCAGTTATTGGGGTTGCTAGGTTATCAGGTAGTTCTACATTCAACTTTTGGAGGAACCACTAAACTATTTTCCACAGCAGCTGCACCATTCTCATTCCCAGCAGCAGTGGATGAGAGTTCCAGTTTCTCCACAACCTCACCAACACCTATTGTTTTCCATGGTTTTGATCTACGCCATTCTAATGGGAGAGAGATGGTATGTCATTGTGGTTTTGATTTGCATCTACGTAACAGCTAATGGAGGAGCTCTGGTAGCATAGTGCCTAAGGCACTTGACTGCTAACCAGAAGGCTGGCAGTTCAAACCCACCAGCCACTCCTCGGAAGGAAGATGAGGCAATCTACTACCGTAGTGATACTGCCTCAGAAACCCAAGGAGAAGTCACTATGAGTTGGGTCTGACTCAACGCCATATAGCAACAACAACAGCTAATGTTAGAGTAGTACCTAAGGCACTTGACTGCTAACCTTCTGGTTCACACCCACCAGGCACTCCTTGGAAGGAAGGTTGGGCAATCTACTTCCATAGTGATACCACCTCAGAAACCCAAAGAGGGGTCGCTATGAGTCAGGTCTCACTCGACGGCACATAACAACAACAACAACAGCTAATGGTGGAGCTCTGGTGGTGCAGTGCCTAAGACATTTGACTGCTAACTGGAAGGTTGGTGGTTCAAACTCATCAGCCACTCCGTGGAAGCAAGACTGGACAGTCTACTTCCATAAAGATTTACCGCCTCAGAAACCCAATGGTGGTCACTAGGAGTTGGAATCGACTCTACAGTAGTGGGTTTGGGTCTTTTTCTTTATCTATTTTGTCTTTTGCTGCTCAAGCTTTTGTTGTCATATCTGATGTCTATCATTTAAAACCAGGTTAAAGTCTTAATTGAAGCTCTTTGGTGATGGTGTGGCAGGGAGGGTAAACTGGAGCCAGTAACGCTTCCTTCCACAGTTTTTTGCATTATCCAAGAACCCAGCTCATGGAGGAGAGGAATGGACCCCCTTGAGGATGGTCACCTCCATCTCAGGCATTCCGTGGGCTATCAGTCACAGTGGGTGCTCAGCCCACCAAAGTTCTTGGCTAATAAATTTAGTCCACAAAGACTGACTGAGGGGGAAATGAATGATGTGACCAGGACCCCTGGGGGTGGCTAGGAAGTTGTTCCCGGAGGTAGAGCCATGGGTTAAAAAAAGCACAGGCTATGGAGCCAAACCTGGATAGAACCCAGCCCTGGCACCTTCCGGCACCTCCTACATCAACTGGGCTTCTTTGGAAAATAGCGACCTCGTGGGATTTTCATGAGCTTATAGATGGATCATGTTCTCAGAGATTTCTGGAATCATTCAAAACCCTCTCAGCTTCATCCTGCTTCACCCTAAATGACCGCTGATAGGAGCAGGTCCTCTTCCAGCCTCCTAAACCCTTTTCCAGGAGGAGGGGTATCGGTTGCTTTGGCCAGACAGCCAGCTTGTCTCCACCTTTTCAAAGATAACTTGAAACTCACCAAATCGCCCCAGGAGAACTGTTGTTTTAAACCTGTGAGGATATTTAGAAAGGATGTCTGGAACATCTATAAAGGGAACCCAGAAAGGCCCAGGAAGCCAATTGTGGGAAGACCAGGCCTGGCTTCCTTTGCGGATCATCTGCCCAGGCCAGCTCTGGCCACGGGTTCACGCTTCCATGTGGACTCGTTAAAAAGGCTGATGTGGTTTTCTGTTCAAGAGGCTGCCTGAGGCCACCTCTGCAGCCCTGCCTTTCCCAGGGTGCCCTTGAAATGAAAGGTAGAAATAAAAATGGAGTCTATCTGAGAGGGAGGGTGGGCAGCGAGTACATTGGTATTGACTCATGGCAACTGGATTTTTGGTTCAGAGGCCGGGAGCAGTTCCTGGAGGCGGGGGAATGGTTAATGCACTTGGCTGCTAACAGCCAGCGAGGCTAGCTGTTCAAGTCCACCTGGAGGCACCTTGGGAGAAAGAGCTGGTGACCAGCTGCTGCAGGCTCAGCCGCTGGAAATGCTACGGGGGGGCAGTTCCACTCCACACGTGTGACGTCACCATGTGTCACAATTGACTCTATGGCTCCTGGTGTAAGAGATGCATGTGGAAGAATAATTAGCAATTCCCAAGTCAAAATTCCGTTTTCTAATTCCATTCTAGAGGAAACTCTTTTCTTATTTTACCTAATGAAAGAATTTTTGCCTCAAATACAAGTGTAAGCACCCCAAAGTGTCCCACTGAGCGAGTGGCCGTTTCCGTATGTGTTGGGGCTGTGACTGTGGGCATCTTATTTAATTAGATACGGATTAGATAAGTGAGAAGAGAGGCATAAGAGCTAGATTTGCTAATTGCATTTCCTGCCTAGGCCTGCTTCCTGCCTGCGCCTTTTAGCTACATTCACACCAGTCATAAGATACTCTGACTTCGGGCATGTGAGAGCAGGCAGGTGCAACCACCACCTTTTATATCCGGCCTGGTTTGAGTTTGTAGGGCAGGCATTCCCAGGAGACAGAGCACACCCAGCTGGGCCTGGCTTTAACACTGTGTGTCCCCAAGGCCCCTGTCTTCACTGATGACATCACGACTCCCTGAAGGGCGGGGAGGGGAAGACTTGGCAGAACCAGAGCACTGGGTTTCTCGATGCCCAGTGCGAACCTGACTGGGGTGTGCTGAAGATGAGTAGAAACTTCTGTGACCAGTGGACCCTTTGCCATTGAGTTGAGTCCAACTCATGGTGACCCCATGTGTGCAGAGTAGAACTGCTGCAGAGGGTTTTCATGGCTGTGGACTTCTGGGAGCAGGCCTGCCTTCCCAGGAGCCTCAGGGTGGATTCAAACCACCAGCCTCTCAGAGAGCAGTCAAGAGCTTATCTGTTTGCACCACCTGGGGCCGGCACACAACAACAACAACAGGGACTTCAAGACTTCTGCCCACTAAACCTGCTGCCATCGAGTTGATCTCAACTCACAGCAACACCATAGGACAGAGCAAAACTGCCCCAAAAGGTTTCCAAGGCTGTAAATCTTTATGGATGTGGACTTCCTCATCTTTCTCTCACAGAGCAACTAATGGGTTTAAACCACTGACCTTTTGGTTAACAGCCACATGCTTTAACTACGGCACCACCGGAGCTCCTTAAGACTTCTGTAGGTTTAGGAAAAAAACATTGCACCAAACACTCATTGTCACCAGAAGGGAGCCAGTGGGGAACTAAGATTCCAAAGGTGAAAGGTTCTATGCTTCTCCCCATCTTTGGGCTCTGCCCCTGAATCCCGTCTTTGGGAACTGCAGTGTCTTCCCTTGGAGACCTCATTCTGGGCTTGGTTTCTGGGCAAGTGGGTCTTCTTTCCTAGGGCTGCCATAACAGAAATACCACAAGTGGGTGGCCTTTAAGAACAGAAATGTATTGTCTCACCATTCTGGGGGCTGGGGGTCTGAGTCAGGGTGTCAGCCATGGCAGTTCCTTCTGAGGACTTTGAGGGAAGAATTGCTCATGCCTCTCTCCCAGCTTGTAAAGGTTGCTGGCAATTCTTGGGGCTCCTGGGCTTGTAGATTCATCTGCCTCCACAGTCACGTGGCCATCCTCCTCTGTGTGTCTGTCTGTACTGTGCCTTTTATAAACTACCACTTAGAAAGGACTAGGATTAGGGCCATCCTACTTGGTATGGCCTCATTAAAATAGCAAAAGAAAACCCTTCTTTACAAACAGGGTCACATCCACAGGTACAAATATTGAGACTTCAACATATCTTTTTTGTTTGTTGGTTGGTTGGTTTTTCCCTTCCCTCCCTTCCCACCCCTGGTAACACAAAGAAAGTTTCGTTCCATATATAAACCTTTCCTTGACTTTTTACAACAATGAACTAATATAATGTTTGTCCTTCTGTGATTGACTTATTTCACCCAGCATAATGTCCTCCAAGCTCATCCACATTAGGCAGTGTTTTGTAGATTCTACATTATTCTTTAGTGTTGCATAGTATTCCATTGTGTGTATGTACCATAGTTTGGTTATCCATTCTTCTGTCGATAGGCCAGACTTCAACATATCTTTTGAGGGACTCAACACAATTCATACCCTTGGGTGAGAGACAAACGTGACTTTCCAAAAAACTAAACTCACTGCCATCAGTCAATTCTGACTCATAGTAACCCCCACTGGGTTTCTGAGACAGTATATCTTTATGGAAGTAAGGAGTGGCTGGTGGGTTTGAACTGCTAACCTTCTAGTTAATGGCCAAGTGCCTTAGGCACTGCACCACTGGAGCTCCTTAGACATGACATTAAAAGTTGTAGTTCCTACAGGAGCTGAGCTGGGAAATGCCCTATCTCAAGCAAATGGGATCTGAGGTTTCAGAGAATGCAAGGAGAATTTATTGGACTAAAAAGCCAGCCAACCCTACTAGCTTTGGGTGAAAAGTGAAGTGAGATAAATTTCCACATCACAGCGGTCTGAACTCGTACCCATGTGGCCCTCGAACCTCAGCACACTATAAAGTAAATAAACTGGACTATATGAAAAAGAACGTGGCATTAGGCTTGGAGGAAAAATCATTAACAACCTGCGATACGCTGACAGCACAACTTTGCTTGCTGAAAGTGAGGATGACTTGAAGCACTTACTGATGAAGATTGAAGAATACAGTCTGCAGTATGGATTACATCTCAATATAAAGAAAACAAAAATCCTCACAACTGGTCCTATAAGCAACATTACGATAAATAAAGACTGTAATTGTCAAAGACTTCACATTGCTTGGTTCTACAATTGATGCCAATGGAAGCAGCAGTCAGGACATTAGATGACATATAGCAATGGGTAAATTGGCTGCGAAGGACCTCTTTCAAGTGCTGAAAAGCAAAGATGTCTCCTTGAGGACTAAGGTGTGCCTGACACAGGCCATGGTATTTTCAGTCGCCTCATATGCACGTGAGAGCTGGACAATGAATAAGGAAGACCGAAGAAGAATTGATGCTTTTGAACTGTGGTGTTGGTGAAGAATGCTGAAAGTACCGTGGACTGCTAAAAGAACAGGTCTGTGCTGGAGGAAGTGCAGTCGGAATGCTCCTTGGAGGCGAGAATGGCCAGACTTCATCTCACACACTTTGGTCATGTTGTCAGAAGAGACCATTCCCTGGAGAAGGATGTCATGCTTGGTGAAGTGGAGGATTGACAAAAGAGGGGAAGGCCCTCAAGAGATGGATTGACACGATGGCAACGGCGATGAACTCAAGTGTAGCAACAAGCATGGAGCTGGCTCAGGACCAAGGGGTGTTTCATTCTGCTGTGCACAGGGTCGCTGTGATCAGAGACGCCTCGGTAGCACCTAACAACAACAATCCTGAATTACAATGTTGTCAATGATAGGATGATATCCATATGGCTACAAGGAAGACCAGTTAATACTACTATTATTCAAATTTACACACCAACCACCAAAGACAAAGATGAGGAAATTGAAGATTTTTACCAATTTCTGCAGTCTGAAATTGACCAAACATGCAATCAAGATGTGTTGATGATCACTGTTGATTGGAATGCAAAAGTTGGGAACAAAGAAGAATCACTGGTAGTTGAAAAATATGGCCTTGGTTATAGAAATAGCGCTGGAGATCGCATGATAGAATTTTGGAGAACAACGACTTATTCATTGCAAATACTTTTTTTTCAACAACACAAAAGGTAGCTATATATGTGGACTTCACCCAGATTAAGTACACAGGAATCAGTTTGACTACATCTGTGGCCAGAGGTGATGGAGAAGTTCAATATCATCTGTCAAAACAAGGCCAGGATCTGACTATGGAACAGACCATCAACTGTTCATATGCAAGTTCAAGTGGAAGCTGAAGACAATTAAAACAAGTCCACAAGAGCCAAAATATGACCTTGAATATATCCCTTCTGAATTTAGAGACCATCTAAAGAACAGACTTGATGCATTAAACACCAATGACTAAAAACCAGAGGAATTGTGGGTTGACATCAAGAACATCATCTATGCAGAAAGCAAAAGGTCAGTAAAAAGACAGGAAAGGAAGAAAAGACCAAAATTGATGTCAGAAGAGACTGAAACTTGCTCTTGAATGAAGAGTAGATAAAGCAAATGGAAGAAATGACAAGATAAAAGAGCTGAACAGAAGATTTCAAAGAACAGCTCAAGAAGACAAAGTCAATTATTATCATAAATGTGCAAGGACCTGGAGTTAGAAAACCAAGAGGGAAGAACATCCTCAGCATTTCTCAAGCTGAAAGAATTGAAGAAAAAATTCAAGCCTCAAGTTGCAGTATTGAAAGATTCTATGGGCAAGATATTGAATGATGCAGGAAGCATCAAAAGAAGATGGAAGGAATACACAGTCATTGTACCAAAAAGAACTGGTCAATGTTCATCCATTTCAGGAGGAGGCATGTGATCAAGAACGAATGGTGTTGAAGGAAGAAGTCAAAGGTATTGAATAAAGGAAGTGGCAAAAAACAAGGCTCCAGGAATTGACTGAATACCCAGTGAGATGTTTCAACAAATGGATGCCCCGCTGGAGGCACTCACTCAGCTGTGCCAAGCGATTTGTAAGACAGCTACCTAGCCAACTGACTGGAAGAGATCCATATTTGTACCCATTCCAAAGAAAGGTGATCCCACAGAATGTGAAAATTATGGAACAATATCATTAATATCACACACAAGTAAAATCTTACTGAAGATAATTCAAAAATGGTTGCAGCAGTTTATTGACAGAGAACTTCCAGAAATGCAAGCTGGATTCAGAAGAGGACATGGAACAAGGGATATCATTGCTGATGTCAGATGGATCTTGGCTGAAAGCAAAGAATACCAGAAATAGGTTTACTTGTGCAAAAGCATTCAATTGTGTGGATCATAACAAATTGTGGATACATTGAGAAGAATGGGAATTCCAGAACATTTAATTGTGCTCATGATGAACCTGTGCATAGACCAGGAGGCTGTTGTTTAAACAGAACAAAGGGATACTGCATGGTTTAAAATCAGGAAGGGAGTGTGTCAGGGTTGTATCCTTTCACTACACTTATTCAATCTGTAGGCTGAGCAACTAATCCAAGAAGCTGGACTATATGAAGAAGCACATGGCATCAAGATTGGAGGAAGACTCATTAATAACCTGTGATATGCAGACAACAACTTTGCTTGCTGAAAGTGAGGATGACTTGAAGCACTTGCTGATGAAGATTAAAGACTACAGTCTGCAGTACAGATTACACTTCAACATAAAGAAAACAAAAAGCCTCACAACTGGATCAGTAAGCAGCATCACATAAATGGAGAAAGGACTGAAGCTGTCAAAGATTTCACGTTACTCGGTTCCACAATCAACACCAATGGAACGAGCAGTTAAGACAACAGACGATGTATTGCACTGGGCAAACCTGCTGCAAAGGATACCTCTGGGGTACTGAAGTGTAGAGACATTTCCTTGAAGACTAAGGTGCACTTAACCCAAGCCGTGGTATTTTCAATTGCCTTATATGCATGATGGCTGTGTATTTATTAAATAAATCAATAGGGGAATACATGCACAAGGCTTTCCCAAAGGAACTGCGTGTGTACAGTGGACACTTTTTGCATTAAAAATATCTTTATTCACATAAACCAACCAGCTGTCATCGAGTCAACTCTGATTCACAGAGACCCCATGTGTGTCAGAGTAGGACTGTGCTCTAGAGGAAGGACAGTGACTGCTCACCAGGTGTTGCTTCCAGACGACGAATAAGGAAGACCGAAGAGAGTCGGTGCTTTTGAGTTGTGGTGTTGGTGAAGAATGCTGGAAGTAGCATGGACTGCCAGGAGAACAAACCTGTCCTGGAAGAAGTGCACGCGGAATGCTCCTTGGAAGTGAGAATGGCCAGACTTCATCTTACCTACTTTGGTCATGTTGTCAGAAGGAACCATTCTCTGGAGAAGGATGTCATGCTGGGTAAAATGGAGAGTCAACGAAAAAGGGGAAGGCCCTCCATGAGATGGACTGACACAGTGGCTGCAATGATGGGCTCACGTATAGCAAGGATTCTGATGCTGACACAGGACCAGGCAGGGTTTCATTCTGTTGTCCACAGGAGTTGCTATGAGTTGGAGACGACTCGACGACACCTTACAGCGAACAACAACAGCATGGACATATGGGCGTCCCTGGGTGGTGCAAATGGTAATGCACTTGGCCACTAACTGGAAGGTGGGAGGTTCGAGTCCAGCCAGAGGTGCTCCAGAAGCAATGCCTGGTGAGCAGTCATTGTCCTCCCTCTAGAGCACAGTCCTACTCTGACGCCCACGGAGTCTCTGTGAATCAGAGTTGACTCGACGACAGCTGGTTGGTCTATGTGAATAGAGGTATTTTTTTAATACAAAAAAGGTGTCTACTGTACACACGCAGTTCCTTTGGGAAAGGTTTGTGCATATATTCCCCTATTGATTTACTTAATAAACACACAGCCATCGTGCTAAGAGCTTCCTTTGTTGTTGTTGTTGTTAATGTGCCGTCGAGTTGGACCCAACTCATAGCGACCCCTCCTTGGGTTTCCAAGGCAGTATCACTACGGAAGTAGATTGCCCCATCTTCCTTCTGAGGAGTGGCTGGTGGGTTTGAACCACTAGCCTTCTGGTTAGCGGTCAAGTGCCTTAGGTACTACGCTACCAGAGCTCCTACAATTATATAATTATGCATAAATATATATTTGATATGGTTAAAGTGCTTGGTTGCTAACTGAAAGATCGCAGTTCAAACCCACCAGCCACTCAGCAGATGAGGCAGTCTGCCTCCCTAAAGATGACAGCCTTGGAAACCCTATGGGGCCATTCTACTCTGTCCTATAGGGTCCCTCTGGTTCAGAACTGACTCAATGGCAACAGGTTTTGGTTTTATATATTAGATATAATTCACTTATCGGCAAAAAAACATTCATCTTGAAAAACTCTTTTGAGAGTGTATTTTTAGAATAACTTTGTAATAGTAGGGTTGCTGGGGGTATTTTCAGTCTTCATAATGATTGCTAAATTGTCCCCCAGAAAGACTGCACCCATTTACACTCCTACAATGTCAGAAAGTGTCTGCCGCCCCACCCCCACCAGTCCCAAGCATCACACTTCTCCAGGTCGTTAATCTGAGACATGCACCGCAGGTTTCTCAGCTGTTTGATTTACATTTCTTTCCTGAAGAATGAGGCCGGGCATGTTTCCCACTGTCATTGGCTGGCTGTGTTTCTCTTGCTGTAAGTTGCCTCCTTTGCCCATTTTTCTATTGGCTTATTTTTCCTTATTGATTTATGTGAACTCTTTGCAAAGCTGAGAAATTGGCCTGTCACATTTGTCTGCTGCAGATGTTACAAATAGGTTTTCCCAGTTTCTCATTTGTCTCTTGGCTTTCTGTTAGGTTGACTCTATCAAACAGAAGTTTTAGATTTCTATGTCATCAAATTGATCATTTCTTCCCTTTCTGACTTCTAGGCTTTGTGTTTTATTTCACTCACACTTTCTTCTAGAATTCTTAGGCCTTTACTCTTTCAACTTTTTAATCTGCTAATGTTGTTAGGTGCCGTGTAATCCATTTTTTATTTATAGCAACCCCGTTTGACAGAGTGAAACTGCCCCTTAAAGATTTCTGGACTGTAATCTATGGGGGTAGCTCATCAGCTGTTCTCCTGTGGAGCCCCTGACTTTGAACCGCCAGCCTTTCAGCTAGCAGCTGAGCACTTAACCACTGCACCACCATCGCTCCTTTTTAATCCTGAAGTAATTCACGGGAATTAGCAAAGGTAATACCGAGACATCCCATTGTACCCTTCACGTGGTTTCCCCCAATGGCTGTTGCTGTTGTTGTTAGGTACCGTTGAGTCAATTCTGACTCATAGCAAGCCTACGTACAGCAGAATGAAACACTGTCGGTCCGGTGCCATCCTCACAATTGTTGCTCAGTTTGAGCCCATTATTGCAGCCACTGTGTCAGTCCATCTTGTTGACGATCTTCCTGTTTTTGCTGACCTTCTACCTGATGGAGGATATTGTCCTTCTCCAGGAACTGGTCCCTCCTGATAGTATGTGCAAAGTACATGAGATGGAATTTCACCATCCTTGCTTCCAAGGAGGGTCTGGCTGTCCTTCTTTCAAGATAGATTTGTTTGTTCTTCTGGCAGGCCATGGTATATTTAATATTCTTTGCCAATACTGTAATTAAAACCCATCAGTTCTTTTTTGGTCTTCCTTATTCATTGTCCAACTTTCACATGCATATTAGGCAGTTGAAAATGCCATGGCTTGGGTCAGGTACACTGTAAAAAGGGTATGGGGCAATATGAGGTGAACATGTACCTGAGGTAGATACACTTCTTGGAGAGAACAATCATGGGAGAATAGAAGGGCTATGTATGGACAGGGAGACAGCTCAGGGGGCAGGAGCACATGGAGGGAAGGACACAAGGAAGAGGTAACTATGGGGAGGAAGTGGGAGGGGAGCTGTTGCATTGTGGGAAATTGTAGTCAATGTCATGAGACAAAGTGTATGTAAGCTGCTGGAATGAAAGTGAATTTGCTCTGGAAACTTTCACCCAAATCACAATGAAAAAAAAAAAAGGGATAGAGGTGGTGTCTGACCCCCTCTAACTTCACAAGGGGGGAGAAGAATAAGTATCATCGGCCCAAGACTGACTCCTAGAAGACGGAGGTCAGATGTGCCTCCACCTCCAGCCATCTTAACAACTCTGACACCGACCGTCCCTCCCATGGCCTCTCTACTTCTCTACTGGGTTCAACACTTCCTTGCAATGGCCACACAAAACTCACAGACGATACTCACGATTATGGGGTTTATGAGGGAAGTAACAGAAACAACTCAGGATACAGTTCTTCAGTCAGGACAGCCTCTTCTCAGCCAGGCTGCAGGCACACTTCTCTCTGGCCTCAACCTCTCAGCCCTGAGTCCTTTTGGCCTCTGCCCTGCTTGGGCAAGTATTACAAAGCTCCTTTAGCTTTGTTGATAAATGCCCAGAGGTACCCCACTCCACCAGTAAGTCTTGGCCCAAAGGCACTCAGCCTTCTTGCCCCGTGGGTCAGCAAACCTGGCTCCATGGATGAATGCCCAGAGATACCCCATTCTGCCAGGAAGCCTCTTGCCCGAAGGCACTCAGCTCTCGCAGTCCGTGGGCCAGGAAGCCCACAGAGCTCTGTTTCGTGCTGGTCTGCTGCCAAGTGTGCTGCCTCTGTTTCTCTGCAGCGGCCCTTTGCCAGCTCAGCAAAGTGTTCGAGCTCTCCCTGCGTCCTGAGCCAAGGAGGTACAGCACAGGGATCTCGAGTGCAAAGGTTGCACCCACTCCTGGCTCTTCTTTCTTCATGGTAGTGAGAGCCTTCCCTTCCACCTCTGTGATGGCTCATTTAAGCCTAGCAAAATGTCAGAACAGTCCAATCCCCTCGTTAGGGGTCCATACACATTATTTGCATGGTCCCACCCTCACAAGGGTGCCATGCTTTTTATTTCCATTATTAGTCAGCTGTCTAGTTCCCTTGGGACACAAGCATCTCCCGTTTGCGTAGTCCCACCTGGATATCTGATGGGAGCCACTAAGACCATGGCTAGAAGAGTCACACCAAGCAGTTCAGTGTACCCCACACACCTTAGTCCTCACAGTGACATCTTTGCTCTTCAGTTGAAAGAGCTCTTTTGCAGCAATTTGTCCAATGCAATACATCATTGGATTTCTTGATTGCTGCTTCCACGGGCATTGATTATGGATCCAAGTAAAATGAAATCCTTGACAACTTCAGTCTTTTCTCTGTTTATCATAAGTTTGCTTATGGATCTAGTTGTGAGGGTTTTTGTTTTCTTTATTTTGAGGTATAATGCATTCTGAAGGCTCTAGTCTTTGATCTTCATCAGTAAATGCTTCAAGTCCTCTTCACTTTCAGCAAGCAAGGTTGTGTCATCTGCATATCATAGGTTGTTAATGTCTTCCTCCAATCCTGACACTATATTCTTCTTCATAAAGTCCAGTTTCTCAGATTATTTGTTCAACACACAGATTAAGTGTGGTGTGAGGATTCAACCCAGATGTACACCTTTCCTGATTTTAAACCATACTTCTTGTTGTCATTGTTGTTATGTGCTGTCGAGTCGGACCCGACTCACAGAGACCCCTCCTTGGGTTTCTGTGACGGTATCACTATGGAAGTAGATTGCCCAACCTTCCTTCTGAGGAGTGGCTAGTGGGTTTGAACCGCCAGCCTTCTGGTTAGCAGTCAAGTGCCTTAGGCACTATGCTACCAGAGCTCCTTTAAACCATGCACTATCCCCTGATTCACTAGCCACTCCTCGGAAGGAAGGTTGGGCAATCCTACTTCCGTAGTGATACTGCCTTGGAAACCCAAGGAGGGGTCTCTATGAGTCGGGGCCGACTCGACGGCACATAACAACAACAACAACATCCCCTGATTCTGTTCAAATAACTGCCTCTTGGTCTGTGTACAGGGTACTCATGAGCACAATTAAGTGTTCTGGAATTCTCATTCTTAACAGTGTCCATCCATAATGTGTCATGATCCACACAATAGAATGCCTTTGCATAATCAATAAAATACAGGTAAATATTTTTCTATTATTCTCTATTTTCAGCCAAGGTCCATCTCACATCAGCAGTGATATCCCATATTCCACGTCCTCTTCTGAATCTGACTTGAATTTCTAGCAGTTCCCTGTCAATATACTGCTGCAACTGTTTTTTTACTATCTTCAGCAAAATTTTACTTACGTGTGATATTAATCATATTGTTCAATAATTTCTGCATTCTGTTAGATTACCTTCCAGTCAGTTGGCCCCAATGATTACAACTTATATAATTTAAGTGCAGTGTGAAAACCAGGAAATTGATATTGGCATAACGTGAGGATGTAGAAAACCCACTGTCATCGAGTCAATCCTGACTCACAGTGCCCCTAGAGGACAGAGTAAAACTGCCCCACAGTGTTTCTGGTGGCGTAGTGCCTAAGGTCTTTGCTAACCAGAAGGTTAGTGGTTCAAACCCACCAGCCACTCTGTGGAAGGAAGACTGGGCAATCAACTTCCATAAAGATTTACTGCCTTGGAAACCCAAAGGGGGTCACTATGAGTTGGAATCGACTTAGTGGCAGTGAGTTTGGTTTAGTTTTGGTACTCTTTCCAGAGAGCTCTGGTAGCACGGTGGTTAAAGCACTTGGCTGCTAAGCGAAAGATTGGTTGTTTAAACCTACCAGCTGCTCAGTGGGAGAAAGGTGTGACAGTCTGCTTCCATAAAGATTCACAGCCTTAGAAACTGTCTGCCCTGTAGGGGCACTAGAAATCAGAATCAACTCAATGACATTGGGTTTGGTTTTGAGTTTAATCTTTACAGAAGCAGACTGCCATATCTTTCTTCCATGGAGCAGCTGGTGGGTTCGATCTACTGACCCTTCAGTTAGAAGCTGACCACTTAACCACTGTGCCACCAGGGCTTCTTAAAGAAGAAGAAATGGTTTTGGTGAACAGCCATCCGGTCTCTGACACAACATGTTGTATGTCATTGAGTCGATTCTGACGCATAGTGACCCTATAGGGCAGAGTAGAACTGTCCCATGGGTTTCCTAGGCTGCTCTTTATAGGAGCAGATGGCCTGGTCCTTCTCCTGTGAAGCCGTTGGGTGGGTTCGAAACACTAGCCTTTCTGTTAGCAGCCAAGCTCTTAACGACTTTGCCACCAGGGCTCGTTGTTCTTCTGCCTGAGGTAGCCTGAGAGCCCAGTCCTTGTAGCCCTTCTACCCCACACTATCTTAAGGTCTCTACAGGATGCACTTGTCAAGACAGCCCTCAGTGCCCCAAGACCCATCCACCTTCAGCAGCAACTCGGCCCAGAGGAGGGGCTCCACAGGCACGGCCTGACCCAGGGCCTCTCTTCTGCCTCAAGGCATTGATCCGTTCCCTCTCCCCTGTACCCCAAGGCCCAACACATCATCTCCCAGCCTGCTCACATCCACCACCTCCCACACGGGACCTTCTTAGATGGGCAAGAAGAGTGGCTCTCTGATGATGGGAATTCCTTGGCCTTTGCAGCAGGGTACAAGGTCCTAAGCAAGCAGGCACCAAGAGCAGGCCAGTCAGGGATCCCCTGTCACAGCAGACAGGAGCCCCGGCTCTTGGAAATGCTGATTGGTGGGGGAGCCATCTGTGAAAATGGTTTTCCGCTCGACACTTCGTGACACTTCGTTCAGAGATTGGAGAGCCTAAAGTCAGCGTCACTGCCCTGAGCTAAAACCTGTTTAGCATCAGGCATCTCGCACAGAGCATTGGTTCCTGCCAGTTGCTGTCAAGTCTGTCCCAACTCTTGGAGCCCTCGTGTGTTTCAGACTGGAAACTGCTCCAGAGTAGAAACTAGGAAATGGCCTTGTTTTCACGGCTGAGACCTTTTGGAGCAGGTCACCAGGCCTTTCTTCCAAGTGCCTCTGAGTGGACTCGAGCTATGAACACTCTGTTTAGCAGCCAAGCATGTTAACTAATTGTGCCTCTCAGGGATTCCAAGATTATTCTTATTTCTCATGAAATCCCTGTGATGGGTACATTGTTTCCATTGTACAGAAGGTAAAACTAAGGCCTCAAGAGGTTGAGTAATAAGTCAAGATGGTGCGTACTCCTGGGGGCGGTCGATTAGATGCACCGATACATGACAAGTGTTTAGCAGAGCACCGAGCACGGGGAGTGTGCTTGCATGCACATGCTCAGCCTCACCATCATTGTCGTTGCTATTGCTGCCATTATGCAGGCAGGGCCACGCACTCCCACTGGTCTAAGATACACCAGCCTCTCCAAGGGCCAACCAAGAGTAAATCATGTTTGTCGTGATTTACACCAGTGGCTTAGTTACCCAGATACCACAAGCAGGTGGCTTTAAAGAACAGAAATTCGCTGTCTCACAGTTCTGGAGCCTAAACGTCCAAATCAGGGTTTCAGCCTGTCAATCCCTCCTTGTCAGTATCCCCAAGCATTCCTCAGCTCCTTGGTTTATAGGCAGTGCTCATACAACGTTGTCTCCCCCCCGTGTGTGTGACTCAGTGGCTAATTGGTTCTTTTTATTAGCTCAGAAGTGATTAAATGTAGAACCCACCCTACTGGGGTGTGACCATATTAACATAACAAAGAAACGGGATCATATCTAATTGGGGTCAGGATTCCAACACATTTTGGGGGGTGGGGGGTGGGATATAGTTCCATCCGTAACACCGGGTGCTGCTATGAGGGAGTGTGGGTCTTCATGACCGGCTTGTGGGTGGGATTGTCCAGGGACAATTTGACCTTTGTTGGATCACGCAGCTATCACTGTAGTCCAGGGAGGCAGGTCAGTCACCATATAGGGAGGCCATGGAGAGGCTCTGGGACACTCTGGAGGTCCCATGGGTGCCCAGGGCAGACCTGAGCTCCAACCCCAGGCCTCCATCTGGGTTCCATCCATCTGGGTTCGTCAGCCTCAAAGCTCTGTGAACTTTCCTGCCTTGGGGTCTACCACAGTTGCATAGGAGAAGCACTGGGGCCCTCTGTGGGGACTCTTGATGTCCCCCAGGGGATATCTTGGTCATAGCTCCTCAATTCTTGATTAAGAGGATTCCTCAAGAGATCTTGAGTAGGTTTTGGGATTTGTCCTTGATTTGTTTCTTTGCTTGTATTTCCTATGAGTCAATTCCATGAAAAACCCTTCTTCAGTGGCCTAGGCCAGGCTTGTCTGGCCATGGAGGGGGCATTTCTTAGTTACCCGGTGATGCTGTAACAGAAGCACCACAGTGGATGGATTCAGAGAAAGTTATTTCCTCACAGTTCTTGAGGCCAGAAGTTCAAATGAGGATCTTGGCCATGTCAGTTCTTTCTGTGGGACTTTTGGTGGGACTCCCCTAGTGTCTGGCACCTTGGACAATCTGACATTCCTTTGCTTGTAGATGGGTCCTCACGTAACATCTGTCTCTCCCCCCCCCCCATGTGTCTCCATGTCTGTTCAGCTCTTTTTATAACTCATAAGTCATGAGTAGTACCTCATGTCAACATAACTGATAATGTCTTCAAACAAGGTACCAGGGGTTAGGACTCCAACATGTCTTTTCTGGAGATGCAATTCAATCCATAATTGAATTGACACAGGTGAGAACAAGATACCCAAGTCCTCTGTTGTCACACAGAGAGAAACATAAAATTCCAAACAAATAACAGAGAAGACATTAGGGGTGGGTAGGGTATTAAAATAAGGTGACAGGATAGAAAATGACCCTATGTCCACTTTGGGTTGCCAGGGAGGGTCAAAATCAAGATGGCATTCATGCTGAAGGTAGAATGACAAGAAGGAACCAGGCGGCAAAGATCAAGAAGAACATTCCAGGTGGAGAGAACCACCTGTGCAAAGGTCCTGAGGCAGGAATGAGTTTGTCATGCTCAGAGAACAGAGGGGACCACTGCTGCCAGAACAAGGCAGAGCACAGAGATCCTGCGAGCCACGGGGACAAGCCCGACTGCAGAAGACAAGAGACCAAGCTCAGGACCACATCCTGCCACTTTGCAGCTGACTCACATTGGGCAAGTCACCACCTTCCAGGCCTCAAGTGCACAGACAGGAAGTGCTCTGAGTGGTCACTACCCAGATGCCCATGTCACTGGGCCTCAGAACTTTCCAGAACTCCACACTGGACAGACATTTTGGTATGTTCACAGTGTTGGAACAATCAGATGCTTTAAGCTCAGACACATTACTTCATGTCACATCCTGCAGGGACTGCTGCCCGCAAGAGCTTCCCTCTACTGTAGGAGACCTTGTGGCCTAGAGATTCTGTTCCTCTCTAGCCCTGTGCCAGCCGCTCCATCTCCCGCCATCACCACTGGGAGGGTAACGAGCACGGCCAGGCTCCATTTGTAAACTTTATGAGCACATCCCAGCCAACCCTCCTCTCCAGCAAGCCTGGTGGATAAGCCTTCTGTCTCAATTAGATCTCCCAGCTAATGGAGCATCATCTCTGTGCCCTCCCGGGTTTCCAGTTCTCAAAGAATTATAAAACTATAAAATGCACTTGGCACGAAACCTGAGTGGCCGTCATTTCATCTGGCTGGGGTAATCACACTGGCTGCCAGCAGCTCTGCTGCCCGAGGATCACAATTATGAGATCAGCTACTATTTGCACCATAAATGTGCAGCTCTGCCAGTGAACGGGGATGTCTGGTGGAGAAAAGGCTGCACCAACCATCTTTTACGATCGATACGCTTTGCCAGTCTAGAAGAGTTACACAGACAGATGAAGATGGTTTTTCAAGCCCCACAAATGCCTGTCTTAATGGAGACGAACATCATCCTCTTCGTTTGCCCTCATTCTTTCACGACTCACTGCTGCAATCTCAATGTATGGCCAACATTTGCACAACTACGAGATGCCACTGCACTAGGTGCAACCAAAGCCTCCAGGTGGACACCTTTCCCCAGGTAGGTGAGGCATGCTTGAGAGCAGCCATCCACATCTGCGTCACTTGTAAAAATTGCATTGTGTTAAAATACATGCTACAAACCATTTACCATTTCAACCATTTTTAATGTACAGTTACCTTCCCTGTTGTGCAGCCATCACCACCATCCGTTTCCAAGTTCCAACTTCCTTCACAGAAACTCAGTGCCCCTTGAGCAGTAACTCCCCATTGTCTCCGCTCCCCATCTCCTGGTATCCACACACCCACTTTCCGTCTCTAGGAAAGGCATTTGCCTATCCTAGATATTTCGCCTAAGGGGCATCATATAATATTTGTCCTTTAGTGTCTGACTTATTTCACCTAACATCATGTTTTCAGGGTTCATCCCTGTTGGAGCATGTATCAGAATGTCATTCCTCTTTATGGCTAAAAAATATTCTGTTGTAAACACATGGAGTCCTGGGTGGTGCAAATGGTTAATGCACTTGGCTGTTAACTGCAAGGCTAGAGGTCTGAGGTACCTCAGAAGAAAGGCCTGGTGGTCTCCTTCTGAAAAAACCAACCACTGCAAATACTGCAGAGCACGGTTCTGCTCTGGCACGCCATGAGTCGGAATTGACTCAGCAGCACCTGCTTTGGTCTGGGTGTGTCTAGACCACATTTTGGAGCTCTGGTGGCGTGGTGCCTAAGGCACTTGACTGCTAAGCAGAAGGCTGGCGGTTCAAACCCACCAGCTACTCCTCGGAAGGATGATGGGGCAATCTACATCCGTAGTGATACTGCCTCAGAAACCCAAGGAGGGGTCGCTATGAGTTGGGTCCAACTCGATGGCGGTGAGTTTGGTTTTGGTTTAGACCACATTTTGTGTCCCCATTCATCTGTTGATGGACAGTGGACTGTTCCCAGCTTTTGGCTGTCATGAGTAACGCTTCAGTGAGCTTTGGTGTCCAAGTGTCTGCTTGAGCCCCTGCTTTCAGCTTTGTGGGTGGATAACCTCGGCGTGGGATTGCTGGGGGCATCTGCGCCACGTTGCTCTTGCCAAGCAGCAGTCAGGTACAGGGTCTCTCCATCTCCGTCAGGCCCTCATAATTAGGCTGGGCTGAGCTGCTCCTGAAGATGAAAACTGCAAAGTTTAAAATAAGCCCAAATTAATCTCACAGAGAAAAGGGCAAGATGACATGTAAGGCAATTGGAATGTCCAGGAGACCCAGTAAATTCTTTTTATTATTCCATGTAGATTGATGCTCCCATTATCTATCACCCTCACGTATGATAAAAAGCAAGTGTAAACGCGCCTGTTGCCATATAGAAGACTTCATAAACTATATTGAGGATGGGATCATTATACTTACACATTTTATAGTAATGTTTTCTTCACCGCCAAAAGCACTTTGATTTAATATTAATAAAACAGATGTTTGGCTGAGAGTAGCTGCTGGAAACCACGTGCCTTTTAGCCGCTCGTGAATGATGGACCTCCCACCGCACTGCATCCCAGGCGGGCGAGAGCTCGCAGGCAGCACTCGGCTTCCTCACAGAAACTGAGTCAGGCCGCCACAGCCCTCGCCCCGCTCTTCTCCCCCCAACCCACAAAGAAGGTGAATTGTGCTCCCACAGGATAGCTAACATGTTCTCTCTGTATTGCCTTTCAATATTGTAAGCACCCCGCCTCGTCGGGACCAACTGTCGTGTTAAAACGGGACATAGAAGAGGTGGAGCCTGGGCATTCTTGGGACAGTGACTCTGTTCTGCCTGGTACTGTCATGGGGGACACATGGCGTTATGCATTAGTCAAAGCCCGTAGGGCTGCACCACACACAGAGTGCACGTGTGGACTGGGATTGCTGCTGTCATCGAGCCGGCGCCCGCCTCGTGGCAGCCCCACGCACAACGAAGGAGACGCTCCAGGTACTGCCCAAGATCGAGGGTAGGGTGGGCCGTTGTGCTCCTTGGGGTTCTCACGGGCTGAGTTTCAGAAGGAGATTGCCAGGCCTTTCTTCCTGGTGCTTCCTAGTCTGGAAGCTCTGCGGAAACCTGTCCAGCATCCTAACAACACAGGCCTCCACTGACAGATGCGTGTGCACGAGGGGCACTGGCTGGGACTCGAACCTGGGTCTCCCTCATGGAAGGAGAGAATTCTACCCCTGGAAGCCCCACTGTCCCCATGCAAAGTATGGACTTGGGTCAGTAATGAGTCACTACAGGTTCATCAGTTATAACACATGCACCACAGAAATGCCAGCTGTCGATAATGGGAGAAACTATGTGAGGGGAGGGAGTCCGTGGGAACCCTCTCTACTTCCCATGCAATTTTTCTGTAAGCCTGAAATAAAGAGACTCATGGCGGAAGCAGACTGCCAAGGTTTTCTTCCACAGCTCCACGAGGTGGGTCCGAACCGCCAGCCTTTAGGTTAGCAGTGGAGCTCAAACCATCTGCGCTGTCTAGGGATCTTGTAAACTTAAAACTACTCTGAAAAAATAAAAACCCACTGCCATAGAGTCAATTCCAACTCCTCGCAACCCTACAGGACAGAGTAGAACTGCCCCATAGATTTTCCAATGCCGTCAGTCTTTACAAAAGCATACCACCTCATCTTTTATCTGCAGAGTGGCTGGTGGGTTGGAACCGCTGACCTTTTGGTTAGCAGCCGAATGCTTTAACCACAGCGCAACCAGAGCTCCTAAAAAAAATTAGCCTATTAGAAATTATAATAATAAGTAAAATAAAGCATATTTTTTAAAAAGGGATCCAAAATTGCCCACGGAAGGACATGATTTTAGCACGAACGTAAGTCATGGTAAAAGTCGTACGAGCGCTGGAGCAGGGCAAAGCCTCCTTGCTGGCTGTGACCTTGAACTCCGTGGAACCCCTTTGCAAAGTCTGTTTGTGTGCCTACATGACGATTCCAATCCAACAATCAGCTGGGGCACTTCCCCTCTCATCACAGTAAAAAAGCGTCTGGCTTGGTGAATTTCCCCTTGATCACCTCTGGTTCAACAGACAGAAGAGTTCTGAAATGTGTGGGGCCGTCCTATCAGTCATCCCCTGGAAGATGTAGCATTTTGCTTGTCCCAGACACTACACATAAAAATGGAAACCCACAGGAGTAATCCAGCACTGGGGCTGGCCTCTTGTCTTCTGACATATAGAAAGATCTTATTAGGAAAACCTCCCAGTACGAGTGGGAAAAGGGTGGGAGACACGAACAGTAAATGTTAGGACACAAGCCTGAGGAATTTATTTGAGATCGGTGCAGCCTGGCAGGCAGTACAAAAACGCCAGGACAATGGGGCGGTTAAAGGGTTGGGTGCTGTTTGGCTTTGAGGAGTAAAAGGCTTGTAGCACTGATCAAAGTGGGGGCCCCACAGCACCACTGCTTTTCCTTCAGCTGGGGAAATATTTTAAAGACTCAGCAGCCCCCCTCCATTTCCTCCTCCCCTCAAGTGGCTCTGGGCTGTGCTGAATCAATGGATGGGTCACTGTCTTCCAGGTAGACACACTGAGACCTTCTTTGAGCCAGAGATGGGGTGGGGACCTGATCCAATCCAAACTTGTTCTTCTGCACAGGGACCTCCAGTCCACGGGGAACCTGAGCCCGCCAGTCAATTGCCCAGCGAACGTGGCCTTGTGCAGATTAGCTACTTGGGGATCCATGGTTTTATGTGACATGAAACACAGTGCCCACCCGTCTGTCAGTTTACCTCACTGTGGTGTCTTGTGTGTTACTGTTGATTCTAGAAGCTATATCACCGGTATTTCAAATACCAGCAGGGTCCCCCAGGTTTCAGTAGAGCTTCAGACTAAGACAGACTAGGAAGAAAGACATGGTGATCTGCTTCTGAATTAGTCAGTGAAAACCCTGCAGAGCACAGTAGAATGCTGCCCAGTGTAGAGCTGAGAAATGAGTGCCCTGAAGGCACTCGGAATGCACAGTGGCCACACGGTGGGCTCCTGTGTGTGAGTGACCGTGAACATGGGCAGGAGCTGGCAACATGGGTGGCTGTGAGCCCAAGCCCACTCGATGGCAGCCAACAACAAGCTCAGTGCTGGGCACGTGACAGGTGCCCGCATGGCTTTTAATGAAATAAATGACTGAAGGAGTGGATTAACCAATACGAGGATGGCACAACTTTCTCAAGGGGTTATAAGTCAGTGCTCAAGGCCAAATGTGAAGTGTGGTCAAAGGCGCTTTGGACAAACCCTTAAATGGCCCAATGAACCAGGGCCCTGGCAGGATCCCCACAGCCACACTCATGGCCCTGCTGGAAGCTTTGTGCCATCTTGCAGTCTAGCTTTCCACCCCTGGCAGGACAGTCCGTGTCCCCGGCTGCATCCACACACACTCAGGCCATGGTGCACAAGGCTATCTGCTTCCGTACCAAAAGGCCCTTTGCCCGGCCGGGGGACACACCCACTTCCCAGCTTACGCTGGCTCCTGGCATCACTGGCTTTACATTGGTAATTTCCCGTCTCCTAAAGCCACTTACTATTATTTTAATGGTGGTAAAAATATATATATGTAACATACATTTTGCCACTTTTGCCATTTCTAAGTATAGAATTCAGTGCCCTTTAGTACACTCCCATCATCGTGTGACCCTCACACTGTTTCCAGATTTTCCATCACCACAAACAGAAACTCTGTGCTCCTTGAGCAAGCACTGCCCACTCCCCTCCCCCAGCTCCCAGTGCCTCTCGTCCACTTTGTTTCCATGCCTGTTTGTCTGTTCTAGATATCCCATATGCATGGGAATCATACATGTTCATTTGTTTGTGTCTGGCTGTTTCACTCAGCATAGTGTTTTTAAGGTTCATCCATGTTATACAGCATGTATCAGAACTTCAGTTCTCTTTATGGCTATGTAATATTCCAGGTATGGACGGACTGCATTTTGTTGTCTATTCATCGTTTGATGGACTCTTTGGTTGTTTCCACCTTTTGGCTACCGTGAATACTGCTACAGTGAACACTGGTGTACAAGTATCTGTCTGAGTCCCTGTTTTCAGTCCTATGGGCTATATCCCTAGGAATGGAATTGTTGATTCATATAATAATTCTGTGTTTCACTTTTTTGAGGAACCTCTAAACTGTTTTCCTCAGCGGTTGCACCATTTTACATTCCCACCAGCAATGCACAAGAGCCAAAGCCGCCTTTTTTGCTGAGCGTGGTGGTCGAACTCTGGGAATTTAAACGCATGCACGAGGCCGTTGCAAGATAGAGCTGTTTGAAATCCCGACAGCTGTAAACTTCCTTTGCCTAGGAGCTCATTGGTACTCCAGCCCAGGCACTGGGCATCTGTCCACAGTGGCCCGAGAACCCATCAAGTTGACAGCTCCCCACCCCCAGCAGCAAGAGAGGGAAGTAGGGGCAGGAAGCCCAGGGCATTTCGAGGGACAGATGGAATATGCCTGTGATCCAAAGATAAGAAGATTCAGTTACATGAATAATGCAATGGTCTTCAATAATCCATGGGTTTATATTAAAAACTGCTGAATGATATAAAATGAGAAGACGTGGAAAATGGTCACTCACGCTTTGCCAAAATTGAAGCTGTTGGCGGGAATCCGCTAGACTCCCACCACCTCAGCCACCTGTGCACCTGTACCCACAGCACTGAGACTCCATCTTGACCCACTTCCCCTACCAGGCACCACCCCATTTCTCTGCTCCAGTTTCTCGCCTCCTGCCCTGTCTTAAGCCCACTCCAGTCAGGCCTCCACGTCCACTGTCCACCAAAACTGCAAGTGTTGAGGTCACCCAGGGTCCCAAGTTGCTGACTGCAACATTGCAGTTTCCCCCCACGTCTCCCTTGACCTGTCAGCTGCGTCCCTCCTCCTTGAACTCCCTTTCCTCAGCCTCCAGACCCCACACTCTCCCGTTCTCCTCCTACCTCGGGAGCAGCTCCTTCTCCCTACTTCTGCCTTTGTCCCCCTAAAATGGGTCTCAATACAGCAACCCAAGGGAGCCTGTGAAATCATGAGTTTGATCCAAACCCTCCAATGGTGCTCGTTCACTGAGAGAAAAAGAAAAGATGTGTGTGAGCCCTACAAAGCCCGCCCTGGTCCAGCCTTTTCTCTCCTGTCCTCACCCCACCACCTCTGCTCCAACCATGTGAGCCCTAGTTAGTCATCAAGCACCCTGGCACTCTCTGCCATGGGGCCTGGCACTGGCTGTTGTTCCTGGGAATTTCTTTCCCTAGATACCCCAAAGCTCCCTCCCTTCCCTCCCTCAAGTCTTTATAGTCACAGTGAAGTGACCCCAGCCATTCTATGAAATTTGCCATCTGCTCCCCTGCTTGGCTGTTCGATCTCACATACCTCCTCCTGTTTACTGACTCTCTCTTGTCCACTCCAACATCCACTCCCAGGGTGGGGTTGTCTGTGTTGATCCCCAATGGATCCCAAAGCCTAGAAGAGCACATAGCAGACACTCAACAAAAGTTTTTAGAACAAACAGTGTGAAAAATGCCATAAAATCTAAATCGTTTTGTTGTGAAATATATAATATACCAAAAGGTGTATATAACCTTCACATATATAGTTGACTCTTGAATGATGTAGGGATTAGGGGGATTGACCCCCCATGTAGTCAGAAATCTGCAGGTAACTCTTGACTCCCTAAACACTTTACTGTTGACTAGAAACCTTACTGATAACATGAAGTCAATTAACATAGTTCTTTTTTTTTTTTTTTTAATGTGATTTGGGTGAAAGTTTACAGAGCAAATTCATTTTCCATACAGCAGTTCATATACATTTTGTCTCATGACATTGACTGCAATTCCCCACAATGCAACAGCTCTCTTCCCACTTCCTCCCTGCCATTACTTCTTCCTGTGTCCTTTCCTATGCATTCCTGCCCCCTGAGCTATGTCCCTATGCAAATACTGCCCTTCTGTTCTCTTGATTGATTGATCGATTGCTCCAAAGAGTGTATCTGTTGTTGTTGTAATTATGTGCCATCGAGTCCAAGTCGGACCCAACTCATAGCGACCCCTCCTTGGGTTTCTGAGGTGGTATCACTATGGAAGTAGATTGTCCAACTTTCTTTCCGAGGAGTGACTGGCGGGTTTGAACTGCCAGCCTTCTGGTTAGCAGTCAAGCACCTTAGGCACTACGCTACCAGAGCTCCCAGGAGTGTATCTACCTGATGTAAATGTTCACCCTATATGCCTGTTTGTTTTTTGTCTGGAAGCCACAGGAGTGAGTTCAGTTCCAGACCTAAAGGGTAACTAGGGGCCATAATCTCAGAGGTCTCACCAGGCTCTATCAGACCAGTAAACCATGTCTTTTTTTTTATGATTTTGAGTGTTGTTCCACATTGTTCTCCCACTCTATCCAGGAGCTCCTACACTGATCCCTTTCTGAGTGGTTGACAGTGGCAGCCAGGCACCATCTAGTTCTTCTGGTCTCATGATCATATAGACTGAGGATCACATGGTCTACTAGTCCCTTGGACTAATTGTTTCCATGTGTCTTTGGTTTTCTTCATTCTTCTTTGCTCTAGATCAGGAGAGACCCATTGTTACATCTACATGGCTACTTGCAAGCTTTTAATACCCCAGTCACTAATCACCCAAGTAGGATGTGGAACAATGTTTTTGTGTAGTAAGTTATGCCAGTTGAGCTTGATGTCCCCTGCGACCATGGTCCCGAGTCCATAGGCCCAACTACTCACTTCCTCAGGGTGGTTGGTTTTGACCAACCAGTTATCATAACTTTACCTCTTGTTAGCTCTATTATATATTTGGACATTCTTACAGCACATACAAATACACATGTAGAATTATCTTCTGCCAGCCTTGTATATGGTCATGGGTATATTCCCTTTTGCCTAGACGTAACTGATCTTTCAGCCTGTCTACCCATGTATTTACCTGTAGATCAATGGGAGCTCAGGTGGTGTAGTGCCTAAGGCATTTGACTGCTAACCAGAAGGCTGGTGGTTCAAACCCACTAATCACTCCTCAGAAGGAAGACTGGGCAATCTACTTCCATAGAGATACCACCTTGGAAACTCAAGGAAGTGTAGCTATGAGTTAGAATCAACTCGACGACAGTGAGTGTGTTTTTTTGGATCACTGACAATGCAGTACTGTATATGTTTATGTTGTCTGTACTTCTTGTGGTTAACACAGTTCTTACTGTACAGTTACTAGATATTCACAGGAAATCGCTCACACACAACAGAGAAGGGCATTAACTGCCTGCATGATGGTTATTTACCATTAGTTAAGTGGCAATGGGGCATCATAAGGGTCTTCATCCTCGTCGGTCACTCCTTTGCCTTTGTTTCCATGTTTGCCCTCTGTCTGCATCCCTAAATCGTCAGCTGTCAGCCGGCCAGCCTCTGCCTGCTCACAGCAGTCCCACACACAGTGGAACAAAACGCTGCCCAGTCCTGCACCGTCCTCATCATCAGCTGCGGATCCAGCCATCACAACCCACAGGATTTCCACTGGCCGATTTTCAGAAGTAGACTGCCAGGAATTTCTTCCTAGTCTATCTTAGCTAGAAGTTGTGCTGAAACCTGTTCAGCTGTCCTAGCGACATGCAAGCATCCACTGGCAGGTGGTGGTGGCTGCACATGAGGTGCATTGGCTCGAGAACAACCCGGGTCGCTCGTGTGGAAATGGAGCACGCTACCACTAAACCGCCCCTGCCATAGCCATGATACCTGTATGCATGCACATGCATAATACATATATATGCACATACATGATGTGTATGTACGTGCACGTGATGTGTAGATGCACATGTGATATGTAGCTGCACATGCATAATACAGATGTATATACATAGACATTACGTACATGCACATACTTGATATGTGTGTGTGTCATGTATAGCCCTGTGTGTATGTGATGCATGTATGCACACATATATAACACAGGTGTATGCATGTGCAATACACATGTGTGCACATGCATGATACACTACATGTATATACATTATACATGCATGCATGTATATACATTATACATATACTTAATACATATAAGAAATACTGCCTCATTCGTATTTTTTAAAACCATGCTTATGTACATATAAATGCTGACAGGGATAGTCTCCAAGTTATAGGTGATTTTTAATTTCCTCTTTGTGTCTGTATTTTCTGAAGCTATTTATCATGAACATATATTACTTTTTTAATCAGATGATGATGGGAAACACACGTAAAGACAGGAAGTGTGCATGTCACTCTGTGAACCTCCCCTCAAAATCAATTCGGATTTGTTTAACATGGCAGAGTGGCAAATACTGCTTCCATGATCTTGACACTGACATACCCACAGAGGCAGTGTGGACAGGCTGGACCCCAAGGCTGTCTGAATGAGCTGGGACAGGCAGTGCCTTAAAAATCTTGCTCCCTGAGACGTGGACCCCCAGGGCCAGCTGTGGGCTTGACTCCCGATACTTGATGCCCTCAAGCCGTTGCTCTTTCTAAGATCTGAAAGCTGGTGTCGGTCCTGGATAGCCTCCAACTTCACCACAGTGATTTCGTTCGTCTATTATTAAAGACATTGACATCATGTATTTCACCCCGACCGCTGCCAGGGCCACCCACCCACTCAGGGTGAGGCACTGAGGGCCAGCAGGCTGGGAGACTACCTGGAACTAGTATCCTCCGTGCACTCTTCCTTCTGCACTGACCCTGCGGCCTCGGAACCACCACTTCTCGTTAGTGGGGAAATGGTTCTAGAACAGGACCTGTCCAGTGTGTGTGTTTGTTCTGCAGACTTTTCCTTGGCTTCTTTTTTTTCCTTTCCTGAAGAATGGCAGAGCTCTGGTGGCACAGCGCCTAAGGCATTTGACTGATGGTCTGCAGTTCAAACCCACCAGCTGCTCCGTGGAAGGGAGATGGAACAATCTACTTCCGTAAAGATTTAAAAACAAAAAAAACCTCACTGCTATGGAGTCTATTCTGACTTATAGCAACCCCCATTGGGTTCCCAAAGCTGTGAGTCTTTACCTACGTAGAACACCCCATGGACCTTCACAGAGCGGCTGGTGGATTTGAACCACAGTCAAATGCCTTATGCACTGCGCCACCAGAGCTCCTTTCCATAAAGATTTACTGCCTTGAAAAACCCAGTAGGGGTCACTATGAGTCGGAATCGACTCTAGGCAGTGGGTTTGGTTTTTGGTTTGAAAGATTGATGGTGTGCTCAGAGTCACAGAGCCAAACTGCCTGGCCTCCCATCCAGGCTCCGCCTGCTCAAGCTGGTGGCCCACGGCAGCCTCCCTAACCTCTCAGACCTCAACTTTCCCGTCTGTGAAATGGAAGTACAAAATAAAGCAGGCTGTTGCGGGGATCCCCTGAGAACAGTGCTGGGCGCAGTGAGCTCTGGGGAAGTGTTGCTTGGTATTCTTTGTTCTCCTTTCCCCTCTACTGTTCTGGAAGTCAGGCGTTCTGTTTCTAGCGTTTCCGTGGTTGCTGTTACAGTTTAATGTGGATGCTTAACCTAACATAGGAGCTCTGGTAGCATAGTGGCTAAAGCACTTGAATGCTAACTAGAAGGGTGGCGGTTCAAACCCACCAGCCACTCCTCGGAAGGAAGGTTGGGCAATCCTACTTCCGTAGTGATACTGCCTCGGAAACCCAAGAAGGGGTCGCTATTAGTCGGGGCTGACTCGACGGCACATAACAACAACAACAAAACCTAACATACTGTCCGTTGATTAACATCTCTCATGAAAGGGGGGTCATGGGATTCAGGCAGATGCTGCGGTGCCCCCTTCCGCACCCCTGGGTGCCTCCCCTTTTCACATTGTGCAGCATTTTGTCCCTACCTCATTGTAGACGTCTTTATTGTTTGCTGTTGCTGAGTGACAGAGAGTCTATTTTTAACTCATAGTGACTCCATGTGACAGAGTAGAACTGCCCCACAGGACTTCCTAGGGTGTAACATACGCGTGTAATCACCAGCTCTTTTCTCCCGTGGAGCAGTTGGTGGGTTTGAACCACCGACCTTTGGGTTAGCAGCCAAGTGCTTAACTGTTTGCCAGGGGGGCTCCTCTACCTTTAGTCTCTGGTTATTGCATTAAATGTTTATTTGGTAGGGAAGAAACTGGATTTTCTGTGGGGACGGCCCCTGGGTTAGCCCCCACCCCGTAGCTCTAAAAATGCCCTGTGCTCCACCTTTTCATAGCTCTCCCACCCACCCCTGGCAACTAGTGGTCATTTTACTTAGTGTCGATAGCCACGTGTGGCCAGTGGCAGCCTATGAACACACAGATTAGGCCCCTTGCTCCTCCGTCCCTTCTCACCCTGTACACAGACAACAGGCTAACAGTGTACCTCGCCATCAACCCCCAAATTCAAAGGGGTGCCATGTCTCCAGGCGGGCTGTTGGGGGGTTTGGGTAGTGGGGGAGAGCCTTCCAGACAGTTCTTGAACTCTGCACCCCGCCTCCCACCAGCAGTAGGCGACCTCAGATGCTGTCCAAATAAAGCAGGCTCAGCTGGTCCCGGGAGAGGGTATCATGCTTGGTAAAGTGGAGAGTCAACGAAAAAGGGGAAGGCCCTCAACAGATGGAGGGGCACAGTGGCTGCAGCGGTGGGCTCAGTATAGCAGGGACTGTGAGCTCAGGCCCCAGCAGTGCTTCGTTCTGTTGTCTATAAGGTCTCTGTGAGTGGAGACGACTCAACGGCGCCTAACAACGACACAACAGCTCGTCCAGTCTGTCCTTTACAGCCTCCAGAAGGGACCAACCCTGCCGACACCTTGGTTTCAGACTTCTGGCTCCCAGAACCGCACGAGGATACATTTCTATTGTCTTAAGCCACCCTGTTTGTAGTACTTGGTCACGGGAGCCTTAGGAAAGAATGCAGAGGTAATGGTGGGTGGAGTGACCGGAAGTGCCTGTCGGGTCTGGCAGCACAGAGAGGTCAATGGTGGTTTTGCTGGGAGCAGGTTGGGAGCAGGCAGGCGACAGTGTGGAGGAATGGCGAAACACAGGCAGGTTTCCTCTGACAGAGCCAGGTAATGGGGCCGGGCTGGGAGGAGAGATGAGGTCAAGGTGGAGTCCGTCCAAATGGAGACTTGAGGCCTGTCTGCAGGCTCTAAGGTGGGGCTGCACACGCCCCTCTGGTGCTGACCCAGGGTGTGCTGCTTCCCTGAAGACCATGAACAAAGGATCAAAGTTGAGCATCGATCTGCAGACTGAGTCCCGGCTCACTCCTGACGCTCGTCTTTCCCAGGGTGGCTTTGAATGAAAAGGATAGGGTCCCCATGCTGGCAGAAACGCTTCAAACCCTTTCCCAACCTCCTTTCCCACCTCATACCTCTTCTCACCCTTGCCATATGCTATGGATTGAAGTGTGCCCCCCAAATACGTGTTGGAACCCTCACTCCTGTCCCTGTGGATGTAATTGGGAATAGGGATTTCTTTGTTAGGTTTATGAGGCTGTATCCACGTAGGTGAGTCCTAAGTCTGATCACTCCTGAGGCCCAAGAAGCAGTGGAGACAGAGACAAAACCAAAACCCACTGCCAGAGTCAATTCCAACTCATAGCGACCCCCACTGGGTGTCCAAGGCTGTAAATCTTTATGGAAGCAGATTGCCCCATCTTCCTTCTGCAGAGCAGCTGGTGGGTTTGAACCACTGACCTTCTGGTTAGCAGTTGATTGCCTTAAGCACTGCACAGCCAGGGGGGTCACTGACAGCTAGACAGAAACAAGGAAACACAAACAGGGGAAGACAGAAGCCACAAGAAGATTGCCAAGGAACTCAGGACCCCCAGAAGAGACAAAAGCCTGGCCCCAGAGCCGACGGAGAGAGAGCCATTCCCCAGAGCCTTTAGTCTCCTGACTGTGAGAAAATAAATGTTTCTCACAACCACCCCCTTGTGGTATTTGGGTTACAGCGGCCCTGGGAAACTCAGCTGCCCTGACTCCAGAGGCTTTCCCCCACTTGCAGAGAAGGGGGTGCAATAGCACCCCCTATGGGAGGGTGAGGAGAATGGCCTGTCTCAGCAGCCACCCTAATTCTGGCTGCAGGGTGGGCCTGGTGTGAGTGAGAAGCGGGGAGGGGAAGAAGGCTGGAGGAGATGCGTCTGTAACCGCCATAGAGTTGCTGTCTCACGTAGACCTAGACTGTCTTTTGACAAGAGATTTATTTTCTGAAGAACAGCGCTTTGCAAAGATTTGTCAGTGAAGGACAGAGGCACGTCTAAGCCACTCTCTCTCAGAGGCACTAGAGCCATCAGTGGTCCCCATGAGCCTCCTCTCCCGCTTTGTGAGTTACAGCAGCAGCCTTCCGGCCATTTCCTGTTCATCTTTACCACAGTGACATACCCAGCCCTCTAATTTACCATCTCCAGGCTCTGACTTCATCTGGGTCCTTGTGTGCTCAGGCACTTGGAATTTCTCCTGACAAACTCCCACCCTCTCCGGCATTTCTGTCCCCAAACAGACATTAGCAGTTGTGCACTTTATTGGCCACCTCGTAAAAGAGCCCTTCAGAGGCAGTCAGAGCTGTCATGTATCACCCGTTACTTGTTACTTAGCACGCAGGGAGGACAAGTGAGGACTGGAGGAGCCGCCTGTCCTTGCTGCACCACAAGAGGAAAGGCCTGGGCCCTGGCCACAGGCTCCGCTGGGCCTGGGAAGGCGACACATCTGTCAGCTGTCAGCGACCCTCCCGGCCACACCTCCGTGGGCCAGCTGGGGAGACTGGGGCAGACCAGCCCTCCCTCCAGAGCCTCTCCTCCGGCCTGGGTTCCCACAGGCAGACAGGGGGCGGTCGGGGGGTGGAGCCTCTGGAGCTCCCACTTCTACTACAGAGCAGATGCCCAGAGGCACCCCTGTGAACCCCAGCCTTCACCTATCAAAACCCACCTGTCCTCGGATCCCCACCAAGTAAAGCATAATGAAAACAGCAGGTAATGAGGGTGTGGAGAGACTGGAACCTGGTGCATTGTTGAGGGGGATGTAAAATGGCACAACCACGGTGGAAAACAGTTTGGCAGTGATCCAAAAAATTAAACAAAGAATTCCAAAACCCAAACCAAACCCATTGCCATCTAATCAATTCTGACTCATAGCAACCCTGTAAAGAGTGGAATAGCCGCAGAAGGTTTCCAAAGCTGTAAATCCTTGTGGAAACAGATTGCCTCATCTCCTGAAGAGCAGCTGGTGGGTGGGAACTGCCCCTGCCCACCTTTCAGTTAGCAGTCGAGTGCTTTAACCACTGTGTCTCTAGGGCTCCTAGAATTGCCATATGACCCAGTAACTCCACCTGACTGAAGAACTGTATCCTGAATTCTTCCTGCTACCTCCCAGCTGATCTTGATCCTGAATTGTGGCCTGTTACTTCCCTAACAAAGCCCACAACCTTCAGTATGGCTTGTGAGTTCTGTGTGGCCATTGCAAGAATTACTGAACCCAGCAGAGAAGCAGAGAGTGCTATGGGAGGGGCGGCTGGTGTCAGACTTGGTAAGAAGGTCGGAGAGAAGAGACAGGTCTGACCTCCGCCTTGTTGAGATCAGCTTTGGGTTGGTCGTGATTCTCTTCTCTCCCCCTGAAGTTAGGCAAGGTCTGCGGCCCATTTTTACAAGTGCTAAGTGGGCTCTATTGATTATCTCATTTAATTTTCATGACCACCACAGGAGGTAGCTTTCCCCTTTTCCTTCTTTCTTTTCTGCTCCCTCTCTAGGATCAGGCTGTGGTCGCTCTCTCCATCTTGCTAACTGGATCAGGACCGGAAACACACGCATTCATTTTTAGCAGGATCACAGATGCAGTCACACTGCCTGCAGATGTGCTGAGTGGAGCTTCTGTCTTCCGCCATCAACACTGTCTTCCAATAACCTGACCTTCCTCCCGGGCCCCTCCCCTACCCAGAGCAGGAGGAAGGCGAGGGGAGGGAAGAAAAAAAATTCAGTCCAATCCAGTGGACACAGTCTCCTTCAGTAATCTAAGTTGTCTCTTTAGATGAACACGCAGTCATTAGGAGGGACAGATCACTGGAGAGGGACATCATGGACGGTCAGCGTGAAAGAGGAAGGTCTTCAATGAGATGAATTGACACAGTGGCTGCAACAGTGACCTCAAACATAGCAACAAATGAAAATGGTGCAGGATGGGCAACGTCCCGTTACACATAAGGTCCCCATGAGTAAGAGCCAGCTTGACAGCACCTAACAACAGCAACAGGCAGTGTCTAGGGTTTCCCTGCCCTTGCCTCCCTCACAGCCCTTCCCAGGCCTATGCAGACTCTGAGTGGTTTTGTGACCTGGTGGCACTAGAAGGAAGGGGCCCCTGGCCTCTGTCTTGTCCTTGGATAAGCTTGTGGCTGGCGTCTCCTGAGCAGGACCACCTACATCATTTGTGGATTCAGTGCAAAATGAAAATGTGGGGTCCCTGTTCAAAAATTACTAAAAATTTCAAGATAGCAACAGCAGAACATGAAGCCAAGCATGGGGCCCTTCTAAGCACCAGGACTGTGCACTGCACAGGTCACAGGTCCATGAAGCTGGCCCTGCTCCCTCTCTTGCCGGGCAAAGGCTGTCTGTTGGGTTCTATTCATCAGTGACTCTGACCTCCTTGCCTCTAGAAGGGTGCTGTCCTCCCACCCACCTACCCCCACCAGGGCGCAGGACACCAACCTTACAGCCTTTGGATTGGAATCTCCATATCCCTGCCAGGCAACCCCTAAATCAAGCCAGGGGCTCCACTAACCTCCTTATCCCTCTCAGCGGTACGTGGGGGCTTTCAGGTCCTGCCCCTCACACATGGGAAGAAGGGCAATTCAGACGAGCTGAGCTCAGGGCCTCCCTCTCCCTACCAGAGTAGATAGGGCAGCTGGGAGGGCTGGGTCCTTGTAAAAGTGATAGAGTAACACTTGCAGAGGCTAAGCTCAGAGGCCTAGAGAGAGGCGTGCCTGTGGGCGCAGCTGAGAAGAGGCTGTCCTGATTGAAGAACTGTCCCCTGAGTTGTTTCTGATCCTGAATTGTAACCTGTCACTTCCCTAACAAACCCCATAATTGTGAGTATTGTCTGTGACTTCTGTGTGGCCATTGCAATGGATTATTGAGCCCAGCAGAGAAGCAGAGGGGCCATGGGAGGGACGCCTGGTGTCAGAGTTGGTAAAAAAGATTAGAGGGTAGAAATATTCCACCCTGGAGGGAGCATCTTGGGGCGGATGCTGATGGGGATTCTCTCCCCTCATGAAGTTACAGGAGGAGATTTGATGCCCCCAGGCTGTAATTTTTACAGATAGACAATCACTGTGAAAAATAATAGTTTATTCCTTTGTACAAACCAAAACTCCACATTTATGTCAACTCAAGAATTTACAAGAATGTGAATCAGCTGGAACTCCTATCCATTGTTGGTGGAAATATAAAAATGACACATCACTTTGGAAAAGTCTGGAAGCTTCTTGAAAAGTAAAATATACACCTACTGTATGACCCAGCGTTTTCACTCTTAGGTGTTCACCCAGGAGAAATAAAAGCATATGTCTACACAAAGGGGAGCTCTGGTAGCATAGTGCCTAAGGCAGTTGACTGCTAACCAGAAGGCTGGCAGTTCAAACCTACCAGCCACTCGGAAGGAAGACTGAGTAAGGAAGACTGGGCAATCTACTTCCATAGAGATACCATCTTGGAAACCCAAGGGTAAGTCACTATGAGTCGGATTCGACTCGATGGCAGTGAGTTTGTTTGTTTGTTTGTTTGTTTGTTTTTGGTCTGTACAAAGACTCAGGCACATAGATATCCATAGCACCCCAAAACTAGAAACAACTGCAGTGTTCACCGATGGCTGAGTAGGTAAACCAGTCATGATATATCCATATGATGGAATACCACGCAGCAATGAAAAGGAACAAACCAGTGGTACGCAACAATGTGCATGAGTCTCAGTGTCATCGCACTGAGGGAAAGAAGGCAGGTGGAAAACGGCACCTAGTGTACGGCTTCGTTTATGTAACATTCCAGAAAATCAAATGAATCAAAAGCCAGAGCAATGGCTGCCTGGGGGTGAGGGCCAGAGGGAAGGATAAATTACAAAGGGACATAAAGAAACTTTGGGGGATGGACATTTTTATCTTGAGTGTGGTGATGGTTTTGGTTTCACGGGAGAAATAAAACAGATAGACAGACTAGACAGCTAGATAAACTAGACAGACAGATTGGATATATGATAGATAGATAGATGGAAGTTATTGTTAATTGCCGTCCAGTTGGCTCCACCTCATAGTGACCTATGAATGAATAAAACATTGCCTGGCCCTGTGCCTTTTTCATGATCATAGACAGACAGACAGATGTTAAAACTGATCAAACTGCACTTTAAATACGTGCAATTGCATTCTCCAATTACACTTCAGTGAAATCGGAAAAAAAAAAATCAGCTCAAGACAATGGAATGAGGCTTTAGGAGAGTCCCGCCTCCCCCGACCCTGCATTTCCACGCCTTCTAACCCAGCTTCCGATTTTAGAGAGAAAAGAAAAAAGACTCCAAGTGAGATAGCACTTTAGAAAGGTGTTGGAAATATATTAAACACTGAGATGTTGCCATAATAAATTAAGTGAATAATTTCGGATCTGTCTTGTCAACTCTATATGAAAAAAATACTTAAAATTAGCAAGTGCGGTGGTAACCAATGTTGAGCAAATAATTTGAATGAATATATCCTATTGTGTTCTAATGAGGGCCTTTTTTTCTATTTGAGTTTATTTTTGTAACAGAAGCTTTTCTTTCCAAGGCTTCTTCAAGGGGCTCATTCCTGTTACACAGCCTGAAAGCCCAATTTAAAGATAATAAGTCAGTTTTAAAACAATGATGGAACGGTGCTCTCTAGAGGCACAGACTTGGAAGGTGGCCGGGTCTTCAGCTGATTCTCAGTTCTGCTTCCTTTTGGTTTTGAGACAGGTCACGGCACCTCTCAGAGCCTCAGTTTCTCCATCTGTAAAAGAAATAATGATCCCTAGCCCCCAGGTAGATGCTCTGGTGGCACAAACCATTAACTGATCAACTGCTAACCCAAAGATTAGCTTCTGTAAAGATTTACAGCCAAGAAAACCCTATGGAAATAGACTTGACAGCACCTAACAACAGCTACAGCCCCCAGGTAGCCCAACACCTGCACATACTGTAGAAGGCAGACACGGATGCACTTGCTAACAGTGGAAGCTGGTGATTACTAGATTTTACATTCAATTAGTCCTTCTGGGAGAGAGCACCTTGGAACGGAGCGAACTATACTGCTCATCCCTTTATTCAAGTCTGCATATTCTGTTTATACAATGGCCTGGACGCCTCGGAATGCGTTGGCTCCCGTTGCTGTCCAGCCAGGCAGCTGAACCAGGGCTTTATGAAATACGAAGCCGGTCCTCTTTATGGCTGAACATTCATCTTCAGACTCGTTGGCATGCACATCCTTCCAAGTCCTTTTATTATTTCCAAGAAACTGTAACTGAGTCTTTTTATATACCTTCTGTTGTCATAAAAGTGATCACACATAAAGCATGTCAACCAGACAGAAGCCAGCATCTTCCACAAGCCTTAAGGTGTTTCCTTGGGACCCAGGCTCCCTGCGTCTGGGCGGCTGACAGCTCCCATGCGGCTACTGAACATCTCTTTTCAAATAACTCTGGCCGCATGGGGGAGCCCCTCTCTGGGTCAGCCGGGCCCCAGGTCTCGTGGCTGCCGCTTGGCCTCAGTCACCCTTCCCTCTGTGCCTGCACTTTCTTCTGTGTCCCGACCCTTCCCTCCCTGCCCACCCCCACCTTCCCGAGGCTCCAGCCAAGACTCCAACATCAAGGTCGCCTCCCCTCCCCCACCGTCCTTTGTCATTTTTTTGTTTCATTGAGGCAGACCTGGTCCAGCTTGCCTCCCGGGCCTCAGTTTCACAGTCTTTAAAATAGGGACAGAAAATGATGCCCAGGGAGCGGGATTTGTTTGTTTGCTTGTCTTTTAAATAAGGATAGACTCAGGCGGGCCCAGCATCCAGGGAGCAGCCCTACCTGCCAATCGCAGTCCGGAAGCAGCTCGCTCTGGGCGCCCGCTCGGCAGGCCTCCCCCACAAGGGGGTCTTTGGGTTCCTCAAGGGATGCCTCCGAATCCCCAAAAAGTTCTGGAAAATATTTTCACTCTCAGTAATTCTAGGAGCTCTGGTGGCGTAGTGCCTAAGGCACTTAACTGCTAACCAGAAGGCTGGCGGTTCAAACCCACCAGCTACTCCCTGGAAGGAAGGTTGGGCAATCTACTTCCCAGTGATACTGCCTCGGAAACCAAAGGAGGGGTCGCTATGCGTGGGGTCCGACTCCACGGCAGTGAGTTTGGTTTTTTTTTTTTTGGTTGTCATTAATTCTGGAAACGAACAAGTGCAGAGGGAATAGGAAGGTGATGACCTGAATTAGAGAACAAAGCCGCCGCGACCGCAGGGCCGCGGGAGGGCGCTGCGACCTCAGGCTTGCGCGCTGAAGCCAGCGGCAGCGAGGGGCGGGAAGGTTCGAGGGGCGGGGCCGTGGGTGGAAGGGGCGGGGCAGGGGCGGGGCGGGGGGGGCGGGGCTTGGACTGGTTGTGGGTGCTTCGCTGTGGGGCTGTGGGGCGTGTCCAACCTTCTTTCTGGCCCTGCCCCTGTGGAGCCTTAGGGATCGCAAGGGCACAGGGAGCCCTCTTTCCAGGGCTGGGCCTAAGGGCGCCATACGCTTGAAAGAGTCCTGCGCTGGGAAAATAGGGCGTGGAGGACAAGGAGGAAACCCTAGAATTACTGGAGTTTCCTCAGAGCTCTGGGGCCTCTCTGAAGAGACCTGCACACCCTCCATTGAGGTGAAACCCACTCTCACAAGCTGCCTTAGGGGCCTCTGGCCTCAGCAGTTACGGAAGTCCACCCCAGGGTCATCACCCCTCATTGTTCCCCACCTCCGACCCCGCAGACAAGTGGAGGGGAGTGTCACAGGCAGTGAGACAATCTCCCCCTAGGGCTGCAGCCAGGCCCCTGCCTTCCTGGAAACCAGCTGTTGTCTGACACCATGTGTGTCCCAGTAGAATTGTGTTCCACAGGGTTTTCAATGACTGGTTTTTCAGAAGGAGATTGCCAGGCCTTTCTTCCAAGCCACCGCTGGTGTGTTCTGGACCTTTCAGCCTTTCAGTGAGCAGTTGAACACGTTAACCATTTGCACCACCCAGGTTCAGCCAGCCAATCAGTGACAGCAATGTGGTCAGGAGGTGTGGGACTAAAGGAGGCACAACCTGGGTCTTCCAGGATGACAGATTTGTCCGGAGAAAGAAAGAAGAGACGAGCATATCAGATAGAGGGGCCAACAAATGCCAAGTCACACAGGCCTGACCTGCATGGGGGGTGGGGGGAACACACGCAGACACTGTGGTTAAACTAGCAGATGGGAGTGGTGGGAGTTGAGGCTGAGGAGGAGAGGGTACTTAGAGAGCCATGTAGAGGAGTTTGGGTGTATCTTTGGTCAATGGGGAGGAATGAAGGCCTGCAGACCCCAAGGAGGCAGGCCCATTAAGAGTTCAGAAAGCTGAGGAGCCATCTACCACAGAGGGGCTTGCCCAGTGAGGGTCAAGGAGATGGAGAGAAGGCAGCTTCAGGGGTACTGAGCCGTCTTACCAACAGGACTCCACAGGGGTCAGCCCTGGTGAGGCAGAGACACACGTGAGGAATGGAAGCTGCCCCGGCTACATTTGTGTGTGGGGGGGGGGGAGAGACACCTACAGGTTTTGTAAATTACTTAAATTACCCCCGACTGATAGGAACTGGAAAATTGCAATACATACTTAAGTTGGAAATTAGGTTGTTTAAAAGCCTTTGCTGATAAAGATTACAAAATACAAGATACTGTGATTAACAAAACTGCTATGAAAAGTATGCAATTGCCAGGCCATTAATGCAGGTTCTAGGGTGTGGGGTCAGCGTATGAGATCCCATGACAGCACCCATCTTCATCTGCAGACAAGCAGATGCCTGGACTGAGCCCGAAGACAAGAGCACAATGAAACGAGAAGCCAAATAAGGAAACAGGAAACCTGTACACCTGGTCGCCAACTGTGTGGCTTCCTCACTCCGTCCCCTATAATTGCTGAATGCCAACGGGGAAACGTCAGCAGTCCACCCTGAGTGCTATAAGCCTAGCTGCTGTCCCACTATACAGCCTCGTGCAGTGTTTCTCTAAAGGGTTGCTCTCTCTAAACCACCTCTGTCTCAGCAAGCAAGTCTTTCTCGCCAGAAGACAAGAACCCATTCAGGGTCTTGCGGGGCCCCCCTCCTATAACACCGGCTACCCCTGGGGACACCCATATTCCTGTTGTAGTTTTCACTTAAAGTCCAGGGCTCACTGGGCTACATCAGAGAGAACTCAGGCCAGGCCAGCCGGTCTCCCAGCCGGGCCTTCACAGGACGACCATTTTCCGGGGGGATGTGCTGTTGTCTGGGTCCAGCCCTCCCCGGCACACTCAGAAACCTAATTTTCATTCATTTGGCCAATAGTGGTTGAGCATCGACTTCACGCCAGATGCTGATTTTGTTTGCACAACGAGATGGCAGCCTGTCTCCTGGGCATGAGCTGGCATGAACCAAGCTCAAAGAAGCCGATCAGTAAAACACACACAATGCCTGTTGAGTAATACACCATAAGAGACACAGCCATCAGGACCTCAGGCCAGGTTGGCATGCCAACATGCCCCCTCCCTCAGGCACACTCCAAGGACAGCCAGATGACCATGGGCTGGCCACTGTGAGTGGACAGACCTGCCGGCAGACTGACTGCAGGCCACCTGGAAGATGAGACTAATGTCCCTAAAGTTGCTCATTTATTTAGCCTGGAATCAGAACAAGGACAATGGAGTTAACGCAGGCGTGGGCTCTGGGCTTAATCAGCAAACGGTCGGTCCCTCTCCTACACCACGGATTGGCCCTGGCAAGAAAACCCTGGTGCCTGAGCCAGGGTGCCTCTTGGCTGGCCCCAGCTGGGAGGTTCTGCCCACAGTTGTCTTCAGCCCCAGGCTCATGATCTGCCTTCTCTCTACATGGTCTTTCTCTACAGTATGATTCAGTTGGCCACCCTCTCAGTGACAGAAATTGCAGACTCACGCCAGGCTGACTCCAGGCAATTGCCCCCAAATCCCAAAGCGTGGCATTTTGGGTCTTCCCAAATTCCCCAACCTCTCAGTCACAGACCCTCAGCCCCACAGGAGGCACACCACAGCCGGTGAGGAGATGTGACTGCTGGGTGGCCTCATTTCCAACACTCGATAAAGCTAACAAAACCCCAGCTTCAGGACCCCTCACTGCAAGAGCTGGACGGTGCTGGGAGTCACAGAGTGTTCTAGGTGGAGAGAGAAGCCAAGTTAGAACCAGCAAACATGTCTAGGATATTGCCTGAGGAGACCTCAAAAGAAAGGGACCTGCATTTCCAGGGCTTCAGTGGTTGGTGATTTCCTTTCTTATTCTAAGTAAATATTCATTTCAAGTTGTGTGCCATCGATTTGATTCCGACTCACAGTGACCCTATAGGTCTCTGCTCCCTTGGAGCCACTGGGTGGGTTTGAACCACTGACCTCTCAGTTAGCAGCAGAGTGCTCAACCATTGCACCACCAGGGCTCTTTCTTACCTAAGCTTATATTATACTTGCATATTCTTTTAGTCAAAGGGAATACCTTAAATTTTCAAAGCTTCAGGCCTCACAAACCTGGGATCCACTCTGGCTGGTTGCCCTGGACTACCCGTTCTACTAGGGAGCTAGGGAGGGTGGATGGATAGGAGTGCCCTTCTAAGACACGTAGCGCCATGCCTGCCGGCCCCCTAAGGGTGCTGTCCAGGAAGGGGTTCAGGAGATGGGCTGGAGAGAGAGCCTGGGGGGTTCTTCAGTGTGCAACTGACTTATGGGTCTGCGATCTGAGCCTCCACATGAAAGCACACCCAACTGCCTCTTCTGCACACTCAGGAACCAACACCTTGGGGGTACCCACTCGGCTGAGGTCACCATAGTCTCCATTCATTGAACTGAAGGGAGCAACTTTCATCTTTGAATAACACACATCTTCATGTTCCTTCCCAGGGCCATTTTTAAGCTTTTAAAAAAGAAAACACTTTGAGAATAACTTTAAAGCACATATTTCCTGTGTCTCCCCCTCAACATCAAAATACTGTATTTTTGCAAATGACAGAAACTTTGTATGTCATCCTGCAGTCATGCGTCTATCTGACACATTTCAGGGACAGGCGTGGTGGGGCTGAATTTATGCCTTTGCATATGTTAATGAGTTTTGCTCAATCATTTCCACTCAGGGGCGATGTCTGAATCTGCATCTCTTGTTAGGCTGGTGGCTGGTGGTCCCTCACCTGGGCAATTTCCTCCTCACCCTTTGCTTTTATTGTGTGTCTTGATTCCCTCCCAACCCTCCACACACACACGCCACCCCCCATGTAAACCAGGCTCCCTCTGGGGCTGCTGCAGGTACCAGATCTTCCTCAGGATAAAGACTGGCACCTGAGCACATACAGGAAGTGCTAGACCCAGGGCCCTGTTGCCACGTGAACTGGCGGTAGGGCTCTGGACGCTGCAAGCTTCGGCCCCACAACCAACATCAATCTCCCCCTTACAGGGTCTCCTTCTTCCTGCTCCTTACCCCTGCCCCAGTTACAGTCCCTGACCCTTTCCCTCCGTCACATTTCCCATGACTGCCCACTACCTTTCTGAGTGCCACCACCTCTGGGAGCTGCAATCACAGGAATTAATGTATGATTCATAGTAAGTTCTTGGCCAGAATGAGTACCCAGGGAGAGGCTCATGAAGCCCACAGAAGCACTTGGTTCGGGAACATTCTTTCATTGATGCGCATCTGCGCTTCCTGGAAGTGCATTAAAGAGAATCAGATGTGTTGCTTCTTCAAAAATAGCTTTTGAATGTGCAAAGTGCCAGGAGGGCGGGGACGGGCAAGATGCTGGCCGCTGGGCTTCCTTCCAGTTTTGCCTTTGAAGCACAAACCCCAAGGGCCCAGAGCGCCCGCCCACTCGGGGGAAGGAGCAGGCCAAGCCTCCGCTGGGGCAGAGCCTCCGAGACCTCCAAACCCCAGCTCACCACTCCATCACCAGAGAAGAGGCGGATTCTGCCAGCTCTGTGGCTGTGTCTGAAACAGGTCTACTCTGTTCCCCTGGCCTGACCAGATCCCCTGACCAGATCCCATGCAGCCTGCGTCAGGCCCAGGTGCGGGCAGAGCAACCGAATGAGCAGCCGTCCTGGCTCAGCATCTCGGCTCCACTGCCCGTGGCTTAGGGGTCCCTGGGCCTACCACCAAGCCCGGGAATGGGAAAAGTGTGCCCTCAAGTGGGAGGGACACTGATGATTAAAGGTGACATTTGAACAACATGATGAACATGTCACTGAACTAGGCTGTTGAAAAGTCAAATGTTTTGTTGCAAATAGATACATCATGATCATTTCTTTAACAAACTTTTTTTTTTTAATTTTTTTTTTTTTTATTAGGATTTGGGTGAAGATTTACAGAGTAAATTCACTTTTCATACAGCAGTTCACATATACTTTGCCTCATGTCATTGACC
>NW_006921593.1:10855050-10904266 GCF_000298275.1 Orycteropus afer afer
TTGATCTTATATCCTGCGACGTTGCTAAATCCAATTAGTTCCAGTAGTTTTTTGATTGAATCTCTTAGGTTTTCTAGGTATAGGATCATATCATCAGCAAATAGGGATAGTTTAACAAACTTTTTTAAACTCAGGTGGAATCCCATTGACTTTGGATCTGCTTACCTCTGTGCAAACCAGGGGCTTTGTGGTATTCAGAGGGCACTTGTCCTGGAAGCAGACTGAGGAGCTACAGCCCAACGGTCACTGAATCACGGTGCATAAAGGCTTGGGCCTGTTCGACTGTCAGGACTTCCAGGGGTAAGTGACAGAAATCCCTACACACTTGACCTCACAATAAAGAAGGAACTGATTAGCCCCGTAGGTGAGCAGCAGCTTCAGGCACAGCTGTATCCAGACATATAAGCAATGTTGTCAAGACTTTCTCTGCTTCTCCAGCCCTTGACTCTGCTTCTCCTCTGTTGGCCTCATTCACAGCCAGACCTGCCCCTGTGGTCTGCTCAGCCTTGCCACCCCAGAGGAGGACAGTCCTTCTGCCCAAGGTCTCCAGCTAAAGTCCCAGGGTCATGTGCTGAGACCTGAACCTGTCACCATGTCCAGGAAGATGGCTTATGTGATGGGCCTGGGGGTGGCATGTCAGCCCCACCTAATCCACAGGAGTTTCCTGGAGGAAACTCTGAGTCATGAGAAGCACGAGAAGAGAAAAACAGGCATTCAACCTGGACTGCAGCTAGAGCCTGTGTTTTCTCTCCATCTCAACCATGAGTGCTGTTTCAATCCACACAGGCGATTGTTCCTAGTGTCAGGTCCCCGAGTCAGACTAGAGGACTTGATATTTGAGCCAAGCTGCAGAGCGTAAGCACACATTTGTCGGGTGGGCAAGGAAGGAAAAGCATCCCAAGCAGAGGGAACAGCATATGCAAAGCCACTGAGCTGTGAAAGTGCAGGGAGCCTTCAAAATAGCAAACCTTATGCTTTCAGGGGGCTGCATGGGCAGCAGGATCATGGAACAGGAAGAGTGTGGTTGGGAGGTCAGACAGACTCAGCTTCAAAGCCCAGCTCTGCCACTTGTTATGGGTGGGCCACTCCCACTGCTAGGAGGAGCCTGGAGCTTCTGAGGTCTCTTCAGGCTCTAATGTTCTCTATGCACCTGTGCTGCTAGGGCATTTCCTGTTTCTACAGCACCCCCTGCTTCACTCTCGCAGGCTCTCATGAGTCGTCCTGCTGAGAGCGGCCTCTCTCCGTGCACTGGCCCTCTGCTTCCCGGGCAGGGCTGGTTGATGGGAGGCAGTGGTGCTAGGCTGGAGGGTGGTTCTCCTCTCTCTCTGGGCTGCGTCTGGCAGTGGTCGCTCCACTGCCCCTGCTTCCAAAAAACCAAACACAAAACAAACCAATGGTGTCACATGGACTCCAACTCGTGGCCTCAAGTATTACAGAGTAAAACTGTCCCATAGGGTTTTCTCGGCTGTAATCTTTATAAGCAAATTTCCAGGCCTTTCTTCTGCTGCACTGCTAGGTGGGTTCAAAGCACCAACCTTTAGGTTAGTGTTGTTGTTGTCAGGTGCCGTCTAGTCGGCTCTGACTCATAGCGACCCCTACGTACAACAGAATGAAACACTGCCCAGTCGTGCCGCATCCTTACAATCCTTGCTATACCTGAGCCCCTCGTTGCAGCCACTGTGTCAATCCATCTCTTTAAGGGCCTTCCCTTTTTTCACTGACCCTCCACTTCACCAAGGATGACATCCTTCTCCAGGGAACGGTTCCTTCTGACAACATGACCAAAGTAGGTCAGATGAAGTCTGGCCATTTAGGTTTGTAGTTGAGCACAAATTGTTTGCGCCACCAGGGACCTCCATCTCCCCTGAAATGGCCCCAGAGCCTGGTGTCTGGAAGGTAGGACCACCTCCTCCCTTGGTCGCTCCCATTCCAGGGCCATGGGGAGACCCAGATGTGGGGCTGCCTCTGGGGCCGTGGGCCCCACCACGAGGTTGTACGGAGGACAGACAAGTCCAAGCCCAGTCTGCCAGCCAGGAGGCCTAGCTTCGCAGGCAGGAGGGAACACACACAGCGCAGAGGAGACATCAAAGAGAATCTGGAAGCTGCCTCACGGTGTGCTTCTGCAAGTGGAGGCAGGCCTTCATTATTTATACCTGCCTGCTGGTGCTCTCCTTGCGTGGGTGGGACCTATCCCTCCGTCTGTGCCCTGGGCTGGCACCAAGGCCTGGAGAACAGGCTGATGGAGGATCTGAAATCCCAACCTCAGCTCCCTCCTGCCCCCAGAGCTCCCCACACTGCCCCACCCAGAGAGAGCCCCTCCTAGCCCGACTCCTGATGCTTTTCTTCAAAACCTCCAGATAGCCACCTAACCCAGGCTGACTGCAGAGGGTGGCCTGCGTCCTGGAGCCCCGCGGAGGTGTGGAGAGGCAGCGCAGCCAGGGGCCCCACAGCCCCACCACTGCCTGGATACAGGAGGAGCCAGGCACGCAGGGGAGGTGAGGGTCCAAGGGCCAGGCAGGTGGACAGGGAGCCCCAGCCCAGTGGGGTCAGGTCAGTGGTCACCCACCTGCCCAGGCCTGGCACACCTGAGCTAGCCAGCCACCCACAGGTGGCGCAGTTCCATCACTGTCCTCCCTCACCTGGGGCCCAGGCCCTGGGCTCCCACCTCACCACTCACCCTGGCTGCTCTCTCCAGGGGTGCCCAGCCCTGCTCTCTTCACCCTGGCACAGCCCAGCCAGCCTGAGTTTAGCTGTGCCGCCATTTCCACTCTCCCTCCCTAACACACACACTCACACACACGTTCTCACATGCAAACTCACACACACACTTTCTCTTACACTCTTACACTGTCATGCTCAAACTTACACTCACACATGTACAAACTCACCATCACACACACACACACACACATACACATACTTACATGCAAATTCACTCATACACACACTGTCATGCTCAAACTCACACAGACACACAAACTCACACCTATGCAATATACTTACACATGCACCTGTACACTCACACACAACCTTACCTTCAAACCGAGACACACACGCACATCACACCCATCCTTACAATCACACACACACACACACACACACTCTTCCCAGATGCCTCTGTGATGATTCCAGCAGTCTGGCCCTCGCATTCCCTCCCACGGAATCCTGGGGCTGGAAGTGGGACATCTCCCAGGTAATGCTGGGAACTTCAGTGCTTCCGCTCCAGCCTCCAGGTCCTCTGGTGTGGGGAGAAGGACAGTGCAGCTGTCCTGCCCTTTCCCTGTGGGGACCACTAGTCCCTAGATGTTTCTTGCTGCCAGGCCTGAAGAAGGCACAGTGCATTCCTGCAAAGCCCCAGGGTGGTCATGAGTGTGGCCAGGGACGGATTAACCAGCATGCACCAGCTGGCACTGAGCAAGGCACACGTGGGCTTCATTGTGTCCTTTGCCGATCTGTGCTGAGCAGTTCACGTGGGTTTCACTACGCCATTGGTGGGGTAGGGAATATGGGGGCCAGGCACAGAGGCGTCCTGCACATTGGTGGGAAGGCACGAGTGGGCCTGTGCATACCTTGCTTATTAGGTCATCTGGCCGTGATATGTGGCCCTCTTCTGTGGGCAGCAGTGTCTGAAATGCAGGAGACAAGAGGCCAGATCACTCGGTAATTCTGCACCTGACCGACCTTGCCACCAAGGTGGCATGTTGAGGACATGATGCCTCCCTTCAGCCCCAGTGACCCTTTCTGAGCAACCCATCCCCTGGGGCTGGCTTGTAGGGCTCACTTACAGTGACTCCGGTGCACCCACATCCCTTTTGACTCCCCAAGTCTGCCGGCTGACAGCCCGGATTAGCTCCGTCCATTGGCTCTGTTTCTGGACACCTGCTGGAATGGCCTCTCCCCTCCCGACTGGCTGTCCCTCCGGTGAGCACTCAGGAGCCTCACCGAGTCATAACCAAGTCCCAGCCTGTTTGACAATTCTTGGCTGAGAAGCTGCAATGCGGCATGTGCTGTTTAGCTCAGATCTAGGGTGATTATTTAATGAGTGGTGCAACTGAACACAACACCTGAGTTCCAGGAATCTGTGAGTTGCTCCCCAAATGTGATCAGAATGAGTCCCAAGGCCCATGTGGCCCAGTCTCAAGGTGGCATCACCTCCAAAGCACATCCATCAGGCAACAGCTATCTACAGAAATCCTGATCTGCACATAGTGCTCTCGGGGGTGTTCCACAGTAATGCTTCCTGGTATCCCTTTCCCATTGCAATGGTTATTTCCATGCACCAACATGGCTAGACGAAGGTGCTCAGTTGTTTGGTCAAATGCTGGTCTAGATGTTGTTGGGAAGATATTTTGTAGACATGACTTACATCTATAGTCAGTTGACTTTAAGTAAAAGAGATTACCTTTGATAATATGGGTGAGCCTTGTCCAATTAGTTGAAGGCCTTAAGATCAAAAACTGAGGTTTCCCAGAGAAGAAGGGATTCTGACGTAGGACCGTAATATAGTTCTGAGTCTGCAGCCTGCCTTACAGACTTGGGACTTGCCAGTCTCCACAGTGATGGGAGCCAATTCCTTTGAGTAAACAGAAGGACAAACGCAAGGATGAGAGTTCCTGTTGCTCCGCATCCTCGCTGGCATTTGGTGTTGTCAGTGTTGGATTTTAGCCATTCTCACAGGGGGATAGTGATATCTCATTGACTGAAACATTTCTTTTGCAATACTTTTTGCTGATGAAAGAGGTTGAAATGTCGCTCCGGTGTGGGAAGCCATAGGGTAGTGGAAGCATGTTGTTGTTGTTATGTGCCGTCCAGTCGGACCTGACTCATAGCCACCCCTCCTTGGGTTTCCAAGGCAGTATCACTATGGATGTAGATTGCCTCATCTTCCTTCCGAGGAGTGGCTGGTGGGTTTGAACCACCAGCCTTCTGGTTAGCAGTCAAGTGCCTTCAGCACTACGCTACCAGAACTCCTTAGAGGAAGCATAGAAGGTTAAACCCACTTTTAGGCTTGTTATGGAGACTTGCTGAGCTGTTACTCTGTCCATAAATTGAGGGCAAGAAGAACTCCCTTCTTGAAGTCCTCGCTGCAGGTTTCTGTGAAAATCAATGACAGCACAGGTCAAGGGACTGCCATGTTGTAGGGCTACTTCGCTGCTTGTCCTTCTGTCCTTCCCCTTCTTGCTTTTCCTCAAGAAGTCTCCCTTGGATTATTCAGCCATAAAAAGAAGTGAAGTTGTATTTTATACATATATTTATTTATTTATTCAAATGTACATATATATCTATTTACAACAATTTAAAAAGAAAGAAATGAAGTTCTGATAGATCCTACGACATGGATGAATCTTGAAAACACACTGAGTGAAAGAAGTTGGTCACAAAAGACCACGTATTGTGTGGTCCCACCCCCATAAAGTGTCCAGAATGGGCAAATGCACCAGGACAAAAGCAGACTTGGGGTTGCCAGGGGCTGGGGAGACAGGCAACAGGGGGTTACTGCTCTGTGGGCTCCCAGTGTCTGTCTGGGGAGATGAAAACTGTTGGAAATAGATAGTGGTGGTAGTTGCACAACATGGTGGGTGGAATTAATGGCACCGAACTACACGTCTTAAAGTGGTTAAATTGGCAAACTGTCTATATATGTGTGTGTGTGTGTGTGTGTGTGTAAAAAAATTACTAGCATCATCAAAGGTTTGATAAAGAAAAAACATTAACAAACAAAGATGCATGCTTAAAAAAAGGAAAGGAAGACATCGGCATCCCTCTTGGGCAGATTCCACAGCCCACAGGTTATTAGTTGGCGATGTTCCTGATGGCTGTGGAAGCGCACAGTCCAGGGTAAGGGCGACATGCACCCCTCCAGCCCCTCAGCATCTGCCAAGCTGAAAGGTCGGCCGATTTTGTCCCTATCGCTACCTCAGGCCGAGAATGGCAGAGACAAACCCATCACCCCAGTGACCCTCTCCTCTGCGGTGACAGAAGCTGACCCAGCACCGTGTTTCCCTGAGCAGTGGTATGCGGCACTCCTGCTTCCACAGTCTTGACCAGCCACACTGCCTTGCTTCACTTCCAAAGGGAGGCTGAGAACTAGATGACGTTTGCATGTGTCTTCTCTTACCGCCACCTTCCCTGCCTCCACACGGGACCCTCGGTGGAAGCCCAGCCCCTCTGCATGCCCAGTGGGGTCAATTTTTGGAGCCACACAGAGTGGGAAGAAACCATGAAGATCTGTTCAATTTGAAAGCCACTTTGCATCACTGTGTCGGGTTTTTTCCCCAAGGAATTTCACACCTTGACACAAATGAGATTTTAGGAAAGAGAACTTGACTGTTAATTAACATTTCCACCCACCATGGGAGTGTTCTTTTCCTAGGGCTGCTGTAACAAAGTACAGCCAAAATACAGCCATGCCTTTTATCCATGCGCTTCACTTTGTTGCGCTTTGCAGATACTGCATTTTTTACAAATTGAAGGTTTGTGGCAACCCTACGTCAAGCAAGTTTGTTGGTACCATTTTTCCGACAACACGTGCTCACTTCCTGTCTTGGTGCAAACTAACTTCTATGTGCACTGGGAAACCAAAACATTTGTGTGACTCACTTTATTGTGATAGTCACTTTATTGTGGTGGTGGGGAATGAACCCACAATATCTCCAAGGCATGCCTGTACCACAAAGTAGGTGGCTTTAAACAAAGAAATGCATGTCTCACAGTTCTGGAGGCTAATAGTCTGAATCAGGGGGTCAGGAGAACCATCTTCTCTCCAAAGACTCTTGGGGAAGATCCTTCCCTGTCTCTTCAGCTTCTGGCCTCCTCCCACACTCCTTGGTGCGTAGCTGTATTGTCCTACGGCCATATTTCCTCTGTCTCTGTCTCTTTTCCTTTTATAGGACTCCACTCAGATGGGATTAAGACGCACCCTAGTCCAGTAGGACTCCATATTGTTATTGTTGTTAGGAGCTGTCGAGTAGAACACAACTCATAGTGACCCCATGCACACAATAGAACTGCCCTTGGGTTTTCTTGGCTGTCTTCTTTATGAGAGCAGATTGCCAGGCTTTCCACCTGCAGAGCCGCTGGGTTAGTTCGAACCTCCAATCTTTAGACTAGCAGTTCAGTGATTAACCGCTGCGCTACCAGGGCTTATGACCTCATTTTAACTGATAATATCTTCAAAGACCTTTTCCCAAACACAGTCATGCTCACGGGAACCAGGGATTAGGATCTCAACATAAATTTTGGTGAGATACAATTCAGAACCTAACAGGGGGCATGTGGCACTGTGCCTCCTTGCTCCCAAAAGGTGTCCTCCATATGATAGTAAAACCCCACATTAGCTTATTTCAGAAGGACTTTGTTCATGTGATGGTGGTGTTAAAAGGTGGATCAGTAAGAATGGTAACTGCAGCTGGAATTGCCTGGCAGACAGTGGTTGTCCAGTAAATGTTTGATGAATTGATGGAGGGTGAAGAGTGAATAGATGATGAGCTATTCAAAGGTCCCATCACTAACCAGCATCCATCAGTCTTTCCACAGCAGTTTAGGGGTAGATGACTTGTTTATGGAAAGGCAAGAACCAAATCTACAACACCCCCCTGTTGGCTTCACAGTCGTCCATGCTCATCTGCATCTAATAAAATATGAAAGCAATTTTGCAAGAACTTTTGTGCTTTAGCGATTCATTTAACTGTTTCCTCCAGAGGGCAAGTCATATATTCTCCTCCAGATGTGTGGGGAGTTCCATGAATAAATCTGCAAGTATCAAGATGAGACGCTCCCCACAGGAGCTCTCCTGAAAGCATAAAGGGGGAGACCAAAGGAAATCATTCTGGCATCGACTTCCACCTGCGGCAGTGCCACCAAAAGGGGTTGAAAGGCCCAAAGAGCCCCTGTAACCATCCCACCACTGAAGAGACCCTGAAACTGAGAAGAGAGTTGAGCATTGAAGTAACTTTCCTCAAAGAACTTTGCTGAACCAAGTCCAACCCCTTCACTTGGGGCCTGAGGGGGATGGGCTGTTCTCTCTCCACCTTCTCAGCCCTCAACGTGGAGACCTTTGGAAGGACACACCGGTGCTATAGCTGTTGCCACGGCCCCTTCACTGGACTGCATCTACCCTGAGAGCTGTCCCAAACCTCTTACAGATTAAAGAACCGATTAATACAAACGAGTAACTCCTGCCCCAAGCCTCCTCCCGCTCCAGTCACTTCTTGATTTTTCTGGGTCACCAATTGTTTTAATTAAATCTTTAATTTCTAGATAATTGCAGATTCACATGTCGTTGCAAAAATGAGACAGAGGGATTCCTTTTACCCAGTGTCCCACAATAGTGGCATCTTGCAAAACTATAGTACAATAATTTTTTTTAATAATCCTTTATTGTGTTTTCAGTGAAAATTTACACAGCAAATTAAGTTCCCATTTCACAATCACTACACAAATTGCTTAGTGACATTGCTACATTTTTTCACAATGTGTTAACTTCTCATTCCATTCTCAATGTTTTATCTCCAATCATCTGGTTTCCTGGCCCCTCACTCTTTCATCTTTCCTTCTGAGTCATTGCTGACCATTTGGTGTCGTACAGATGATTTTTTAAAAGGTGTAGCACTCACTGGTGATGGTCTTTATTTTATGAGCCAAATTGTTATTTAGCTAAATAATGACCTTGGGATTGTTTCAGTTCAAGGTTATGGAGTATCTCAGGGTGATAGTCTCAGGGAGCCCTGTAGTCTCAACCAGTCCAGTGTTGTTGTTGTTGTTATTTGCCGTCGAGTCGGCCCCGACTCATAGTGACCCCTCCTTGGATTTCCGAGGCAGTATCACTACGGGAGTAGGATTGCCTAACCTTCCTTCCGAGGAGTGGCTGGTGGATTTGAACCGCCAGCCTTCTGGTTAGCAGTCAAGTGCCTTAGGCACTATGCTACCAGAGCTCCTAACCAGTCCAGTAGGTCTGGACTTTCTAAGAACTTGAGTTCTGTTCCAGATTTTTCTCCCCTTTTGTTTGTTATCAAGGTCCAGCTATTGTGGCCGTGGTGCAAACCATCATTAGCGGAAGATGAGGCTGTGATTCGTGTAGTTGGTCCCGTAGCTTCTTCTCGAAGTCTTTGGTTTCCTTCTTTTCCTTGTTCTGGTGAGAAGAGACCAACAGTTGTGTCTTAGATGGTAAAGTACAATATTGAGTCACCAATTTCTAAAACTATGGCTTGCTGCCCCTATGTCATAACATTTGATAGAAATATATTGAATTCTATAGTCCCCCAAACTGAGACTCTTGACTCCCTGGCCCCCAAGACCTGCTTGACCTCTCACTACCTCCCACATCCTCACCCATGTGTGCAACCCCAAATCCAGGGTTTACCTCCCTCTTCCCTGCACCTACCCCAAATCCAAAACCGCAACCAGTCCTACATGCCTTGTGGCCGAAAAGCTCTGGATCCAACCACCTCTTGAACCCTCTACCACAATGACCTTGGCCTTCACCAGCTTTATAATTTGAGAAATGATTGTCCGACTCATTTCTCTTTAGACACATCTTCAGGAGGGATCAATCACTGCCGGAGGACATGACGTTTGGTGAAGTAGAGGGCCAGTGAGGGCAAGGGGACCCTCAGTGACATAGACTGCCACAATAGCCTCAACTATCGGCCCAAATACTCCACCAATCCTGAGGATGACACAACACGGGACCCGGCAGTGGTTTGTTCAGTTGTACATAAGGTTGCCATGAGTTGAAGTCAACTCTCTGGTCGCTCACAACAGCCACAGTGAAAAAGGAAAATAGAGAGGTCCTTGTCCAAAAAGTAGTCAGAACTTCAGTCTGGTGACAGCTGAGCACTAAAGCACGTGTAGTACCTTCCCCTGGAGCCAACAGAGCGAGAGCGTCCCCCACAGCTGGCTCTCTGAATTCGGACTTCTGAACTGTGGGGAAATAAGTTTGTTTCTAAAGCCACCCACTAGTGGTATTTCAGTTACAGCAGCAAGACCCCAGGATGGGGGGATGTTCTATTAATGTTGTGGTTTGGACAGTGTTCACGCTTTGTCCTCGCTCACGTGTGATGTGGCAGTGGTCTTGTTTCTGCCGTCATCTGTCATGGTCACAGAGTGGCCTTCTCTGATGTTGGCGTTCTGCGAAATCCTGTGTTTCTGTTATGGGTTGGATTGTGTCCTCCAAAAACATGAGTCCTAATCCTATCCTGCTGTCCTCATACCTGTGAATGTGATTGTTTGGAAACAGAGACTTTGGAGATGTGTTTGGTTACAATGAGGTCATACTGGAGTAGGGTGGCTTCTGATCCAATGTGATGGTGTCCTGATAAGAAAAGGAGGGGACAGGGAAGACATGTGACAATGGAGGCAGAGATTGGAGTGATGCTGCTGCCACGTGCCAAGGAACACCTGGGGCACGAGAGGCTGGAAAGACAAGGAATGGCCCTCATCTAGAGCATGCTCAGTGCTCCTGGACACCTGCTTTGTGGGTTCTGCCTCCAACCAAGCAGGCCACAGTGTCCTAAAGCCTCGCTGTCCCCAGGCACCCTCGGAGCCTTGCCAAGCCTTCTGTGCAGGACCCAGGGCTACAACTGGCCTTCCTCAGCCACAGCGCTGGGCACCGCCAAGGGAGGAGGAATCTTTTTCTCTGTGAACTGGCACTTCCCGGCATGTTTAATATAGTATTAGCGTTTCATTGCATTTGTAAACAATCCCAAGAAGCAGAAACAAAGTGGGTAGATCAAGAAATAAATTTTTTAAAAAAAGGAGTGCACTCCTGAGTCTGTAACCAAAAGACTTGAAAGCAGGGACTCAAACAGAGACGTGTATACCACCGTTCATTGCACTGCCACTCACAGGAACCAAAAGGCAGCAACAGCCATCATTATGTGTCCATCATTATGACCCCACTAAAATGAAATATCTAAAGTAAACCACTGCCACTGAGTTGATTGTGACTCATACCAACCCTAGAGGACAGAGTAGAACCGTCCCATAGGGTGGCCAAGGCTTTCAATCTTAAGGAAGCAGACTGCCTCATCTTTCTCCCAGGGAGTAGCTGGTAGGTTCGAACTGCTGACTTTTTGATTAGTGGCTGAATACTTTAACTGCCGTGCCACTAGAGCTCCTTACAAAATATCTGGAATAAGCAAATTCATAGATATAGAAAGATTAGAAGTTCTCAGGGAGGAGGAACGGGGTGTCATTGTTTAACGGGTGCTGAGTCTCTGTTTGGGGTGAAGAAAAAGTTTAAGAACAATTCATGCTGATGGTTGCACAACACAGTGGGTGTGATTAAAGCCACTGAATTGGACACTTAAAAATGATTGAAATGGCATATGTTTTGTTACAAATACTTTACCACAATAAATTTTGTAAAAGAAAAAGACAAAGGGATGGGGACAACAGTGAGAAAATTCAGGTTTCTTCTTGAGGTGATGAGAATGTTCTAGAATTGACTGTGGCAATGGTTGCACCAAAGCCCTGGTGGCACAACAGTTAAGCACTCGACTGCTAATTGAAAGTTGGTGGTTTGAACCCACTGAGAGGCTCCACAGAAGAGAGACCGGTCCACCTACTCCTGTAGAGATTACAGCCGGGAAAACCCTCTGGGGCAGTTCCACGCTGTCACATGGGGTCACCAGGACTTAGAATCGCCCCAGTGGCACTCGACAACAACAGTGGTTGCACAGCTCTTGACTAAAAACCTCGGAACTGCACACTTTCAACGGGTGGATTGCGTGGTGTGCGGATTCTTTCTCAACAAAGCTGTGAAAAATAAACAAACAGCAGGTGGGGGTGGTGATACCAGTAAACAGTGAGCGAAACCCGGGAAAAAATTAGAGGTGGGCTGTGTTGCAAGTGTGTGTGACAAGGAAACCTGAGAGAGGGAGAAAAAGCTTTCCCGCCAAGGCCAAGGCTGCCTGCCTGCGGCCTAGACGCCGCCCCTGAGCCCTCAACGCCCCTGCCGGCTGCTGGACATCTGGTCAGCAACGGCTTGTGAGTCTCCCATTGTGGAGGCTTTTTGTTTTCAGGTTGAAAAAATAATAATAAAATAGAACAGCTCGTTGGTTTCTTTGGCAACCGCTTTTTCCTCAGTGGTTCCCTCAGCCCCTAGAATGCTGTCAGCAGAGGTTATGACCGAGCTGGGCTGCATTTGTTTATTCAAAGTCTTAGGAGCGTTGGTTGCTTGCTAGTTGCTAGGTAGCGCCGAGGTGAGCGCTTGGGCCCAGAGTGTCCCTGTCTCCCGAGGAATCATCTATAACCCATCCAATGCTAATGGAAGGGAACTTTGAGGTGAATTAATCCATCTGCCTGGTCCAGAGAAACAACCTACTAGAGAAATGACTCTTGGTGTGTTGTAGGTGTGAGGAAAACTGTCTCCTATGTCTTGTAATTAGTGTGCTCCACAAGAAACCAGGATCCAGGAAAGAAAGTCCAGACTCTAGAAACCTCCTTGATACTATCATGTGAGTCCTCCTTCCAGCTCTTTTTAAATTATATCCATCACACGCCTCACCATTTACTGTCTACAGGAGTCCCTGGGTGGTGCAGACGGTTAACATGCTCGGCTGCTGACCAAAAGTTTGGAGGTTCAAGCCCAGCGGAGGCCCCTCAGAAACAAGGCCTGGTGATCTACTTTAGAAAAACCAGCCGTTGAAAACTCCTGGGAGCAGCACTCTGCTCTCACACACTGGGTCACCATGAGTCAGAGTCCCCTCAATAGCAACTGGTTTTTTGTATCGTTTTTGCTTTTTTCCCATTTATAAATGTGATTTCACCACAATCTTGTAGGGGAAAAGTTCACTTCCAACTCTGCTAAGGCAACGCCCCCTCCCAGCTCCCATCTATGTGGAAGGGAGGAGGAGTTGTGGCAATGGGGTGATCAGGTGCCAGGCCTATTTGGAGCCTGTCTCGAATTGTGGTTGGTGAGGCATAGTCAATGTACTGTGGACTGCCGAAAGGATGAACAAATCTGTCTTGAAGAAATGTAACTGGGATCCTTTAGAAGCAAGGATGGCAAGCCTTCGGCTCACTCACTTTGGACACGTCATCAGGAAAGACCAGTTGTGAGAAAGGAACATCCTGTTTGGTAAAGTGGAGACCCCTTGGTGAGGTGGGTTGACCTGATGGCTGCAGCAAAGGACTCAGACACGCCACCCATCCTGAAGATGGTTCAGGACCGAGCATCACTCACTGTCCATCAAAGAGCATCCGTATCCCTCACCTTTTTTCCTGAACTTACGTCAGTAGGTGGGGAACAATTTGGGGAGTGACATGGCCTGGCCGGCCCTGGATGCTTCCACCTCCCACACTGATGTCATAGGATCAGGGCTGAGCAGCTCACCTCTTCTCTGCTCTCTCTTCCCTCATGAGGCAGCCAGGCCCTCAGATGAGGCCAGGTGGGTCCTAGGCACTGGAGCAAGCATGCTCCATCTTGCTCCCTGCCTCTCTGGTTGAATCCTCCAGTGCTGGTGGGGATGAAAGATTGGCCTTTTGTCCCAACTCCCTGAACCATAAGAAAATGGGGCCTCCATAGGGTCCAGCCCATATCACAAAGCCTCAGCCCTGGGGTTTGGGACCCAACTCCAGAGATACTTTCTCCCTTAAGGACCGTGTTAGCAAGGGGAAGGTTGACAAAGCCAGATGAGGACATTGCTGGATTTCTCAGTGTTTCAGTCAGGAAATATCAGACCATGCTGCGGTAACAAACAGCCTCAAAGTCTCAATGGCAAAGGAAGAAGTAAGGAAGGGGAGCATGGGAGGGAGGGAAGAATGGGGGGAGAAAGGAAAGGGACTAGGAAGAGAGGGAGGGAGGGAGGAGAAGAGAAAGAAGGACAGGAAGGGAGGGAAGGAAGTTGGTTTCTTGCTGCTTGGATTGCTCACTGCAGGTCCACTGTGGCTTCTCTCTCTCCTGCTCATCTCAGCACTGAGACCAGCATGGCTGGAATATACTGATTCCACAGGAGAGGGAAAGCGTTAGTGGCAGAACCAGATGATGGCTCTTAAAGTTTCTGCTCCAACCAGTCACTTCCACTCACATTTCCAGTCTCATGGCCAAGCCTGATGTCAGCATGCCGGGAAGTACAATCCTCCCTTGGGGATGGCCCGGGATAGAGGGGCAGTAGGTACTGTGACAGTCAGCCAGCAATCAGCCTCCTCCCATCACTGGCATTTACCACCAAGCTGTCGTGAGAAAAAGGAGTCTCTGGGTGGCACCAAGAGTCAAGTGCTGGGCTGCTAACCCAAAGGTTGGAGATTAGAGGCACCTCAGAGGAAGGCCTGGTGGTCTACTTCCAAAAAATCAGCCGTTGGAAACCCCACGCAGCACGTTCTACACTAACGTGGGGCCACCACAAGTCAGAATTGACTTGGCAGCAACTAGCTTTTCAATGTTGTTTTTCTGTCATAAAGAAGCTCTTTGAACTCAGCTGGGGCTCCACAAATGCCATTCGACTGTGAATCCCAATTTACAGCCAAGAAAACTGTGGTTTTTAGAGGGCAGGTTTAGCAAAAATCTGACTTCACCTTCCCTGGTCCCATTTCTCTTCCTGAACACAGGGAAGAGGACATTACTCGGGCCACTTGCAGCTGGACTGCGACCACATGACTGGGTTCTGGACCCAGTATAGGAGCCACGTGTGCCACTTCCAAAGAAGTCACATCTGTGTACAAGTCCTGTCATCAGCCTTTCACCCTCTCTCTTCCCCTTTCGCAGCCACTGAGGAGGCCATGTTTTAAGATGGCGGCATGTCAAGAAGAAGTTCCAGGATCAGCATTCAGAGGCTTGCTGCCCAGGAGAGCTACCAGTTCTGCTTTGTGCTGAGATATGAAAGGCAAGCAAACTTGCACTGTGTCAGGGCCCCTGAGAGCCTCCTGACATACCTCCACGAGCACGGTAAGACTGCCCAACTGGGAAGTGGGGAAGCTGGAATATGAGCCTCGGTGTCTTAGTTTGCATTTCCCAAAATGCAGAGCATGTGACAGGGATTGAGTGAGGGTAGTTGTTATCGCAGCAAACAGGTGAGGGAGCAAAGAGCGTGAGGCCGTGAGGGGGTACAAAGCTGCTTACTGAGCAGCCGTGTTGAGTGTGCCTTCACATGCAAGGGTGTGGAGGACCATACATTGAGAGGAACGAGTTCCTAGAAGGTTCTAGACAGACGTGCCTCATCCACACCCAGCTTCCTCCTAGTCAGCCTCTCAAGGCTCCTTGCCGGCCCTCAGCACAAAGTGCTCATTGGTCACCCATATCTGGTCCTTTTTTTAAAAAAAAAAAATTGTGGTAAAATGCACATAACATAAAATTTATCATTTTAATCATTTTTAAATGTATGGTTCCATGACATTTAGTAAATTCACAATGTTGGGCAGCCACCACCTCCATCTGGTTCTAGAACAATGTATCTATCACTCCAAATAGAAGAAAGGAAGAGAGGCCTGACTATCTACTTCCAAACATGGGCCAATGAGAATTCTGTGGAGTGTGAGGTTCTGATTGGCCACCGATCATGGGGATGGCACAATGTTTCATTCCATTGTGCAAGGAGTTGCCATGAGTCCAGGGCCAAAGTCATGGTAACTGAAAACAACCACAGCTTAAAGGAGAGTCGCTCTAGTAAGAGATGACCTTGGGCCAGAGCACTACTTCCTCTGCCTGTCCCCTCATTCTTCCTCACGGGCTCCTGTCCCCTCCCAACAACTTCAGCAGGTCATGGACAGTAGTGATGACTCCTTTCGTTCCCAGGAGCCTACTCTTCCAACCCGTGTTCACTGATGCCAGGTTGGTGGCTTGAAATCAGCCACCCAAACCCATTGAACCTGTTGTCATCAAGTCATTCCAACTCACACATCTCTAGAAGATAGAGGAGAACTACCCCACAGGGTTTCCAAGGCTATAATCTTTATGGAAGCAAGGCCCAAATCAAACCCACTGCCGTCAAGTGGATTCTGACTCACGGCGCTCCTAGAGGACAGACTGGAACTGCCCATAGATTTTCCAAGGCTGTCAATTTTTACAGAAGCTGACTGCCTCATCTTTCTCCCAAAGAGCAGCTATTGGGTTAGAACCACTGACCTGTCATTTCCCAGCTGAGCACTTAACCACTGTGCCATGAGAGATCCTTAAGTCAGCCACAAGTGGGAGTATTTGTATCCTAGAAATCAGCAAAGTGCTTAAATCAGCTTAAACCAGACTTATGTCTGGAGAGCTAGGCGTGACCAGAAGACCAGGAGATGGCAGTCACCAAGAGGGACAGCAGGTGACATGACTTGTGTTAAATGAGAAAGGAGGAGAATGTCTTAGAAGTGATCTTGGGAAACATGAAGGATGCCGACTCCTCTCCCTTAGACTCTGGAGTGTGTGGGGTATAAGAGCAAAAAGTGTCTCCAGTGGAGGGGGCAGCTGGGGAGGTGATGTCTTCAGGGGGCAGCTTGGCTTCAGATCCCATGAAATACAAGGGAGCCTTCCAAAAGGAGGCTAAGGCCCAAGGGGAGTTTGGTGGCCCCAGATCTGATGTGACAGCAGAAGAGTTTGAGAAGGATAGGGGTGGGAGATGCATTGAGTCAGATTAGAGAACGTATAGAACCTTCTGGAAGAAGAGTTCATAGCTCGTAGGCTTGGTCCTTTAGTGGGGGGTGGGGTGATTGAATTAACAGAGGAAGTGAGGCATGATGGGAAGTGTTCTGTGTGACCCTCAGAGGGACACAGATAATCATTTCAAACTGTGGGCTTGAATATTATGGGGGTTTCAAGCAACTGCTGGGCTACCCTGGTGCCATGTGAAGACAAGTAGAAGTTCCAGAGAGGCAGCCAAGGTGCCATACGCCTGTGGCTGAGGGGCTGGGTTGTTCTAACAATGACAAAGCCAGGTGTTCAACCCACATCTTTCCCATGATTGTTACCTGTGAAGAGATTCCAGCCCAATAAGTTAATTGCCAGGTATAAAACCCCAACAGTCCCTCAATTGTCACTTTTCCCCCAGAATATCTGTATTTGAATGACTTCCGATTATTACCCTCGACAAACCCGTCCTTCCAGTGGCAGGAGTTTTAATTTGGGAAAGATCTTGATTTAATAAGTGTGGGTTGTAGGGTCCAGCCTCAGAATTTCCTCCAACATTGTATTGTTTGAAAGTTCAAACTTCCTGAAGAAGATTGAAAATATCTCACAGTGAACACCATATACCTACTAGCTGGGTTTTACTGCTACCATTTTAGTATAATCACTTCATCACATATCTATCCAACTGTCTGTCCTCTACCCATTCAATGGCCGTCTTAATTTTTGATGCATTTTAAAACAAGTTACAACGTCAGTTCATTTCACTCCTAGTCACTCTACTAAGTAGAGTTTAAAATTTGTTTGTTTGTTTTCTTTTGAGGCAGTATTTTTCCATGCAATAACATGCACAAATCGTAAGCTTACTGTTCAATACATTTTGACAGATAGGTCCAGCCTTGTAACCCAAATTCCCATCGAGACACAGAGTATCACTATCACCCCAGAAATTCTCTCCCAGCCTCCAAGCAAGCACTGTTCCCATTTTTTCCTGTTATAGATTAACTTTTGTGTGTTGTGGAACTTAATATGAATGGAATTATAAAGTACATGCCCTTGGGAGTACCAGCTACAGGATTTGAGAAGCTGCCCCAGTGATTCTAATGTGCAGATAGGGCTGGGAACCTATGTCCTGGCCCAAGGCCTTTCTCATGTTACAGATGAGGGAACTGAAGTTCAGAACAATTTGGCATTTTGCTGAGATCACAGCTAATTAACCATAGATCCGTAATAGAACCCAGGTCTCCTTGCTTTTGGGTCTCTGCTTAGTGTACAACAGAGCTTCTTCTAGAACATAGTTTCTCAAATTATAAAGTATATTGGAATCCCTAGAGAGCTGGTTAGAACATTCTAGAGTTTCCATAGGTCTGAAGTAGGAAAATGATGCTGCAGGTTCTAGGCCATATACCGAGAACAAAAACCCTATGGAGTTACTGAGCATTTTGATCAAATATCCTATAGAAGAATCCTGATCAAAAGGGGGAAAATGTAGAACAGAACAGAAAATTTCATGGAATCCAGACTTTCTGGAGCCATGGAGACTGGATGAACCCCTGACACTACTGCCCCAAGATAATCTTTCAACCTTAAACCAGAAATATCCCTTGAAGTCTTAAAACCAAACAGTTGTTTAGCTGAACTGAGAATGTTCAATGTCTGCCCTGAGCATTATGCTCTTTAAAGAACTATCTGTATCAAATCGACATCAGCAACTTGAAAGATTATGGTAGGAACCTTAGAAGGCAATGAGTTTATGGAGTTTTTGTTTGTTTGTTTACTTCCTTGTGTCTTTCCCTCCATGCACTCCTGCCCTCTGAGCTGTCTCCCCGTGCATACACAGCCCTTCTGTTCTCCCATGATTGTCCTCTCCAAGGAGTGTATCTACCTGATGTAAATGTTCAGCTCATATGCCTGTCTTTTGTTTGGCTGGAAGCCCCAGGAGTGGGTTCAGTTCAAATGAAAATTTCTAATTCAACTCAAAATGAGTTTATGTTAATGGGGGAGGAAGAACTCAGAAAAGGAGGGTGAAAATGGTTGAACAACTCAAAGAATGTAATCAGTGTCACTGAACCGTGCATGTAGAAACTTGAATTGGTGTATGTTTTGCTATGAATTCCCTCAACAACAACAACAGATAAATAAAGTAAGAAAAGAAAACCCGGTAGAACACAGTCCTACTCTGACACCTATGTGGGGTCACCAGGAGTTGAAATCAACTCAACAGAAATTGGTTTGTATTATTGTAAAAGTGGTGTGGCAGTGGTGTCTGACCTCTAACTTCACAAGGGGAAAGGAGAATCAAGATCAGCAACCCTAGGCTGATTCCTATGGGGTGGAGGTCAGATATGCCTCCTCTTTCCATCCATTTTACCAATTCTGACACCAAGCGTCCTTCCCACAGCACTCGTTGCTTCTCTGCCATGTTCTATAAGTCATTGCAGTGGCCACACAGAACTGACGGACCATACTCACAATTATGGGGTTTATCAGGGAAGTAACAGGCTGTACCTCAGGATCAAGATCACCTTTGAAGTGACAGGAACAACTCAGAATACAGTTCCTTATCAGGACAGCTTCTTCTCACCCTGTGCTGCTGGGCCCTGCTCAGGGCCTTCTTGGGCAAGTATTACAACTCTTAGCAACATGGTTCTGGGGTGGCAAGTGCCCAGAGATACCTCACTCCACCAGTAAACCTCCTGCCCAAAGTCACTGAGCTTTCTCACTCTGGGCTGGGAAGCCCACTGCACCGTCTCCTGCCCGTCTCCTGACTCTGTTGCCTCCGCTGCCACCATTTCTCTGCCACTGCTTCTTGCCATCTTTCACTGTCTCTGGTGCTACAGCTTTCCCTCTTTCTGGCTCCTGGGTATAGGAAGTTTCCAGCTCAGGGACCCTGGATCCAAAGGACGCACTCTGCTCTCTTCTTCTTGGTGATAGTGAGATCCCCCCTCCTGCACTAGGATGGCTGTCTTTAAAGCCGAGCAGGATGGCAATACCTACCAATCCCCTCTTTCGGGTTCTATATGCCTTATTTGCATAGTCCCACCCCCTGCAAGGGTGCCATGCACCTTATTTGCATTATTAGCAAGCTGTCTGATCTCTCTAGTGACTGCAAGCACCTTATCTGCATTCGATGGTAATTACAAGGACTAGGCTGGAAGGGCCAGATTAAGTATTCACTGTACAACAATTACATATTATTGACTGTTTCCTCTCATATTTAAAACAAATTGATTTAAAGAACAAATATTGACAAATAGGCACAAAGTGAATGTGGCAAAGTGAATGTGGCAAAGTGAAGAGGCATGAAAGTGTCTGAGGTCTAAGAAACCCTGCTTCAGAAGGTTCTGGAAAAAGTTGGACAGTGAGAGACTTGGAGCAGCATGTCCTATTAAAAGAATTCATATTCTTTTTCCTGCAGTGTTTAAGTTGTACCAAAACATAAAAAAAAAAAAAAACCTACTTATTCTGCATTTTTACTTTGTGACTTATTTTGCATATTAGTTTGAGTATCTTTTGATGAAATACTTATTCCTTTCAAATATGTGACTTTATATCTTCACTGTACTGTTTTATAACATTTGGGGACTGGAATTTCTTTTCCTTAAGGAATACATTTTCAATTTCACAATGAGTCAGCTGGAATAGAAAACTGCATATAGAAAATTACTTTAGAGACCATTTTTAATATCTTTTTTTACTTACAAAATGAGTTGTGTTGATATTAAAGAACAACTTTATTCACTTACACTTATTTCTTTGTTCCATATAAATTTGAGACCAGTTATAGTAAGAGCACATATGATAAAGTAAAAATGAAAAAACTAAGAATAAGACTGGCAATTAAAAGTAGGAAGTCAAAGTGAGCAACAGTGAGAACACAAAAGTGCAGGCTCTACAGAACCAGCTAGATTATAGTTGAGTTTCAAGTTTGGCTCTGAGCTCCCTAGGAGCTGAGGAGAAAAGCGAAACCTGTGAGGCCAGAACTCGGTGGGACTGATTGGTTTTTCCAGGTCTCCCATGTTTTCCAGCTTGGGCAGGGTGCAGTCTTTCCACTCTTCTGTCACTCGTTGTAGTGGAAAATGTTTGCATTTTCCTTCTCTGACAGGTTTCTGTGTTACACAGCTTCCAGCTTTTACAGGTTTCACTGTATAATTCACATTGTTTGCAAAGAGGAAGCATGCCAGTTCCTCAGAGGAAGCAAAGGTTTGCCTTAACAAGTTGCTGTCGGGTCAACTCTGACTTGTGGCAACCCCTCGTATGCCAGGGTAGGACTGTGCTCCACAGAGTTTTCAATGGTGGATCTTTCAGAAGTAGATCCCCAAGCCTGTCTTCGGAAACCCTAGGAGAGGTCACTATGAGTTGGATCCCACTTGACAGCAGGGAGTTAGGTTTGGTACTTTCTATAGCTTTCTATGCCCTTCATCTGATCGCTCAGGAAATCCTCTCAGTTCCATCTTCAAAACACATCCAGAATGTCCCCTCCTCCCCATCTCTTGGGCCACCCAGCCACGCCCTCACCTGGAGTAGGCAGGACCCCCTAATAGAGCCTCCCACTTCCACTCTGCCCCTCACACTGTTTGGTCTCAACCCAGAGGGCACAGTGATCCTTTTAAAACAAATGTTTCAACCCGAATCCCTGTGTTACCACCTCCCTACTTCACTCAGAGCACAGACTAGAGTCTTTTCATGGCCACAGACCTCACGTGAGGCAGCCCCTGTTATTTCTCCGCCTTCAACTCTCACTCTGCTCCAGTCACACCACTCTCCTTACTGTTCTTTGAACACATCCAACATGCTTCCGGCCTTTCCCCCAGCCTGGAACACTGTTCCCGCAGATTCCTATATGGCTCACTCATTTTTCCAATGATAGATAGATAGATAGGAGCTCTGGTAGCATAGTGCCTAAGGCATTTGACTGCTAACCAGAAGGCTGGTGATTCAAACCCACCATCCATTCCTCGGAAGGAAAGTTGGGCAATCTACTTCCATGGTGCTACCACCTTGGAAACCCAAGGAGGTATCGCTATAAGTCAGGTTCGACTTGACGGCAATGAGTTTGGGTTTTTTTTTTTTTTTTTGGTTAAATAGGTAGACAGATAGATAGATAGAGATGATAGACAGACAGACAGACAGATAGATAGCCGCTGTTGAGTTAACTCCCACTCGTGGTGACCTTATGTACAACAGAACAAAATGTTGCCAGGTCCTATGTCAGCCTCACCATCTCTAGTCCATCACTGCAGACATTGTGCCAAACCGTGTCACCAAGAGTCCCTCTACGTCACCAAGCTTGGGGGCCTCCTCCAGTGACTATCCCTCCTAACGACATGTCCAAAGCAAGTGAGTCAGACACTGTTCTGTTGTGACCTATAAGGTTTTCACTGGATAATTTTTGGAAATAAATGACCAGGCCTTTCTTCCTAGTCTGGAAGCCCCACTGAAACCTGTCCACCACGGTGACCCTGCTAATGTTTGAAATACTGGTGACACAGCTTCCAGACTCACAGCAACACGTAAGCCACCTCAGAACGATACGCTGACAGACAGGGTGGTTTCTCAGTGAAGCCCACCTCAACCGCCCTATGAACATTTCATCTTTCTCCCCTCCATCTACCTCTCACCCTTCTAATACTGTACTACTCCATCCACTCCAGCGTTCCTTTTCCCCAGGGCTCTAACTTCCTCCTGAAAATCAGTACAATTGCATTATATCATTTACTTGTCAGCCAGAATGTTGTTGTTGTTGTTTGCCGTCGAGTCGGCCCCGGCTCATAGCGACCCCTCCTTGGGTTTCCGAGGCAGTATCACTATGAAAGTAGGATTGCCCAACCTTCCTTTCGAGGAGTGGCTGGTGGGTTTGACCCGCCAGCCTTCTGGTGAGCAGTCAAGTGCCTTAGGCACTATGCTACCAGAGCTCCTTGTCAGCCAGAATAGGCCAGGTTATACTACAAACAGATAACAAACGACCCCCAAATCTCAGTGACTTAAAAACAATTTATCTGTCACTCATGCTGCCCATCTCAGGGACTGTGCTAGTTGAGGTTGTGTGTCAGCTTGGCTGGGCCATGATTCTGAGTGGCTGGGCAGCTGGGTGTAGTTATTCCCTATGATAAGACTGGATATGGTGTAATCACTTCCATGGTGGAATCTGCTGTGAGCAGGCAATTGGTTGAAGGGGAGTTGCCTTCCGGGTGTGGCCTGCTTCCAGTATTTATGGAAGAGCTCTAGGAAGGGTCCCTGGCTTTTTGCTCATTTGGAGTCCTGCATTTGGCCTGTCATCTCTAGTTCCTTGAACCAGTGGCCTGCCGTGTTGCCTGGTGATCTTGGGATGGTTGCCTTTGCAGCCTGTGAGCCAACAATCTGCCATTTTGCCTGCTGACCTTGGATTTGTCAGCCTCTGAAGCCAGCAGCCTGCTATACTACTTGCCGATCTTGAGTTTGTCAGGGCCTGCAGCTGAGTCAGGAGAAGCCTCCAGTTTGACATTTGATGCATGGACTTAGGACTTGCCACCCTCTACAACTGCGTGAGCCATTTCCCTATGATAAATTTCTCTATATATCTAATCATGGGAGCTCTGGGGGCGTAGTGACTAAGACATTTGACTGTTAACCAGAAGGCTGGAGGTTCAAACCCACCAGCCACCCCTCGGAAGGAAGCCTGGGCAATCTACTGCCATAGAGATACCACCTTAGAAACCCAAGGAGGGGTCGCTGTGAGTCAGATTCGACTTGACGGCAGTGAGTTTGGTTTTTTGGTTTGTGTATATATACATATAAGCTTCACCGGTTTTGCTTCTCTAGAGAACGCAGCATAAGACAGGGACCGAGGCTGGTTGAACAGCCTCCATGTTAAATGCTTCCAGGGAAAGGGAAAGGTCTGGGGGGCTCACACCAGCCATTAAATGCTCTGGCCTGGAAGAGACACATCCCTTCTCTTCACAGATCATTGGCCGAACAGGTCACATGGTTTCACCCAACCACAAGACGACCAGGAAGTAAAATCCTATTGTGCAGCGTGAGACTATCTAGGAAGCAGGGCAAGCATGGGCTTACTTTGCTTACTTCCTAATATGTAGTAAACACATTGTTTCACCACATCAACGATTCAGCTTCTAGGGATGGCTGGCACCTTTCTCTCCCAACCCCACAGCTTCTTCCTCCAGAATCAAAGCCTCTTTTCAAATTGACAGTCCCTGACAAGGACAGAGGACCCAGGAAACAGGGTGAGCAAAGGGTGCAAGTAAGTGACTAAGCACAAGCAAGCCTGTGCTTACCTTGCTCACTGGGTAATCCTTGCCTGCTGCCATGCTCCTGGAAGGGGGAGAACTAGAAGTACTTAGAGGACAGCAATAATAACTACTACAATTACCGTCACTTTATCACTTCCCGCCCCTCCTAGCACAGAAGGAAAAGCAAGCGTCTCAAGCACTGCTCTGGTTCCCTAGTGCCACTCTGACAAGACTCTACCACCAATGGGATGGCCTTAACAAACAGGAGTTTATTCTTACAATTTGGAGGCTTTAAGTCCAAGTTCAAAGTACCAGGCTGGGTGAAAGCCCCTCAAACTTGAGGTCCAGCTCTGCCTCCTGCTCCCGGCCCACTGGAGCTAGAGCTTTTCTTCACTCAGACAGCTGCTGGCTGCTAAGGCTGAGAACCCCCAAGGTTGACAAGGAAAAAGGCACAGTCCCGATGTTACCAAAACACACGGCAGGCCATTAACATAAGTGCCAAGCTTGGCAGAGCATAGCAGGCTGCTGAGCAACGACGTGGCTACATGCAGGGTCCAAGCGTGCCATAGGCTAGAGACCATTCCCAAAGCTGCTGCTTATATATGGGAAGCAGACCACATACCCAAAGCATCTACTCAGCTGCTTATGGTAGATCCCACCATGGAGTTGATTGCCAGTCTCATCATGGGGAATAACTACCACCAGCTGCCCAGCCACTCAAGCAGGCCCAGCCAAGTTGACACACAAACATACCCCCACAAGCACCTACAGCAACCCTAGCACACAGGAAAAAACAACCAGTTGCTGTTGAGTTGATTCCCATGCAAGACCACCTCACTCGTGTCACAGCGGAACTGCACTCCACAGGGTTTGCGATGTCTGTGACCTGTGAGAAGATCACCAGGCCTTCCTGCCAAGGCACCTCTGGGTGGATTCAAACCCTCAACCTTTCTTTCCGTAGCTGAGCACTCAACCATGTATGCCATTCAGGGATTCCACATACTAGTTATGCAGTTTATTTATTTGTTTGTTTGTTGTTATTGAAAATTAACCGTTCCCACCTTCCTTTTCTGAGTTTTTCCTCCCCATTAATATAAACTCACTGAGCCTCTGATTTCCCCTCTAATCTTTCAAGTTGCTGTTGTCATTTTGATCCCATAAAGGATCAATGCTGACATTCGTTATTAGGTAAGCTAATAAGACTTTAGGGTATGTTTTTGGTTTAAGGTTTAAAGATGATCTCAGGGCAATAGTTTCAAGGGTTTGAAACTGAGTTAAGTAAAAACTATGTCCCCCACGCTGGCACCCTAGGGGAATAGATAAGTAAACTAAATTACCCCCAACTATTTTCCCACCCCACAGATGAGTATTCAGTTCCTTAAAGAACTGAATGGAAAACATTCCTTCCTGCAGATGATAGACTGCTAAAAGTATCTTAGAAACAAGGCCCGGGGACATGTGCAGCAGGGCAGAAGGGAAGTATCTTAGAAACAACTTCTAAATTAACTCTGGCCTGGGGACATGCACAATAGGGCATCTGCCCAAGCCCCTATCAGATGATAACAGGAAGCTAGTGTGACGCATGGGCAATCTTCACCCATTTCACGCCCCAAATTTCTCAACCTTTTGTGAATATGCACAACCCCCTCTCCTGACACCTACAAAAACTGTATTTCATGGCATCTGGGGAGTCAGATCTGGACACTGAACTACCCCTACTCCTTGCATTGCCACTTTGCAATAAATAATTTTCTCTCCTCTCAATCTTGGTGTGTAAACTGTTTTGGCCTGACTGCACACCGGGCAGGGACCTGCCTTTGGTCTGATAACAGGTTCATCCAAACTTCATAGCTCCAGTAAGTCAGGATTCCATGAAAATTTGAAATTCTGTTCTGTGTCTCCCCCCCTTTTGATCAGAATTCTTCTATTGAATCTTTGATCACAATGTTCAGTAATGGTAACTGGACACAGGTTTTCCTGGTCTCAGGTCAAAGGGGGCAGTTGCTCATGGAGGCAATTAGCCACACTTTCCAGATCCTTCTCCCATTCCTGACTCTCCTTCTTCCTCTAGGCCAACAGAGACCACTTGTTCTCTGGATGGCCACTTGCAACCTTTTAAGACCCCAGGCACTACATAACCAACTAGGAAGTGGAACAGAAGACTAAACACATCAGTAGGCCAACTAACTGGGATGTCCCATCAAACTGTCTCTAAACCTCCAAACCCAGGAACCAAGTCCCATGAGGTTTTGGGTTCTACATAAACAGCCCCAGCAGCTTCCTCTCTCTCTCTCTGTCTCTCTCCAGTAAGTGTATCTATCATAAATATTTTTTTTGAATGAATGAATGGATTACACGGTCAGATTTATATCTGGAAAAGTAAATTTTAGGAGTTACATGAAAACCCCAAATCAAGGTATATTCTGCGAACATGCAGGACAGAGGTTCTGAATCTATTCCTTTGTTGTTCTGGAAGCCCTGTGAAATCATTTGTAAATTTCCTCCAAGGAAGCGTAGCTCTCACCAGGTTGTCAAAGGTACCTCTGGCCTAAAACAGATTATGAACAATTGATCTAGGGAGAAGGAGAGTTTGGATATTTCAGGGATAATAATACAACAGTCCATAACCAGTATCAGGTAGGTGCTAAGAAATGGCAGGTAAGTCATTTCACCTCTCTCTGCCTCAGTTTCCTCAATTACCAAGTAGGTCTGAGATGAGGACCAACTGAACAATTGCTCTCCCACTCAGCAAGGTGACTGACTCAACAGCCAGGACCCACCGGAGAGGTGTGCAGGCTCATCTGTGCAGCAAGCGCGCCATCTAGTGGTCACAGCAGGCAGCCAGGGAGGCTCAGCAAAGGACTGGTCCTCCAAAGAGCTCAGTAAAGTTTAAAGTGCCCTATTGTTGTTTTGTGCCCTCGAGTCAGACCCGACTCATAGCAACCCCTCCTTGGGTTTCTGAGGCAGTATCACTATGGAAGTAGATTGTCCCATCTTCCTTCCGAGGAGTGGCTGGTGGGTTTGAACCACCAGCCTTCTGGTTAGCAGTCAAGTGCTTCAGGTACTACGCTACCAGAGTTCCGCAAACTATGGAGCAAGGCGGGCCTTTGGGCGTCCCCTATAGGGCAAGGAGAAGTTCTGGTGGCTCCGTGGGTAAAGTTTCTCTGCAGGAGGAAATTGTGGTATTCTGTTTCCTTAAAGATTTACAACTATGGGGACTTTCTAACTGTCCTATACAGTCACTATGAGTCAGAATCAACAAATGGCAGTGGGTTTGGTTTGAGTTTTAGTTTACAGGGGAAGCAGCCCTGGTGGCACAAAGGTTAAGTGTTTGGCTCCTAACCGAAAGATTCAAACCCACACAGCAGCTCCACAGGAGAAAAGACTTGGCAGTCTGCTCCCATAAGGATTGTTTTTGTTGGTATTTGCCATCAAGTTGGACCCGAATCATAGCAACCCCTCCTGGGGTTTCCGAGGCAGTATCCTGTAGTGGCTAAAGCACTTGAGTGCTAACCAGAAGGCCGGCGGTTCAAACCCACCAGCCACTCCTCGGAAGGAAGGTTGGGCAATCCTACTTCCGTAGTGATACTGCCTCGGAAACCCAAGGAGGGGTCGCTATGAGTCGGGGCCGACTTGACGGCACATAACAACAACAACAACACATCACTACGGAAGTAGATTGCCCCAACCTTCCTTCTGAGGAGTGGCTGGTGGGTTTGAACCTCCAGCCTTGGGTGTGGCAGGTGACTACCTTAGGCCTGAGGCCATACCCTAGGGCCCCCATAAGGATTACAGACTAGAGATCCAGGCAGTTCCACTCTGTCACATGGGTCTCTGTGAGCTGAAATTGACTCGATAACATTCAACAGCACAGGGCAAGGAGAGCCCCTGATTGGTGCGACGGTGAATGAACTCTGCTGCAAACCAAAATGTTGGGGGTTTGAATCCACCCAGAGGCACCTCAAAAAAATCAGCCATTGAAAACCCTTTGGGGCCCAGTTCTGTTCTGACGCACATGGAGTCACCATGCGTGAGCTGGAATCAACTTCGTGGTAACTGATGGTGCAGGTAGAACTGTAGGTCCCGGCTGCCTGGGACACGCCCCTCCCCTGTTCTTCCAGCTCCTCTGGCAACTGACAAGGACTGAAGCATCTTCACGGAACGTGAGACCCAGAGCATGGTGAGGAGAGTGAGACACTGAGGCCAGTACACAATTTCAGGACACACAGGGAACTCAGTGATCAAGATAAGCAGTGTTGTCGGAATGCAGCATTGTAAAAAGTCAAAATCAGCCATTGACACACACAGCAACTCAGGGGTCCTTAAACAATGACTCCCCTTCCTCCCACCCCTGCCCTGGCAACCACCAAAAATCTTTGGTCTCTATACATTTGTCCATTCTGGTTTTGTTACATCAGTGAGGTCATGCAATATTTATGCTTTTGGGATTGACTTATTTCACTCAGCATAACATCTTCAAGGTTCATTAATGTTGTGACATGCATCAGGACTTTATTTTTCCCGGCTGAGTTATATTCCATTGTATGGATAGACCACATGTTTACCCAGTCATCTGTTGACAGACATTTAGGTTGTTTCCACCTGTTGGCTATTGTGAACAGTGCTGCAATGAATATTGGTGTACATGTATCTGTTCATGTATGTCACTGCTTTTAAGTCCCTTGTGCATATATTCAGGAGTGTAATTGCTGGGTCATATGGCACTTCCATTTCCAGAATGCTATTTTCCACAAAGGCTGTACCATTTTGCCAATGGATAAGGGTTCCAATTTGCCCACATCCTCAGTATTGATCAAGGGTGATGATTGCCCAGCTGATGAATGTAACTGATGTCACGAAGCTGACCCCTGCGAAAGTTGAATTGGCAAGCATTGTGTGCTACATATTTTCTGCAACAACAAAAAAAGAGCAGCTGCTGATGCTGCTTAAATAACTAAACACCTCATGGGATTTGTTTTCTTGGTTTGGAGGTTCAGAGTTGTGATTTCATGGAACATCTTAGTCAATTGGCCAAATATCATTTCTAGTGCTCCATTCTACCTCCAACTTCATTGTGTGGTGCCTGAGGTCTTAGAAGCTTGCAAGTAGAGATCCAAGGAGTAACAGTTGGTCTGTATTCTCCTGGAGCAACAGAGGAAGAAGGAGAGTCAGGAATAGGAGGAAGATGAGGAATGTGGGGCTAATTGCTTCCATGCACAACTGCCTCCTGTGCCATGAGATCAGAAGAACTGGGTGGGGCCTGACTACCATTACTGAACGCTTTGCTCAAAGATTCCGTAGAAGAATCCTGATCAAAAGGAGGAGAGGGGAAAGAATGAGGAATATAAAATTCTCATGGAATCCAGGTTTCATGGAGCCACTGAGACTGGAACAACCCCTGAAACTATTGGCCTGAGATAATTTTTAAAACTTAAGCCAAAAGTATCCCCTGAAGTCTTTTAACGAAACACCGGTTTAGCCTGATAATGAAGAATGTCTGCTTTGAATACTGTGCTCTTTTAAAGAACTATCTCCATGGAATCAGATTGACAACAGCCACTCGAAAGTTTAGGTAGGAAGCTTGGGGGTAGTGAGGAGATGTTAACAGTGGACGAATAATTCAGAAAAGGATTGTGAGAATGGTTGCACAACTTGAAGAATGTCGTTGATGTCACTGAATTGCACACAGAAATTGTTGAATTGGTATACACCAATTTCACTACATGTATTTTCAACAACAAAATGAATAAATTAAATACATTATTTAAAATGTAACGATTAGTACCAAAAAAAATCCATGAATGAACAAAATATCAAATTTTTAAAAAGAGACAAGATTCAGATCCTAATCTCCCCCAGGCTGTGCTAAGGCTTGCATGGAATGTTACTGATCCTGTCACCATTGGCCTCACCCTGGAGGGACCAAGGGGCACCTGTCTGGTGTCCAGTAGTGTCACTACCCATTTGAGCAGGCAGGCAGGTTCAAGAGTGACCCTGCCTGCACCAGTCAAGAGACAGAGAGTTGCAGACTGGATAAGAAATTTGTTGTTGTTGTTGTTGTTGTTATGTGCCGTCAAGTCGGCCCCAACTCATAGCGACCCCTCCTTGGGTTTCCGAGGCAGTATCACTATGGAAGTAGGATTGCCCAACCTTCCTTCCGAGGAGTGGTTGGTGGGTTTGAACCGCCAGCCTTCTGGTTAGCAGTCAAGTGCTTTATTTAGCTTATAACCCATCAATATGCTGTCTACAAGAGACAAAGACACAAATAGACTCAAAATTTGGAAAAAGATATATCAAGCGAATGGCAACCAAAAAAGAACAGGAGTGGCAATATTAATTTCTGATAAAATTGACTTTAAGACAAACACCACCAAAAGAGGCAAGGAAGGACATTATATAATGATTAAAGGATCGATTGAACAAGAGGACATAACCATAATAAATATCTATGCACCCAATGAAAGAGCCCCAAGATACATAAATCAGACTTTAACAGAATTGAAAAGACAAATAGATGACTCCACAGTCATAGTAGGAGACTTTAATACACCACTTTCAATGAAAGACAGAACTGGAAAGAAACTCAGCAAAGACACAGAAGAACTAAACAATACAATCCACCAACTTGACCTTGTAGAATCTACAGAGCACTTCACCCAACAACAGCACAGTATACATTCTTTTCCAGTGCACATGGAACATTCTCCAGGGTAGACCATATGTTAGACCACAAAGTAAGCCTCAATAAGCTGAAAAACATTGAAATACTGTAAAACATCTTCTCAGATCACAATGCTATAAAATTAGAAATCAACAATAGGAAGATGCATGGAAAAAAAGCAAACACATGGAAACAGAGTAACACCTTCCTTAAAAAAAGACTGGGTAATTGAAGAAATTAAAAAACAAAGTTTAAAAATTCCTTAAATCAAACAAGAATGAAAACACAACATACCAAAATCTTGGGGACACAGCAAAAAGCAATTATCAGGGGCCAATTTATAGCAATGAATGCACACATCAAAAAAAGAGCCAAAATAAACACCTTAACCCATCATCTCCAACAATTAGAAAAGGAACCACAAAAAAAAAGCTTAGTCACCAGAAGAAAAGAAGTAATAAAAATTTGAGCAGAAATAAATGAAACAGAAAAGAGAAAGACAATAGAAAAAAATCAAGACTGGAAGTTGGTTTTTTGAAAAGATTAATAAAATTGGCAAATTTAACAAAGGAAAAAGGAGAGAATACAGATAACACAAATAAGAAATGGCTTGGGCAATATCACAACAGAACCAACTGAAATTAAAAGGATAATATCCGGGTGCTCTGGTGGTGTAGTGCCTAAGGTATTTGACTGCTAACCAGAAGGCTGGCAGTTCAAACTCACCAGTCACTCCTCAGAAGGAAGGTTGGGCAATCTACTTCCATAGTTATACCACCTCGGAAACCCAAGGAGGGGTTGCTACGAGTCAGATCCAACTCCACGGCAGTAAGTTTTGTTTTGTTTTGTTTTTTTGATGGTGACATAATGCCTAAGGCATTTGACTGCTAACCAGAAGGCTGATGATTCAAACCCACCAGCCAGTCCTTGAAAGGAAGATTGGGCAATCTACTTCTGTAGAGATACCACCTCAGAAACCCAAGAAGGGGTCATTATGAGTCGGGATCAACTTGACGACAGTGAGTTGATGATACTACCCAACAAATTTGAAAATGTAAAAAGAAATGGATAGATTTCTAGAAACATTCTACTTACCTAAACTAACACAGACTAAGGTGGAATATTTGAATAAACCCATAACAAAAGAAGAAATCGAACAGGTCATTAAAAATTTACCAACAGAATAAGTCCTGGCCCAGACAGTTTCACTGGAGAATTCTACCAAACATTCAGAAAAGAACTGACACCAATCCTACTCAAACTATTCTAGAACATAGAAAAGGATGGAATCCTCTCAAATTCATTTTATGAAGCAAGCATAACCTTGATACTAAAACCAGGCAAAGACATCACTAAAAAGGAAAACTACATACCAATATCCCTCATGAATATAGACACAAAAATCTTCAACAAAATCCTAGCCAATAGACTTCAACAATGTATAAAAAAATAATACATCATGACCAAGTGGGGTTCATACCAGATATGCAAGGATGGTTCATCATTAGAAAAACAATCAACACAATCCATCACATAAGTAAAATAAAGAAAAAGAACCACATAATCATATCAATAGATGCAGAAAAGGCATTTGATAAAATCCAACACCCATTCCTGATAAAAACTCTCAGAAAAATAGGAATAGAAGGGAAATTCCTCAACATAATAAAGGACATATATGCAAAACCAATAGCCAAAATTATTCTCAATGGAGAGAGACTGAAATCATTCCCCTTGCAAACAGGAACCAGACAAGGATGCTCTCCATCACCATTTCTATTCAACATTGTACTGGAAATCCTAGCCAGGGCAATATGGCAAGAAAGGGAAATCAAAGACATCCAAATTGGTAAGGAAGAAGTCAAACTATCCCTATTTGCTGATGATATGATCCTATACATATAAAACCCAAGAGAGTCAGCAAGACAACTACTGGAACTAATTGAGAGATTTAGCATAGTAGCAGGATATATGATCGATCAACATACAAAAATCAGTTGGATTCCTCTACACCAGCAAAGAGATTGCTGAAAAGGAAATAAAGAAATAATACCATTTACAATAAAACCAAAAAACCAAACTCACTGCCATGGAGTCGATTAGACTCATAGCGACACCTCCTTGGGTTTCTGAGTTGGTATCTCTACAGAAGTAGATTGCCCAATCTTCCTTCCAAGGAGTGGCTGGTAGGTTTGAACCACCAGCCTTCCAGTTAGCAGTCAAATACCTTAGACACCACACCACCAGAGCTCCCACCAGAGCTACCAAAAAATAAATTTCTTGGGAATAAATCTTACCAGGGAGACTAGTGGAATAGAATTGAGAACCCAGAAATAGATCCATCAACCTATGGTCAGCTGAATTTTTACAAAGGGCCAAATCCATTCAATGGGCAAGAGATAGTCTCTTTAACAAATGGTGCTTGCAAAACTAGTTATTGATTGGAGAAAAATGAAACAAGATCTGTACCTTACACTACACACAAAAACTAACTCCAGATGGGTCAAATATTTAATTGGGAAACCTAAAACTATAAAGTTCCTCAGGGAAAACACAGGGGCAAATTTAGGGGCCCTAATTTATGTCATAGGAGCTCTGGTGGTGTAGTGTCTGAGGCATTTGACTGCTAACTAGAAGGCTGGTGGTTGAAACCCACCAGCCACTCCTCAGAAGGAAGATGGGGCAATCTACTTCTTTAGAGATATTGCCTCAAAAACCCAAGGAGGGGTCACTATTAGTTGGATCCAACTGGATGGCAATAAGTTTAGTTTTTGGTTTTGGAATTTATGACAATAAATAGACTGTCAAGCATAATCCAAAAAGCACAAACAGCAAAAGATAAACTAAATGAATGGGACCTTCTAAAAATTAAATTTTTCTGTGTTTCCAAAGCCTTCTCCAAGCGTAAGAAGAGAACCTAGAAATTGGGAAAAAATATTTGGCAACAACATACCTGAAAAGGGACTTATCTCTAAAATTTATAGAAAACTCCAACATCTCAACAACAAAAAGACAAACAATCCAATTTAAAAATGGGCAGAAGACATGAACAGACACTTCACCAAGGAGGATAGTCAGGCAGCCAACAAATACATGAAGAAATGCTCACAATCATTAGCCATTAGAGAGATGCAAATCAAAACAACAATGAGATACCATCTGGCCCCAGCACTAATAACAAAGTTCATCAAGACAGAAAATAACAAATGCTGGTGAGGATGTGGAAAGATTGGGACTCTCATCCACTTCTGGTGAGACTGTAAAATTATACAACCACTGTGGAAAGCAGTATGGCGATTCCTTAAAAAGTTGGAATTAGAAATACCGTTTGATCCAGCAATCCCATTACTAGGTATATATCCTAAAGAAGTGAGAGCCATGACAAGAACAGACATATGCACCCTCATGTTCGTCGCAACACTATTTATAATAGCAAAGAGATGGAAACAACCTAAGTGCCCATCAACAGAAGAACAGATAACAAAACTATGTACATACACACAATGAAATATTATGCAATAGTAAAGAATAACGTAGAATCTGTGAAACACCACATAACATGGATAAACTTGGAGGACCCTATGCTGAGTGAAATAAATTAATCACAGGACAAATATTGTCTTAGTCCACTACTGTAAAAAGTCAAGGAACAGTTTATACTGGAAGGAAACTTTCTTTGTTGGCTACCAGGGGTGGGAGGGGAGGGAATACTGCCAGACAGGTAGAGACAAGTATCGATTTGGGTGAAGGGAAGGGCAATGTACCAAAAGTGAGTGATCAACGCCATGGCATTGAGGCAAAGGAAGACATAGAGAGTGCATAGGAGGTACAGAAAACAGAGATGAACCCTTTTGCACATACAGTACTGCGTTGTCAATGATGGCAAACATTGATATATGGGTGGACAGGCTGAACAATCAGGTATGTCTAGACAGGTGGGGAGTGTACCCATGATCATGTATAGGGTTGGCAGATAATGTTTCTACAAGCACATTTGTATGTGCTGCAAGAATGTCTGGGTATATAGTAGAGCTGACATGGGGCAAGATTGCAGTCACTTCTTGGCCACAGCCAGCTACCCTGAGTGAGCAAGTACTTGACCTGTGAGCCTGGGACCATGGTTGCAGGGGACATCAATCTCAATTGGCCTAACATACTACACACAACATTGTTCTACATCCTACTTTGGTGAGTAGCAGCTGGGATCTTAAAAGCAGTCAAATAGATGCAACGATTGGTTGCTCCTCCTCCAGAGCAAAGAAGCATGAAGAAAAGCAAAGACACATGGAAACAATTAGTCCAAGGGACCAGTGGATCATGCGATCCTCAGCCTATATGATCATGAGACCAGAAGAACTGGATGGTATCTGATTATTACCGTCAACCACTTGGAGGGGGGTTGGTGCAGGAGATCCTGGAGAGAGTGGGAGAAAAATGTGGAAGAAAACTCAAAAAGCCCAGGTTTGCTGGTCTGATAGAGACTGGTTAGACCACTGAGACTATGGCCCCTAGATACCCTTCAGATCTGGAACTGAACTCACTCCTGTGACTTCCAGCCAAACAATAGACAGGCATATGGGGTGAACATTGACATCAGGTAACTACACTCCTTGGATTGACCAATCATGGGAGAACAGAAGGGCAGTGTTCGCACAGGGAGACAGCGAGGGCCATGGGAGAATGCAGGGGAGGGAAGGACACAGGGAAGACGTAACTACAGAGAGGAAAGGGGAAGAGAGCTGTTACATTGTGGGGAATTGCAGTCACTGTCATGAAACACAATGTGTGTGAACTGCTGTATGGAAAATGAATTTGCTCTGTAAACTCACCCAAATCACAATAAAAACTTTAAAAATAATAATAAAATAGTGGCCCCGCCCCACTCCATGCCCCCAACACAGCAGTGCCGGCACGAGAATCGGCCCTGGTGTTGCTCTTTGGCCTGGGTCACCTGGTGCCAACTCGGGTGGTGTTGTCACTGCACATACACAGGCCAGTGCAGGGTCAGGGCCCGCCCAGAGCCCTAGGACAGCCCTGCATTTATAAGGCTCAGGAGGACCGCCAACCTGGTCACCACTCAGAGCTGGTGAGCTCCTGCTGGTGGTGCCCACAGAAAGGGGGCCTGGCTGGGACGACATAGCCCTGCCTTGTTTTTTGGTATTTTCATTAAAGTGAAATTCACATAACAAAATTCGCCATTGTAAAGCAGACAATTGAGTGGCATTTAGATACGCTGGTCAGCCTTCGAGAACCAGAGACATACTTAGGCAGGAAGTGGAGAATTCGGGAATACGCTGGCCGGCCTTTAATAACCGGAGACCGGAGGGAGACAAACACAGCCTCAGAGCAGCAAACTGACAGCATTGCTGTGCCGGGCGTCCTTCCACTGTTGGGGCTGAGGACACCCCTGACCCTCCATACTTTAGCAGAGCCCCAGGATGACCCCTGAGGTTCCCCATCCTGGGATCCCCGGTCCCTTTGCCGACACGTCATGGCACAGAGTTGACACCCACAGGGTTTGACCTCTTCACCCTCTGCACAGGCCCAGCCCGGGTGGTGACGCTTATCACCACATCCACCCCCACATCTGTATTTGCTGATGACATCATACCCATCCTGGGCTTCCTGATCGATTGTGACTCAGGGATGACCTGCCGGTCAAGGTGAGTCATGCCTTGACTCTTATCAACAGACAAGAATCTGGGCCCCGGAACCCCGTCCTTAGAGAAGTAAGCTGGAGGGAAAACCCACAGAGGAGACACAGCTGTTGACGCCAAGTTAGTCAAGCGAGTTTGTGGTGGCCTGCGTGTTGCTATGGTGCTGGTATTTTAAATGCCAGCAGGGTTGCCCATGGTGAGCAGATCTGAGCAGAACTTCCGGACTAAACAGAGTAGGAAGAAAGGCCTGATGACCCAGTTCTGAGAATTAGCCAATGAGAACGCTGTGTATCACGAATAGAACACTGTCCGACTCGCTGCTTCCGACACCTCACCAGGAGGGGTCAGGCGCTGGAAGACGGCATCGTGTTTGGGGAAGCAGAGGGCCAGCGAGCGTGAGGGGACCCTCTACGAGATGGGTTGGCACAGCCACAAGGGGCTTGGACAACCGGAAGGAGACATAGCACTGGGCTGCGTTTCATCTTGTATGCAAGGCTGTCGTCAGCCAGAGTTGACTCAATGGAGCCGTCTATCTGCATCCCTCAGACCCCCAGCCCTTACCTAGCACCTCACAGTCTCTGCTAACATTCCAAGAGCTCATGGTCTCATTTCATTTTGCAAGTGAGAAAAAGAAAGGTTCAGAGCATTGGAGCATGTTGCCTAAGGACACACAGCAAGCAGCAGAAGAGTCTGCTTATCATCTCCTGACAAAGGCAGCAAAGTCAGGACAGGAATAATGATTCCAAAAGGCAGAGAGGGGAGAAGGGCATTCCACAGAGAAGTGGGCAGGGCCATGTGTAAAGAATCTGCCACATGACCGAGATCTTTCCAGGGGCCCAGCCCAGCAGCTGGCCTCAGGCCTCAAGGCCTCCTCCCAAGGAGCCACCTCCCGACCTTGCTTCCATTCAACCTTCCCAACCACCTGGTCCATCTGTACCTTGTCCCCGCTGCTCATCCCACCACAACTGTGCACACTCAACATTTAGACTCTTGATGATGATAGACCAGCAAAAAAGAAACCAGAAATTGTGCACTCTGCTAAAAAATAGAGAGACAGAAAGGAAGACACATGCTTAGGGGATCCCTGAGCCTCTGTCAATCTGAAAACCAAACCAATCCCGCTGCCAGTAAGCCGATTCTGTCTTGTGGTGACCCCGTAGGACATGGTGGAACTGCCCCCACAGGGTTTCCTATGCTGTAATTTTTCTGGAGAAGCTCTGGGAGCGCAGTGGTTACGGCACTTGGCTGCTAACTGAAAGGTCAGCCGTGTGAACCCACCAGCTGCTCCAAGGGAGAAAGATGTGGCAGTCTGCTTCTGTAAAGACTGACAGCCTTGGAGACCTTATGGGGCAGTCCCACTCTGTCCTCTAGGGATGCTGTGAGTTGGAATCAACTCCATGACAGTGGGTGTGGTTTGGGCTTTGCTTCTGTGAAGACTGACAGCCTTGGAGACCCTGTGGGCAGTTCTGCTCTGTCCTCTAGGGGCGCTGTGGGTCGGAATGGACTCCAGGGTAGTGGGTGTGGTTTGGTCTTTGCTTCTGTGAAGATGACAGCCTTGGAGACCCTGTGGGGCAGTTCCACTCTGTCCTCCAGGGGCGCTGTGGGTCGGAATGGACTCCAGGGCAGTGGGTGTGGTTTGGGCTTTGCTTCTGTGAAGATTGACAGCCTTGGAGACCCTATGGGGCAGTTCCGCTCTGTCCTCCAGGGGCGCTGTGGGTCGGAATCGACTCCATGGCAGTGGGTGTGGTTTGGGCTTTGCCTCTGTGAAGATTGACAGCCTTGGAGACCCTGTGGGGCAGTTCCGCTCTGTCCTCCAGGGGCGCTGTGGGTCAGAATGGACTGGAGGGGAGTGGGTGATTTTATGGCAGCAGATCATCGGGTCTTTTTTCATGGCAGAATGGCTAGTGGGTCTGAACGGCCAACCTTTCTGTTAGCTGCTGAGCGCTTAACCACTGCACCACCAGGGCTCCTTTTGAGCTTCTGTCAAGGGTGATGGAAAAATTCAGAAACAGTTCATGGTTGAACAACGTGATGAACATCTTTAACGTCACTGAACTGTTCATGTGAAGGTTGTTGAAATGGCAAATGTTTTGTTACGTATACATTTACCACTATAAAAAAATGGTTGTAATTAAATTTGAAATGCCTCTGCAAAGCAGTTGCATGACCTGGGAGGGGGTGTAGGAATTCCACGTGACCTCCTGAGCTGGCATGGAGCCTGGGCCTGGGCTGCATCTTTGTTTACAGTGAGAGGGAGTGAGAAGGAGATCCAAGGCAGCTTTGGGGGGCGGGGGCAGCGGCTGCAGCTGCCCAGGGCATCCCTGGCTCCCTCCTGTGGTTCTCTCTGCCTCTGCTTGAGGTGCTTCCTGCTGATCAGCAGCCCCAGAATGGGGGCCTTGCTGGTGCTCACTCACGTGCATTCCTGGCCGGGCACCCGGTGGTGGTGGGACAGTCCAACGTCCTTTCCACCACATAGGGAGCACTGCCACAGGCCTGTCACATTCAGATGGCAGCAGAATTTCTCTGTCATCAAATCACAGTTGGCACAGGCCTTAGCAGCCTATGCCTGCTCCAGACAGGGGTGTAGGTTTCTTGCTACCAATGTTCTTTCTATTCACAGCTGCCTGGAAGCAGTTCCCTCAGAAGGAAGATTGGGTAGTCTACTTCCGTAGAGATACCGCCTCGGAAACCCAAGGAGGGGTCGCTATGAGTCAAATCGACTCCACAGCAGTAAGTTTGTTTTTTGTTTGTTTGTTTGTTTGGAAGCAGTTCCAAGGAGTGCTAGTGGCATAGTGCCTAAGGCATTTGACTGCTAACTAGAAGGTTGGTAGTTCAAACCCACTAGCCGCTCTGCAGAAGGAAGACTAGGCAATCTACTTTCGTAAAGATTTACCACCTCAGAAACCCAAAGGGGGTCACTATGAATCAGAATCGACTCAATGGCAGTGAATTTGGTTTTGGTTTTGGTTTTGGTTTTTGCTTGCAAGCAGTTCCAGACACTAAACGTGGCGCCATTTTCCAAGCTCCCAGACCTATTTGGAAGAAGAATCAGTCTAGACTCAGAAGTTCACTCATAACTCAAATCACTAGCTCCATCAAAGTGGAGGGAAATGCAGACCCCCAGATACTGGTGGCACAGCGGTTAAAGCACTCAGCTGCCAACCAACAGGTTGGTGGTTCAAACCCACCAGGAGAAATGGGTAGTAGTCCGCTACTGTAAAGATTTACAGCCTTTGAACATTTACATTAGGTAGATATACTCCTTGGAGAGATCAATCGTGGGAGACTAGAAGGGCTGTTTATGCACAGGGAGACAGCTCAGGGGCAGGAGTACATGGAGGGATGGACACAGGGAAGAGGCAACTATGGGGAGGAAGTGGGAGGGGAGCTCTTGCATTGTGGGAAATTGTAGCCAATGTCATGAGACAAAGTGTGTGTGAACTGCTGTACGGAAAGTGAAACTCTGTAAACTTTCACTCAAATCACAATAAAAATTAAAAAAAAAAAAAAGTACAGTCTTGGAAACCCCATGGGTTGGTTCTACTCAGTCCTATAGGGTCGCTACGAGTCAGAATTGACTCAACAGCAATGAGTTTTATGTTAAATATCCACGTTTCAAAACTTAAGTGGGTCCTGAATGACGTTTGGGGCCACGAATCAACAGCCAAAACCTCCTCTCCTTTTATGTTCTGAAGAAAGCTAGTGTTCTAGGTGAAAGCTCGAGAATTATGAGCTCTATTGTCATCACTTCAGCTAATAAAAATGCAGGAGTGTCTTCCTATTCAGGGAGTTACTCACGTCTGTGGGTGTCATCGTCACTGTAGTTGTTTTGTGGGGGAGTCTTGCCCTGAAAACAACGGGCTCAAAAGCCAAGTAGATGGTTTTAGCTTTATAATATTTTTATTATAAAGCTAAACTTTGAAAAATGATTCAGAGACTTATTTCTTGGCAGCGTGGGTGTAAAATTGTGTTCTTCAATTAAAGGCAAAAGAAAAGTGCTTTTGGAAAAGGGCCTGAAGACAGAACCACACAGTCAATGTGGGATTTTCCAGGGGAATCCCAATTTTAATAACATTTCCCTCCTTGGGGATCTATAACCGTACTCAAATTTGACAGTCCTCGTTTTTGTTTTGTTTTTTTTCCATTTTTATCTCTGAAATACGGTCTTTGCAAAAAGGAAGGAATTTAAATGTATTAAAAGTTCCAAAAAGTCCTTGTTCAGTTAGACTTTTTGTTTGATGACTTATGCATTCGTGTTTGTAGAACTCAGCACAGTCTCAAATTCTCCTGAATTCTAATAACTGTGTGTCAGTTAGGAATGCTTCCAGCTGCAAGGAAGGCAGTGTTCAGTGGTGCTGTCAGGACTCCACTCACCAGCCCCACTTGCTGACTGTCAGTCCTGCTTGCTGCTTCTGGCTTGCAAGACAGCCTCTGCTTCTTGCATGGACACCACATCTGCTTTTCCAGAAAAGTATGAGGAGGCCAGGGAAGAGGCTGCTGAAACTCCACCTATTTAACTTTTTACCTTATCAAAAGACCGGTTGACTGGGTGCCTTTGGCCAGAACTGGGTCTGTTTTGCCACAGGGCAAACCAGTGACGGTTCAGAGATAGAACCATCTATCTGCGTGGGAGATCTTTCTGTGTCTGTCTGTGTGCCTTCTGTGTGGGAGACCCGAGTTCAGTTCCCCAGTGCACCTCATGGACACACACCACCTGTGCAACGTAGGGCTTCCATCTTGCTGTGATGCTCAACAAGTTTCAGCAGAGCTTCCAGACTAAGATGGAGTAGGAAGAAAGGCCTGGTGATCTCCTGAAATGAGCCAGTGAGAACCCTCGGATGACAATGGTCTGATCCACAGGCCATCACGGAGATGGTGAAAGACCAGGCAGGGTGTCGTCCTGCTGTGCACGGGGCTGCTGCGAGTTAGAGGCCAACTGGACGGCAGCCAACAACAACAGCAACTGCACAGGAGGCCGGAGAATGGAGTTGCCAGCTCTCTGGGGGAGTGAGCACCTGCCCTTATGTGTTTGCTTGCACTTTTCTGAGGCTAAAGAGACTCTAGACGTTAAGTATCCCCCCCACAACAGGTGACAAACAGAACCAGGGACGGCGTGCCCAGGAAGCAGGGTAAGCACAGGTTTCCTTGTGTCTCCTCACTAATCTTTAATGGACAGTTTCACGTGGATGTGGTGAAAAACGTGTGAAATGGTTCACTACAGATTAGTAAAGTAAGCACAAGTAAGCCTGTGCTTACCTTGTGTGATGGTTATGTTTGTGTGTCAACTTGGCTGGGCCTGGTTGAGTGGCTGGGCAGCTGGATGTAGTATTCCCCGTGATGAGACTGGTAATCAGCTCCATGGTGGAATCCACTGGGAGCAGCTGAGTAGCTGCCTTTGGGGTGTGGTCTGCTTCCTGTATATAAGGAGAAGCTTTGAGAATGGTCTCTAGCTTATGGCATGCTTGGACCCTGCATGTAGCTGTGTCGTTTGTTCAGCAGCCTGCTATGCTCTGCCGACCTTGGGTCTTACAATGGACTTAAGTTAATGGCCTGCCGTGTGGTTTGGTAACATCAGGACTGTGCCTTTTTCCTTGTCAACCTTGGGGCTTCTCAGCCTCAGCAGCCAGGGCTGTCTGAGTGAAGAAATGCCTCTAGCTCCAGTGGGTCGGTAGCAGGAGGCAGAGCTGGACCCCAAAGTTGAGGGGCTTTCACCCAGCCCCTAGACCTTGGCACTTTGAACTTGGACTTAAAGCCTCCAAATTGTAAGAATAAACTCCTGTTTGTTAAGGCCGTCCCATTTGTGGTATATTCTCGTCAGAGCGGCACCAGGGACCAGAACACCTTGCTTCTGGGGTACTCCATCCCTGTCAGAGAATTATAAATTTGAAAAGAGGCCTTGATTCTGTAGAGCGGTGCTGTGGGCTTAACCAAAACCAAAAACCAAACTCACTGCCGAGTCAATTCCAACTTACAGTGACCCCTATTGGGTTTCCAAGGTGGTAGATCTTTACAGAAGTAGATTGCCCCATCTTCCTTCCACAGAGCACCTGGTAGGTTTGAACCACCAACCTTCTGGTTAGCAGGCGAATGCCTTAAACCTTGTGCCACCAGAGCTGTGGGGTCGGAGAGAGACAAATGCCAGCCGTATCCAGAAGGAGAACCTTTGATGTGGGGGAATGTGACATTGTTGCCACTGAACAGAGTGCATATCTTGAGGGTAAAATACCCACACAGCCTAGTGATCAGTATTCAGACAGTGAAGTCTTAGTTAGCACTATGACTTTGGGCTGGGCCCAAGCCCAGCCTGACCCGATGGTCCATCACAAGCTGAAAGTTTTATGGTGATCAGGCGTAACTGGTGAAGGCTGCCTTCCAACTCAGCAGCGTGTCCATTGATTCTGGAGCATTTTGGTGCTTATTCGTCAATGTCAATATGCTGGGGACATTTTTAAGGAAACACATAAATGACCACTCAAGGTTTTGTTTAATTATTTATAATCGAATGCATTTGCCTAATGGAAATTCTTATTTTCTGCTGAAGTTCCAGATCCATGGGGCTGATAGTTTCCCCCTTTTAAGGAAACAGCTGCCTTCTCTTGTCCCTTTGTGCACACACAGATCCATAGAAATGTGTCAGCACCGAGGCACAGTGGACGATGGAGGAAAAGGTCACAGAAAATTGGAGCTCATCTGGAAGCAAACTCTCTAGAAACGCCAGGGCCCAGTGTTAAAGGGGCCGGTGCTGTGATGTAGTACCCAACATGTGAGCACAGGTGTGTAATAAGAGGAGAGAGAGGAAGGACAAAACGGTCCATCAGCAGCATCAGCAAAATCGCTGTCTTGTGCTCTCGCTGAAAGAGAAGTGTTGAGGGACAAGTCATCCTAGTGGGACAGAATACCCCACTGTATGCTCCACGCCCTTAGCACCTTCTCCTGTTCAGGCTGGAGAGCTGCTTGGCTATCCAGGTGTCTTTTTTCTGGCTTCATTGCAGAGAGCTATAAGAAAGGTCCCAAGAATTATTTATCTGGCTCAATAGATTGCTGTAAAAGAATGTGACAGCGACTCCCCCCAGCCTCCCTGCTTGGTAACATCAGGGCTGTGCCTTTTTCCTTGTCAACCTTGAGACACCAACCGAGAGGAAAAGTGTTCCAGCCCTTACCGCCCTTGTTTGTCAAGAAAGAACACTGGACACACAGTGCAAAAATTAAAGTCCCACTCAGAGGGACTCTGCACCAGTGGTCAATGCCTGAAGTTTGGTCGACACAGGAAAACACTTGCTTAGAAGAGGAAAGTCTAGTACTTTGTCTGCTGATGTTTTCCCAGGAAAAGTCCAGACAAGGCAAATGAAGGTAAGCCAGGCAGATCAACTTCCACAAACCTGGCCAGGCCATTTCCCCATGAAGCCAAATCACTGCGGAATTTTCTGGAGAACACACCAGTGTCTATCCTTTCCTGCCCTTGAAGAGTAAAGAATATTCAGGTTATCTTAGCCTTGGGCAAACAGGCTCTCCTCACACAGGCCAGCCTGCATTAGGGAGAAACTTCAGAACTAGAACTATGGACAGAAGTTAAAAAACAGATAATAGAACAAAAAAAAATCTTGAACCCAACTACCCTATTTCAGAGATGGAAACACAGTCCAAAGAAGTGAACAAATGCCTTGCTCAGAATAGATAGAGAGAGAGGCAAACTGAAACAGGGTCTTAGGCCTTCTGGTCTAATACTTAGGAGCTCAAGTAGCGTTGTGCCTAAGGCATTTGACTGCTAACCAGAAGGCTGGTGGTTCAAACCCACCAGCCACTTCTCAGGAGGAAGATTGGGTGATCTACTTCCGTAATGATACCGCCTCAGAAACCCAAGGAGGGGTCGCTATGGCAGTGAGTTTGATACTTACCACTCTCTAAATAGCCTCAAATGAAAACAGCAAAGCCCATTTCAGACTCCTGGTTCCAGCAATATGGCAGAATGTGGAACCCAGAACTCCTCAGAGTTATGAATAGCATACACACAGGTGAGACCCTCTCAAAACTTCATGCCAGTAGGAGGAAGACTGTTGTTGTTAAGTCACTGCCATAGAGTCAGCTCCCTATGGTGACCCTATCTATAACAACAAAACATTGCCCTTTATGATCATTGACATGTTTGGGTCCATTGTTACAGCACTGTATATTTTGAATGTCTTCCAACCTAGGAGGCAAATGGTATACCTGTGGTTATAATCCCATTTGGACATAGTTGTCTTTGTTATGTTAATGGGACAATATTAGTATGGGGTGTGTCCTAAATCAATTCTTCTGAGATATAAAAGAGTTTAAACAAGCAAATGAGCAAGCTGAGATGGGGGAAGAAAGATCCCAAGCCACGTGAAGATTGTCCAGGAGCAGAAGCTCAAAAGAAACGAGGACCTTCTCCCAGACCCAACAGAGAATTCAGCCTCCCAGCCTCCCAAACGGTGTGTATAACACATTTCTGTTTATCATGGCCATCCACTTGTGGTATTTGTTATAACATCAAGACACCCTCTGAAGATCGCCTCATAATAAAAGAGTACAAAAAAAAAAAAAAAAAGAGGAAAACCTCACTGCCATTGTGTAAATGCCCCGGGAGGTGAGGATCATTGTGTCTTGTTCACTGCAGGTTTCTTGAGTCTGCCACACAGTAGGTCCTCAAGAACTGTTAAGACAGTGAGTTTGTGAGGTAGCCACAGTGCTCTCCATTTCATAAGAAACTGCACTAGAAATCTCCTTTCTCTGCTTTGAAAACACCATAAACCATTGCAAAATAGACTGTGGGTCTGAAGTCCTGGAAGGAATATACAGATTTTAGTTCCAGCAGGTATCAGAAGATAACAAAGCATTGGCATAAGTGGATTTTTTTTTCTTTTTAAATTTTATTGTGATTTGGGTGAAAGTTTACAGAGCAAATTCATCTTCCACACAGCAGTTCACATGCACTTTGTCTCATGACATTGACTACAATTTACCACAATGCAATAGCTCCCTCCCACTTCCTCCCTGTAGTTACCTCTTCCTTGTGTCCTTCCCTCCCAAGCACTCCTGCTCCCTGGGCCATCTCCCTGTGCATACATAACCCTTCTATTCTCCCATGATTGATCTCACCACTGAGTGTATCTACTTAATGCAAATGTTCAGCTCACATGCCTGTCTTTTCTTTGGCTGGAAGCCACAGGCATGGGTTCAGTTCCAGACCTGAAGGGCAGCTAGGGGCCATAGTCTCAGGGGTTCCACTGGGCTCCATCAGACCAGCAAACCTGGTCCTTTTTTTTTTTTAATATGATTTTGAGTTTTGCTCCACATTGTTCTCCCACTCTATCAAGGATCTCCTACGTAGATCCCACTCTGAGTGGTTGACAGTGGTGGCTGAGCACCATCTAGTTCTTCTGGTCTCATGGTCGTATAGGCTGAGGATCACATGGTGTACCAATCCCTTGGACTAATTGTTTTCATGCATCTTTGGCATATGGATTTTTAAGAAAAAGCTAACCATGAACCTTTTAACAACAACAACAAAAACCTCACTGCCAGCAAGTTGATTCTGACTCATAGGGACCCCCACAGTGTTTCCAAATCTGTGAATCTTTACAGAAGTAGATTGCTTCATCTTCCTCCTACAGAGTAGCTGGTGGGTTTGACCCACTGACTTTCTGGTTAGCAGCCAAATGCCTTGACCATTACGCCATTAGCACAATTCATTTCAGTGTAAGCACCTAGTCAGTGTTACATAAATGTGCTAAAAACGTTCATGCTCCAAAAAAGGTAAATACTCATCAAGTCTATAAAGACACTAAACGATGGACCTGAAGCATCTGTGTACAGGTATAATGGCTTATTCATCTCCAACCTGATATAAGCCCTTCCATCTTCAAAGTGGTGCGGGGGAATGCACCTTAGAAGCAAGGATGGTGAGGCTTCATCTCTTGTGCTTTGGTCATGTTATCTGGAGAGACCAGTCCCTGGAAAAGGACATCATGCTTGGAAAAGTAGAGGCTTAGAGAAAAGGAAGACGACGCTCACTGAGATGGCTTAACACAGTGGCTGCCACAATGGGCTCAAACCTAGCAATGATTGTGCAGTTGGTACAGGAGCAGGTGGTGTTTCATTCTGTTGTACACAGGGTCGCTACGAGTCAGAGCCAACCCGATGGCACCTAACAACAACAAAGATTAATAGGTTTGCACAAATAAGCCAATGGACACGGAGAAGATTAGCGAGTGTATTAGTTTCCAATTGCTGCTGCAATAGGAACATTCCCATGAACTTAATCGGTTTAACTTAAAACAAATTTATTCTCTTACAGCTCTGGGTCCCAAGTCTGAGATGAGTCTTAAGGGGTGAGAATCAAGATGTTGGCATGCCTGGCTTCTTCTAGAGGCTCTGAGAAGAGAATCAGTCTTTTTGCCTTTTCCAGTTTCCAGTGGCAACCTCTCTTGCTTGGTTTGTAGCCCCTTCTGCCACGTTTAAAGGGCATCACTCTAATCTCTGTTTGTATCATCACATCACCTTCTCCTCTGGCTCTGAGTCCTCCTGGGTCCTTCTTATAAGGATCTTTGTGATTACATTGGGTCCACCCAGAAAATCCACAATAAGGCCCCTATCTCAGGATCCTGAACCTAACCAAACTTGTGAAGTCCCTTTTGCCATACAAGGTAATAAACACAAGTTCTGGGAGTTAGGAGTTGGACATCTTTGGGAAGCCATTATCCAGACTACCATAGCTAGTGATCAACTAGACAGGAATTAAAATAGATTGATATGACAGAGAGGACCTGAAATATTGCTTTCCCCACACATCTGCCAGTTTGTCACATGGTGGTGGCTGGCATGTTGCTATGATGCTGGAAGCTATGCCACCAATGTTTCAAAAACCAGCAGGATCACCCATAGTGGACAGGTTTCAGCAGAACTTCCAGACTAAGACAGTAGGAAGAAAGGCCTGGTGATCTACTTCCAAAAAGTAGCCGAGAAAACTTACGGGTCACAACCAAATACTGTCCAATAGAGTGCTGGAAGGTGAGCTTGTTTTCATCACCCCAGTCAGAAACTCTGTCCCCTCCTCCAGCCATGGGTCACCACTGTTCTACTCTGTCTCTAGGCATTTGCCTATTGTAGATGCTTCATATAAATGGGATCATATAATATTTGTCCTTTTGTGTCTGGCTTCTTTCACTCAGTATCATGTTTTCAAGATGCATCCACGTAGCACGCATCCAAACTTAATTTCTCTTTATGGATAATTCATAGTCCAGTGTATGGATGTACATACCATGATGTGTTTATACAAGAGCCTTTTTTGATTGTGGCTTTCAAAACCTGACATTGTCACCTGCTAGTCTTACAACCTTTGTTAACGTCAACATCATCTTTGATTATTTTAATTCCAGCAGGAACTGAAAGAGGAAACCTTGTTTCCCTGCCCTACGGAGGCAGGCGGGGTGCTGACTTACAGAGAGAGGACAGACCAGCTTTCCTTCAGGCGAATGTTTGAATGATCAGGGCACTTGGAGCTGCTGCAGGGTGTTTTCAGTGCAGAGAGCTATTGAACAAAACAATGTCGGCCTCTCATCACCTTCTCCTGAGTCATCCCTTCCTACTGATTTGCTCGTCTTCTTGCTCAGCAGGCCAGGAACAGCTAAGACTGTGGCTTTTCAAGTTTGCAAGAAACCAACCAACAGACTTGTATTGGTTATCTAGGGTCACTGTAACAAAGTGCCACAAATCAGGTGATTTATAAGAACAGAAATTTATTGTCTCACAGTTCTAGGGCCTAAGAGTCCAAATTGAGGGTGTTGGCTGAGTCATGTTTTCTCTGAAGACTTTCTTGCCTCTTCCAGCTTCTGGTAGCCCCAGTTGTTCCTTGGCTTGTGACTGTAGCATAATTTTGTGGTCATACAGTCATACAGCTGTCTTCTCCCCCCCCCCCCCCGTGTGTGTGTGCATCTACTCTCTCCTTTTATAGGATACCACTCATACGGGATTAGGTCCCACCTACTCCAGGGTAACCATTGGAAAAATAAATGCTATAGGTTAAAAAAAGTAAACAAAATACCGACATAAAAAAAACAAAACTCATTGCCACCAAGTTGATTCTGACTCACAGTGACCCTACAGGACAGGGTACAGCTGCCTCGTAGGGTTTCCAAGGTTGTAATCTTTATGGAAGTAGACTGCCATCTTTCTCTCATGGAACAGTTGGTGGGTTTGAACCACTGATCTTTCAGTTAGCAGCTGGATGCTTAACCACTGCACCAAAAAATCCTACAATCTGATTCAGAATGAAGGGATTCCAGGGACAAAACAGGGACTTTTTCTGTGGTGACTCTTAACCCACAAGGAGAAATTACTGTACTTATTAACAGAGAAACTTACCAATTTTTAAGTATACTAGAGTCACCCTCTGGTAGCGTAGTGGCTAAGGCACTTGACTGCTAACCAGAAGGCTGGCGGTTCAAACCCACCAGCCACTCCCCAGAAGGAAGATGGGGCAATCTACTTCCGTAGTGATACTGCCCTGGGAACCCAAGGAGGGGTCGCTATGGGTTGGGTCTGACTCAAAGGCACATAACAACAACAACAACAACAAGAGTCACCCTGTGTGCTATGAAGCACATCTGTTTACAAAAGCCCCAGCCCTGAAAGACTGAAACTTCAAAAGCAGTGGGGGTTACCAATCAGGAACAGATGTTGACTCATTCTCAACCTGTTCTGATATCACTTAGTCCTGTTGAAGATTTAGATCTGTTTTTGCTCAATTCTGATCTCCCTGTCAATCTATTAAGATGAGACCTTTTATCCAAATGGAATTGCCATTTCCAATTTAATGAAAAGGGAGAAATATTGAGTCTCCCTGCTATCCCTATGTCAACAGAGACAGGCTCTGAATCAGACCATATTCAGGAGGAAGTCACTTCCTATGTGCTTAGTTCTCTTGCTTATGACATCTTTCCCCTAGTTCCTGAAACTTTATGGGCCACCACATCCACAGATGTAGGTCAGGTTTCGTCAGCTGAGCCAATTAAAATTCAAATTTTTTTTTTTTGTTGTTAAGTGCCATCGAGTCATTTCTGACTCATAGCGACCCCATGCACAGCAGAACGAAACACTG
>NW_006921593.1:10906626-10947027 GCF_000298275.1 Orycteropus afer afer
TAAAATTCTTCAATTTCCTCATGTGTGGCTTTGGTGGTTGGGGCATAAATTTGAATAACAGTCATATTAACGGGTCTTCCTTGTAGGCGTATGGATATTACACCTGTCAATATACTGCTCTGTATTCAAATAGTTTTATCTAAACTTCTGCCCAGAATTACCTACTATCCACTCATACAAGAATCAAAAGAAGGACTAGCTCCCGTTATACAAGATGTCCTTTCTAAAGCCCTTGTAATACTCTGGTTCTTCCAGTTAAGAAACCAAATAACAGAGGCTGGAGATTTGTTCTAGACTTGTATACAATCAATCATATTGTTATTCCTAGATTCCCAGTAGTTCCTAATCCTCATTTACTACTTTCCAACATCCCTTCAGGTGCAACTCATTTTATGGTTGTAGAGTACCTTTTTCAGTATTCCTGTGCATTTTGAAAAGTCACTATTTGTTTGCTTTAATCTGGGAAAATCAACAATTTTATTGGACTGTAATGCTGCAAGGATTTATTGACTCTCCTACCTATTTTTCTCTGATTCTGCATGCAGATTTCCAGCATTTATAGTCTACAAACAAATCCACATTGCTACAATGTGTTGATGATTTATAAGTTTGCGCAACCTCCCAGCAATCCTGCCTTGATGACAATATAATTTTATTAAAGCATCTGGCCATTGTTGGACACAAGGTATTCAGAGAAAAATTACAGTTGGCTCCACCTTCTGTGAAATATTTGGGCCACCTAATTTCTGTAGAAGGCATTTCTGTTGATCATAAATGGAAAGGAGCTATTCTTGTCTTTCCTATATCCAAAACGAAGAAACAGCTACAGAGATTTCTGGGACTCTGCATCTATTGTTGAACCTGGATTGTAAATTTTTCTTTGTTGTATCAACCTTCAGAGAAATATTTAAAGGGCTGTGATCCAGATTGCATTCCAAATTGTACCCAAAGATTAAGAGGCCATAGTTGAAGTAAGAGGGACTTTGATGAACTTGCTCTCCCTAGGTTTTCCTAATTATCACCTAGTTTTGCCTTGTTTGTACTTGAAGTATCTGGAAATGCTTCAGGCATACTAACTCAAAATCATGGAGGACAACAAAGACCTGAAAGTTATCATTGCCTGTATCTTGACTTTGTAGCTAGGGGATGCCCTCCCTGCCTTAGGTTGATACTGCCAAACTAGTAGAAGCCATAGCAGATGTGGTGCTGGGAAACTTTTTAGATGTCAGTGTGCCACATTCTGTATCTGCCTAGGGAGCTCTGGTAGCATAGTGCCTAAGGCATTTGACTGCTAACCAGAAGGCTGGTGGTTCAAACCCACCAGCCACTCCTCAGGAGGAAGATTGGGCAATCTACTTCCATAGCAATACTGCCTTGGAAACCCAAGGGGGGGTTGCTGTGAGTTGAATTGACTTGATGGCAGTGAGTTTGGTTTGGTTTACTTAATTCTGCCTTAATACAACTTCTTTCTTCCAGCAGGCTCCTCTCCTATGAAATTTTCCTCCTGGCTATGTCTAACACCAGACTACACCCCATATTCTGTTTAAGTCCAGCTGTTCTTCTCCCCACAATTAATGAGAACAACTATCCAAACATGATTGTGTAGACTTAACTGAGCAACTTTTAACCCCTTGGAAAGACTTAAAAGAGACCCCTTTAACTAATCTTGATTTAGTTTTGTTTGTGGATGGTACTATTAAAAACTAATTCTGCTAGTGCTCACTATTGAGCTGGATACACTCTTATTACTACTACTGAAGTCCTTGGAAGTCAAGCTCTCCCTGAAGCCATTTCAACCCCACAAGCTTAAATGCCCTCACTAAAGCTTGTAGAAATGCTACAGGAGAATCTGTTAATATTTTATGGATAGTAGATATTGTTTTGAAATTATACATGATTTTAGCATATTATGGAAGCAAAGAGGATTTTTTAACCTCTTCTGGAAATATCCTAAAAAATGGCATTTAGTAGCAGAACTTATGTTGTTGCTGTTGTTATGTGCCATTGAGTCGGACCTGACTCATAGCAACCCCTCCTTGTGTTTCCGAGGTAGTATCACTACGGAAGTAGGATTGCCCAACCTTCCTTCCGAGGAGTGGCTGGTGGGTTTGAACCGCCAGCCTTCTGGTTAGCAGTCAAGTGCCTTAGGCACTACACTACTATAGACACTCAATTACTCCCTTCTGAAATTGCTGTGATAAAAATATAAGCTCACCAACCAAAAGGAGTCCCCCAAACTGAAGAAATTAGAGGAAATAATCTTGCTAATATGGCAGCCAAACAACCTGCTCCTCAAGTTATTTCTGCGCTTATGATAAATAAAGGACTTCTGTAGTATCTCTACAGAAGAAGATTGCCCAATCTTCATTCTGAGGAGTGGCTGGTGGATTTGAACCTCCAGCCTTCTGGTTAGCAGTCAAATGCCTTAGGCACTATGCCACCCAATCTCCTAAAAAAAATATTAAGGGGTGGAATTTTTTGAGGTTGCCATCCATTGCCCTATTTACTGATATTATAAGTAATTAGTTTTCCACTTGTGGTGGATGGTGGGAAAAATTGCTACTTTATTTTGGAATTTTTATATTCCTTGTCATTTCTATGATTGTGATTATAAAGTGCTGTTGTTTTGCTTTAGATTAATACATTTTATCCATGAAGTGTTGTACTTCAAAACCTTTTGATCTTTCACATACAGGCTTTCACCAATGATTTGTTGTTTAATCACCTCCCTTTTGTCTCCCTGGGTATGTTTCATCTGGACCTCTACTGTTCTGTCCTGAGTGAGAAATGTCCCTCAAATGTGGCCTTGTCCATTAAGATAATCCCTATAAATCCTACTCACCCTGAAGATGAAGCCTAGTAGCTTGGCAAAGTGAAGAAAATAAGCTTTATTAACCAAAGCTCTTAAAAAAAAAAAAAAGCCCTTGCAGAGGACTTGCAGTGACCACTCCATTGTGGGTGATCAGTGTCCCCTAGCAGAGGCTTGATCAAAAGGGGGGAAATGTAAATGGAAAAATTTCTAACTGGAGGCACTCATGTCACACATTAAGAATAACAGAGCCAATATGTATTCCCAGGAAGCAAAAGATCAGATTGTAAACCATTTATTCATGAGAAGAATGTATCAAGATGTAAATAATTTGTTCCCAAGAAAAATGTGTTCATGACTATAACTGTGTATAACCAAACTGGCTGCCACCACTAACCTAGTTGGTTACTCTCTCCCTCCTAACCAAGTGGCTGCCCTTTAATTTCAGAGGACTTCAAGCTGAAGCTGATCTTATCTATAATCAATCATTAGAGTCTACCTTTCCTTTGTTTTCTATGTATATAGACTCCTCTCTCCACTTGAATGGTGGAGTGCTTTTTACTTTTCTTAGCACCACCCAGCCTGAGTTATTATTCCTTAATAAAACTCCTAACAAAATACAAGATTTTCTTTCACTCCTAACAGAATAGAAGATTTTCTTCTTTGACAGCTGCTAAACAAAAGGTCAGCAGTTCAGATGCACTAGCTCCTCCACAGGAGAAAGATGTGGCAATCTGTTTTCATAAAGATTTACAACCTTGGAAACCCAATTCTACTCTAAGTGAGAGTTGACTCCACGGCAATGGGTAATGTGTGCTCCAATGTGACCTCATGTTACTTGATAACATATTCAAAGACCCTATTTCCAAACAAAGTTACATTCACAGGTACCAGGGTTAGGACTTCAACATATCTTTTGAGGAGACACAATTCAATCCATATCTACTTGGTCAGCCTAATGCAAATGCCTGTGTGTGAGCACCTCTACTTTTTACACCTATAGCATGTTTATACCTCTATTACAGCTTTTATTGATGTTCTCCTTTAACTCTACATTCTGGACACCCAGATTCCCCCGCACAGCACCTGGCAAAGAGCAGGTAATCGATGCTCATCTGTTCTTTTGTTCAGCAAATGCCCCTGACTTGTGGCAACCCCATGCATGATGCAATTAGACTGTTGTGATCCATTAAATTTTCATTGGCTGATTTTCAGAAGTAGATTGCCAGGCCTTGCTTCCTAGTTTGTCTGAGTCTGAAAGCTGTGCTGAAACCTGTTGAGCATCATAGCAGCAGACAAGCCAACACTAACGAATGGTGGCTGCGCGTGAGGTGCGTTGGCCAGGAGTTGGACCCAGGTCTCCTACTTGGAAGGTGAGAATTCTACCAAACCCTCTAACAAACACCAGACATCTCCAAGTCAAGCACTAAGCCAGGGGTTGGATTTTCCTGCTTTAAAAAAAAAAAAAAAAATTATTATTTTATTGTATTGCTTTTGCTGAGAATATACACAGGAGACTATATACCCATCCAACAATATCTACATGTACAATTCATTGACATTAATTACATTCTTCAAGTTGTGCAACCATTCTCATCCTCCTTTTCCAAGTTGTTCCTCCTTCATTAACATAAGCTCGCTGTCCCCTAAGCTTCCTATTTAATCTTTAGAGTTGTTGTCAGCTTGATCCCATACAGATAATTCTTTTCAGTGGAGCTTCCAGGCAAAGACAGACTGGGAAGGATGGGGTCATCTACTTCTGAAAAAAAAACTGGTCATTGAAAACTTTATGAATAGCAGTGAAGTACTGTCTGATATACTACTGGAAAACTTTATGAATATCGGTGAAACATTGTCCTATATAGTGCCAGAAGTGGAGTCCCTCAGTTTGGAAAGCACTCAAAATATGACTAAGGAAGAGCTGCCTCCTCAAAGTCGAGTTGACCTTAATGATGTGGGTGGAGTAAAGCTTACGGGACCTTGATTTGCTGATGGGGCATGACTCTAAATGGGAAGAAACAGCTGCAAACATCCATTAATAATCAGAACATGGAATGTATGAAATATGAATCTAGGAAAACTGGAAGTTGTCAAAAATGAAATGGAATGGATACATATCAATATCCTAGGCATTAGTGAGCTGAAATGGGCTGGGATTGGCCATTCTGAATCAGACAACCATATGATCTACTATGACAGGGATGACAGATTGAAGAGGAATGGCATTGAATTCATTGTCAAAAAGAACAGCTCAAGATCTTTCCTGAAGTACAATGCTGTCAGTGATAGGACAATATTGATATGCCTACAAGGAAGACCAGTTAATACTACTATTATTCAAATTTACGCACCAACTACTAACACCAAAGATGAAAAGAAATTGAAGCTATTTACTAACTTCTGCCATCTGAAATTGACCAAACATGCAATGAAGATGTATTGATAATTACTGGTGATTGGCATGTGAAAGCTGGAAATGAAAAATCATCAGTAGATGGAAAATATGGTTTGGTAATAGAAATGACACTGGAGATCACATGATAGAATTTTGCAAGGCCAACAACTTATACATTGCAAATACATTTTCAACAGCATAAACAGTGGCTATCCACATGGACGTTGTCCAATACACAGAAATAAGATTGACTACAATTGTGGAAAGAGGTGATGGAGAAGCTCAATATCATCTGTCAAAACAAGGCCAGGAGTTGACTGTGGAACAGACATCAATGGCTCATTTGCAAGTTCAAGTTAAAGCTAAAGAAAATTAAAAGAAGTCCATGAGAATCAAAATATGACCTTGATTATATCCCATCTGAATTTAGAGACCATCTGAAGAACAGATTTGATTCATCGAACACCAGTGATCAAAGACCAGACAAGTTGTAGGATGACATCAAGAACATCATACATGAAGAAAGCAAAGCGTCATTAAAAAGAGAAGAAAGGAAGAAAAGACCAAAATGGATATCAGAAGAGACTCTGAAACTTTTTCTTGAACATAGAGTAGCTGAAGAGCATGGAAGAAATGCTAAAATAAAAGAACTGAATATTTCAAAGGGCAGTTTGAGAAGACAAAGTAAAGCGTTATAATGGAATATGCAAAGACCTAAGTTAGAAAACCGAATGGGAAGAATGTGCTTGGCATTTTTCAAGCTGAAAAGACTGAAGAAAAAAATTCAAGCCTTGAGGGGATCTATGTCAGAGATCCTGGATAGAAAGGGAGAACAATGTGGAACAAAACTCAAAATCATTTGGTGGAAAAAAAAAAGGGGGGACCAGATTTGCTGGTCTGATAGAGCCTGATAGAACCACTGAGACTATGGCCCCCAGCTACCTTTCGGATTTAGAATTGAACCCACACCTGTGCCTTCCAGCCAAACAAAAGACAGGCATATGAGCTGAACATTTACCTTACTAGGTAGATACATTCCTTGGAAAGAACAATCATGGGAGAATAGAAGGGCTATGTATGCACAGGGAGACAGCTTAGGGGGCAGGAGTGCATGGAAGGATGGACACAGGGGAGAGGTAACTCTGGGGAGAAAGTGGGAGGGGATCTGTTGCATTGTGGTAAATTGTAGTCAATGTCATGAGACAAAGTGTATGTGAACTACTGTACGGAAAGTGAATTTGCTCTGTAAACTTTCACCCCAATCAAAAAATAAAATAAAATAAAGCCTTGAGTTGTAATATTAAAGGATTCTATGGGCAAAAATATTGAGCAATGCAGGAAGCATCAAACGAAGATGGAAGGAATACACAGAGTCACTGTATCAAAAAGAATTGGTTGATGTCCAACTATTTCAGGAGGTAGTATATGCTGAAGAGCCAATGGTATTGAAGGAAAAAGTCCAAGCTGCACTGAAGGAATTGGTGAAAAACGAGGCTCCAGGAACTGACAATATACCCACTGAGATATTTCAACAAACGGATCCAGCATGGAAGCACTTACTGGTTTATGCCAAGAAATTTGGAAGACCTGGCCAACTGACTGGAAGAAATTGCTATTTGTGCCCACTCCAAAGAAAGGTGATCCAGCAGAATGTGGAAATTATCAAACAATATCATTAATATCACACACAAGTAATATCTTGAAGATAATTTAAAAACAGTTGCAGCATTATATTGACAGGGAACTAACTTCCAGAAAGGCAAGCTGCATTCAGAAGAGGACACGGAATGAAGGATTTCATTGCTGATGTCAGATGGATCTTAGCTGAAACCAAAGAATACCAGACTGATGTCTACCTGTGTTTTATTGACTATGCAAAGGCATTCAACTGTGTGGATCATAACAAATTATGGATAACACTACAAAGAGTGGAAATTCCAGAACATTTAATCGTTCTTATGAGGAACCTATACATAGACCAGGAGGCTGCTGTTGGAACAGAACAAGGGGATACTGCATGGTTTAAAATCAGGAAGGATATATATCAGAGTTGTTCCTTTCACCATACTTATTCAATCTGTATGCTGAGCAAATAATCTGAGAATCTAGAGTATGTGAAGAACATGGCACCAGGATCGGAGGAGTAACCATTAACACTGTGATATGCAGATGATACAACCTTGCTTGCTGAAAGTGAAGATGACATGAAACACTTAAGAAGATCGAAGACTACAGTCTTCAGTATGGATTACTCCTCAACATAAAGTAAACAAAATCCTCACAACTGGGCCAACAAGCAACATCACAATAAATGGAGAAAAGATTGAAGTTGTCAGGGATTCCATTTTACTTGGATCCATGGTCAACACCCATGGAAAGAGCAGTCAAGAAATCAGACACTGTATTCCACTGGGAAAATCTGCTGCAAAAGACCTCTTTAAAGTGTTAAGAAGCAAATATATCACTTTGAAGACTAAGGTGCGCCTGACCCAAGCCATGGTATTTTCCATCGCCTTCTGTGCATGTTAAAGCTGGACAATGAATAAGGTAGATGGAAGAAGAGTTGGTGCCTTTGAATTGTGGTGTTGGCAACACACTGCTGTCGAGTCGGATCCGACTCATAGCGACCCCCTCCTCGGGCTTCCAAGGCAGTATCACTACGGAAGTAGATTGGGTGTTGGCAAAGAATACTGAAAATACCATGGACTGCCAGAAAAATGAACAAATCTGTCCTGGAAGAAGTACAGCCAGAATGCTCCTTGGAAACAAGAGTGGCCAGACTTCGTCTCACCTACTTTGGTCATGGTGTGAGAAGGGACCATTCTTTGGAGAAGAACATGCTTGGCAAAGTAGAAGGTCGTGAAGAGGGGGAAGGCCCTCAATGAGATGCATTGATACAGAGGCTGCAACGATGGGCTCAGGCGTAGCGAGGCTTGTGAGGATGGCACGGGACAGGGCAGTGTTCCATCCTGCTGTCCCCGGGTCACTGTGACTCGGAGCTGACTCGATGGCACCTCATGACTACAGGTAATTCTTTAAAAGAACCGGTGCTCAAGGCAAGCATTGGTTTACTAATCAAGCTAAATTATTTTTTCGTTTAAAGAATATTTTAGGGGATAATTTTGGCTTAAGATTGAAAAATTATCTCAGGGTGATAATTTTGGGGGTTCATTCGGCCTCAATGATTCTAAAAGTCTGGATGCCGTGAGAAATTAAGATGCTGTTCTGCATTTCCCCCCTTTTGATCTTTATTCTTCTGTAGAAGCTTTGATTAAAACGTTCAGTAATGGTGGCCAGGCACTATGCAGTTCTTGTCTCATGGCAAACCAGGCAGTTGCTCACGTAGGCAATTATCCACACTTTCCATTTTCTCCTCCTATTCCTGACTCTCCTTTTCCCTCTGTTGCTCCAGGCAGAATAGAGGCTAATTGTCCTGCCTTGGATGGCTAACTTGCAAGCTTTTAGGACCCAGGCACTATGTAACACTGTAGGAAGTAGAACAGAAGAAACATGATATTAGGCCAATTAACAGCGATCAGACTGCCCTACTCAATGTGGGCAAAGATCAAGAACTAACCATCCTCGACAACTGTTCAAGGGACAGGAGAGTGAGAACTCAGAAGTTATTTCCGAGAATGAAAGTTGAGTACGATCAGATAGTGGCCTCAAAATTTGCACACAATTATGAACTTTGTGCTTCAATCAGATTCCAACCTCAGCAATCAAATGGGGCCACTTGAGATACTTGGCTGGGTTTAGGGTGGTTTCTTAATTCCTGTCTTTGCTGGCTGTGAACCACACTGCTGGGCTGTGGGGTGTGAAAGGTTAAGCCTCACTGTCTTCTACCTCTTTGGTTGGCTGCTTTTCAGCAGAGAGTGAAATGACCCCATTTATCACAAGGCACAGAGGGAAGTTCTAAGAAGAAAGGTGATCTGCAAAGTTAAAGCAGTGATTTTCAAGTTTAAATGGAAGAAACAGGCATATTTGAAGAGCCTAACACATAATGATGGCAATTATAAGGTGGTTGAGTACGACCTTATAGTTTGACTCACATTGCAAATGAATCCCAGTTGGCAAACGTCATGCACCAAATGCTGTCAATCTGTTAAGGAAGGAGGCAGCTGCTTCTATGCCTACAACCTAGGGCTGACAGGATACCCGCCCCCATATCCAAGGATACATAACTGTTTGGTTTCCAAGTGTGGTTTGTTTTCTAGCTTGCAAAACCTGATAAGATTGCCCGAGTCCAAATTGTGTTTCTAAGTCCAGTGGCATCTCCTGCTTTTGGTGTACAGTCCCTTCTTTGTGTACATTCCCCAGTGGACTTTAGCACATGAGCAGTTTAGAAGTTTCATATCCCAAGAGCCCATAAAAGATGCAATTGCACCTCGGTAACAGTTCTTAAAAATCAGAGTAAGACCACCTGCCCTGGTTTGGTGAAGCCTCAGTTAGCTAAACAGTGGTTCCCACCTAGAGAAGACAGTTCTGGAGTTTCAGGGCCTAGTCACCTCAGCGCTAGGTGCACACCCTGGGAGAGGCCCAGAGAGGCAGGGACCTCACCCTGGGCGGGGCTGGGGCTGGGGTGGAGACCAGGAGCGAGACTCTGAGAGATGGAAGTCAGAGAGAACGACCACACCTCAGTGCAGCTGTGGTTTTACGAATCCTGTAATGATCTTGTGAATAGCACGGTTATATGGCACTGGGTTAAAGGCAGTTCTTAATGTAAACTTGAAAAATACACTGCAATTTCTGTCACCAGACCTTGGGGTTTATTAGTTTCTTGAGATATCAGGAGTTTCCAAAACTCCCACAGGCAGGGCAGCCCCGTTTCCTTTTTCCATCTCTGAGAGTCTATGCTTTGGTGCCAGTAAGAAGGAAGGGCAGGGAGCGGTCAAACCCGGATATCAATACTCCTCCCCCAAATCCCCCAGAGGCGAGGCTGGAGGGGGAGAGCCCGCAGAGGGCATGGGTCTGGTCTGAGGGACTCCAGGGCCTGCACCGTGAGGGGCTTTCAGGGACGGCTAGCGGTTCAAACCCACCAGCCACTCCTCGGAAGGAAGGTTGGGCAATCCTACTTCCGTAGTGATACTGCCTCGGAAACCCAAGGAGGGGTCGCTATGAGTCGGGGCCGACTCGACGGCACATAACAACAACAACAACAACAAGATTACAAAAGCCTAGCCACCCTCTGTTAATGCTCTGCCCTCCGGGGTGGGGTCTTGGCAGCGCTGGGAAGGAGGGGTGGGTCTCAAGACCATGGGCCAAGGGACGGCGTCTTCTGGCCGCCCCGCCCACCTGGCCCGGCAGGCCTTCGCCCCGCCCACCCTGGTCGGCTCTTGCTGCCTTGAGGGTGGCCTCTCCGCCCTCCACAGGTGGGCCCGCCCCGCCGACTGTCCCGGCCCCGCCCATCCTAGCCCGTTCTTCCTCCTCCCGCCCACCTCAGCTCGGGCCCACAGCTTCCTCAGGTGGGGGCCGGCCCGCGGCCACGCCCACCATCAGCCCCGCCCACTGGGCCCGCAGCCCGCCTCAGGTGGGGCCGCCCCACCCGCCTGGCCGCGTCAGGCAGCTTCTCCTCAGCTCCTCACGGACCGCGGTGGCGGCGGCGGCGCAGCAGCAAGTTTTGATATTTTGGCCGTGGCGGCAGCGCACACGAGCAGTCTCCGGCCGTCGGCTGTGGCAGCAGCCCATCCTCGAGGGTCCCTCAGCCGCGCCCCGGCGCTCCTGCCGCCAGAGTCGAACGGCCACGAGGCTCCGCCGCGTCCTCCCGCGCTCGCCGGCCCGGCGGCTGCAGCCATGTCGCGGGGGCCCGAGGAGGTGAGCCGGCTCACCGAGAGCACCTACCGGGTAAGCAGACGCCGGGGAGGCCCCGGGACTGAGGGGACGCTGGGTTCGGGGTTCGAGGGCCGGGAAGCCTCCGGGACTGAGGGGGCGCTGGGTTCGGTGTTCAAGGGCCGGGGAAGCCGGGATAGTGGAGGCAGCGGGTTCAGGGTTCTAGAATCTGGGGCGGGGAGGCCCCGCCGGCACCTTAGAAGGTCGGGATGTTACACCTTCGGGGACAGGAGGGGACTTTACGTGGGCACGCCTCCCCTCCCCCGCGCGTCCCGGCGCCGCCCTCCGGTCTCCAAGCTCCCCACCCGGCGGCGTTGGGGTCGGTCCCTGGGCGCCCCCTTCTCCGACCGCTCCTTGACCCGTGGCTGCGCTGGCGGGGCTGTAGGGGTCGCGCTCTCGGAGGCCAACACGGCAGGCTCGAGTTTCTGCCGAGAAAATAATGCGGCCAGGAATGTAGGGGAGAAACTCCCAGGTAATCAGGGACGCCAGGTGAGCCGTGCTCCTCGCGAGCCGCCGCCGCGGCCGCGGCGCTCGGGCGCCGGGGTTTTTCCAGAGGTAGCGAGGCTGCAAACTCCTGCGCTTGGAGCCCGCTTCTCGCCGGCTCTAAGTTGAACTTGGCTTTTATACATCGTTTATTTCGTGGAGTTATTTGAGCCCAAGAGCACCCGAGGTGTTTATAAAATTGACCTCACCTTAAGGAATGCGTCGATCCTCAGTCTCGGAACTTGCCTTTATTATGAGAAGATTTTTCCAGAAACAGACATGGATTTAGGATTAGTGGCCGGTTTAGTAAGTTTAAGTGCTTATAAATGAATTCCAGTTGAAATTAGATATGTGTTTAATCATGTGCTATTAATAGAATACAAAACAACCCCTGAGACTTGAAAGTTCTCTAAATTCATTTGTAGCCATTTTTAAGGCCCACAGATTGGGTCATTTTATGTTTTATCCCAAAAACAAACTCTAAAATTTAAGTTCTGGGTTTGCAAAGTCGGATTGAGTTCCTGAAATCAGAGGACTGTATTGACTTTTGTTAGATTAGAAAAAAAAAAAAAAAAAAGGGATCTATTTCATAGTCTCCTTTCAAATCCAAAAGATTATCGATTCCTTTCAATTGAATACAAAGTGGTTACAGAAGCATGAATTATACTATATTGGAATATATAGTAGACACCAGCAAAATGGTTGACATAGCGTTTTTGGGCTAAACAATTGTGACCAAAAACTATTCCTTTATCCATATGTTTCTTTAACAGAGGACAGTTTTTAAAAATTCAAGGAATTTGACTTGTCAAATCTACATTTATATTGAGATTGTTAATATGTAAATGATCCTGAAGGTGGTGGGGTAAAAGCTGTGGGTTGCTGACAACATATGTAAATAAAACACCCTTCTACTTGAAGAGTAGTAGCTACCCTGATGAATGTGAGCCAGTTAAGGAAAACCATGCATTTGAGGAATGCAGAGATTGCAGCTTGAGGCGGAGTCTAAACTTCAGCTGGGGTACAAAAACTCAGAAGCCAGCAGTTCCATTCCCTCTGCCTCCAAGAATATAAACCAAAACAAACCATAAATCTAATTCAACTCCTGGTGACCCTCTAGGACAGGGTAGAACTGCCCCAGGCTGTAATCTGGGAGTAGATTGGCCAGGTCTTTTCTCTGGTGGTGGGTTGGAATCGCAGACCTTTTTGTTAGCAGCTGAACATTTAACCACTGTGCCACTAGACTTCCTTTCCAAGGACACAGGCATATTGTATCTTCTCAATCTTAGATGAGGCATCAGATTAAGACCCACAAAGTGATTAGATGCTCAGGAGCAAAGATATTCTTTGCTGCTTCTGCTACTTTCTGACTTGAGGGATGACTTGGTAGAGGGGCTGCCTGTAAGTGAATTACAGTGTCACAACTGCTAACCATTTTGGCGTGTCATATTACCCAAAGAACTGGGACAGGAGGAAAAAAACCGTGGATATCACCATTTGCAGTGTATTTATAGACACAAAGCAGTATAAGTCATTATCATTTTTTGAAAGATCATATAAGACACTCAAGGTCAGAGCAGGTCTTTATTGCTTCCCAGGTGTTTTCCAACAGACCAAAAGCTTACTGGTTGTTGACTGAAACCAAGTAGTTGTCTTTGCTCACCATTTCCTCATCAATGTTTTGGGATCACATTTTTTGGTGTCAAGGTGACAGAGAATTTACAGTGCCAGACAAGTGTATGTCTCTATAAAATGAAGTTAAGGCTACAGTTCAGGCTGTGTCTGTGATGGAAATGCCCAATGAGATTTTACATTCACGCCTCTGATTGGACACCTGAAATCCTTCCATCACCATCTCATTCCAATTCTCCCCACCCCACCCCATCCCCAACGAGCAAAAGCTGGACACAGTTTAAGCTTAATATGGCAAAAATCTGTTGGCAGTGTTGATTAATCTAGTTCTTTTAAAGAGATTTCCTGGCCGTCTACAATATTTTACTAACAGAAACACAACCTAACCAGTTGTGTTTATAAAAGGTACCTGGCGTAGTGCCTCAGGCATTTGACTGCTAACCAGAAGGCTGGCAGTTCAAACCCACCAGCCACTCCTCAGAAGGAAGACTGGACAATCTACTCTGTAGAGATATTGCCTTGGAAACCCAAGGAGGGTTGTGTTGGATCTGACTTGATGGCAGTGAGTTTGGGTTTTTTGGTTTTTAGTATGGAATTTAGATTTTCTTTTTGAATACTCAGACTCTCCAATTTTGAAATAAAAAAAATTGTTTAGAGAAAATGGGGGAGGATATAGAGTAGTACGCTCCTCCGTATGCAGTATCAGATATCCTTAAGTACATATTTACCCATTTGCCAAGTTTTCTAAAATATATATAATATATACTTAGACAAATGATTACTAGAGATCCATGCTAAGTCTTACCAGGAGGATTTGCATTTTACAACTTACAAATAAATGACAAAGTAATAAGCCCCAAACTGTCAAGCAGTGTTACTGTTGCTAATTAGAGTTCAGCCAGAGGCCCACCCCCTGCCCCACACTTTCGTTGTCCGCCCACGATTTGCCCTCAAAAGCTTGCTTGTGGTTTTGCATGGTTTTCTGATGAGTACATGCTTTAGTGGCACCAGGAAGAAATAAAAGTTCAAAAAAACCTTTAATTAAGAGTCACCGCAGCCTTCCTAGAAGTTAGAAGTGTTGAAGTCTTAGGAAGTTGAGAAGTTGAGGGGCAAGCACGGTGGCATTCAGGGACGGCATCACTACATTAATCTTGTGGCAGTGACAAGGGGGATGATGACACTTAAAAGGGAGAGGGGAAATGGGGACATAAAGGTCTTTGTTTAAATGTGTATGGGCTGCTGTATGGAAAATGAATTGGCTCTGTAAACTGTCATCCAAATCACACAAAAAAAGTCCTTGTTTGAATGCCACCTTCTCAATGAGGCTTACTTAGACAGTTCCACCCATCTCCCAAACCACCTTATGACACTTGAGCTTCTCCTCATATCAGTTCAGATAGACTGTATGATGTATTTATTATGCTTATTTTTTTTCCCAACCCGGTTAGCATATGAACTCCACAAGGGGCAAAGCACAGCTAGTATGTAGTAGGTATGCAGTATTTCTTCAATGAATGAACATTTATTAAGCACCTATCATGTGCCAAAAGAGCCCTGGTTGTGTAGTGTTAAAGCACTCAGCTGTGAACCGAAAGATCAGTGGTTGAAACCTACTAACCATTCCATGGGAGAAAGATGTGGCAGTCTACTTCTGTCAGGTTTACAACCTTGGAAATCCTATGGGGGTTGTTCTACTCTGTCCTGTAAGGGTGCTGTGAGTAGGTTTGGTTTTGGATCCTATGTCAGGCTCCCCCTCTCTCCTCCCTTGATACTCCCCATAGAGTGTTTCATTCTAAGTGTTCAGTAGCCCTATGAGTTGGATGTAGATTTTTTGCTTGTTTGATTCTCATTTTTAGATGGAGAAACTGAGGCCCACAGACTATAAGTCACCGGCATCTGTGTGCCACCTGCCACATTCCATTTTGTATAATTTAGTTTCTAGTGGCCAGAAAATGCACATACCAGACACTTTTTCATAATCTAGTGATCTAAGATATCATCAAAAACATTCTGTCATCTTATATTCTGTTAATTCATCATTGATAAGGGTTTTTAAAAATTTATTACTCGTTTCTTATTGTGATGAAAGTACCCACCATCCACTGCCTGGACTCAACGCTGACTCACAGCACCTAGAGGACAGTAGAACTGCCCACAGGGCTTCCTGGGCTGTCAGTCTTTACGGAAGTTCACTGCCTCATCTTTCTACCAGAGAGGGCCTAGTGGATTTGAATCACCAACCTTTTGGTTCGCAGCCAAATACCTTAACCACTATGCTACCAGAGCTCCTTGGTGGTGATTATATACATGACAAAACATGTCATGTCAGCCATTTCTAGGTGTATGATTCAGTGACAATGATTACATTCTTCAAGTGGTGCGACCATTCTCCCTATTGTTTTCCACACCATTATACCCATTGGTGTGCTTGGAACAAACCCTTTTTGCATAAGGAAACGAGGTTCTGTTTGTTCTCTTACTGGGGTAAAGCAAACAATCTAGGCTTGTGTACAAGGTTTTATTTGTTCATTTGTTTTTATTGATAGTTTTCTATTTTCTCGACTTGGGTTTAACTGGGGTGTGTAAGTTAAGACCCCTAGCTGATTTGTTTCCAGTGTGTACTGCATGTATAAGTTCACTTTAGACAAATAAGCTGCCTTTGTAAGACCCTCAATCAGGGATATTTGTTGCGCTAGCTGTGTGCACTATTTAATATCTTAATCTTTCCCCATAAAGAGACTTTCTTTGGGCATGCTGCAGATAAAAAGGGGTTTGTGGAAGTCCAGACAACCTGCTCCTGCCTCCATGATGACTAAAAAGAGGGACAGTGAGAGGCAGGTGCCAGGTAGCAGCTGAAAGCATTGCCAGGTATTGAATATTAAACTGAACAGCCCAGTATTTTAGCTTCGTGTTTGGTAAAATGGAAATACAAAACCAAACGATAGGTGTGTCTTTGTGTCAGAAATATTTTTTCTTGGTTGGAAAGAGGGTTGAGAACTCTGATAAAGTTACTGCTGGGCAGACAAGCAACCTCTTATCATGAAGCCTGGGAAGCTGGGACCCCTTCGACAAATGACACCATTTAAGAGTGTCAGGTTGCTTTTGAGTTTTTATTTGTGACGTTATTTCCATTTGGGCACTAATTCTGGGGGCACAGTATGCATTTTTCATGTAATGAGCCACATGCAGCCCTTCAAGGGAAACCAAATGTGCTTAGAATTGCAACCAATTAGATCTTTGTTTCCCCCATGTTTTTCTTTTCTTTTTTTTAATTTTATTGTGATTTGAGTGAAAGTTTACAGAGCAAATTCATCTTCCATATAGTAGTTCACTTACATTTTGTCTCATGACATTGACTGCAATCTTCCACAATGCAATAGCTCTCTTCCCACTTCCTTCCCATAGTTACCTCTTCCCTGTGTCCTTGCCTCCCATACACTCCTGCTCCCCAGCAGGGCATACACAGCCCTTCTATTCTCCCATGATTGATCTCTCCAAGGAGTTTATCTACCTAATGTGAATGTTCAGCTCATATGCCTGTCCTTTGTTTGGCTGGAAGCCACAGGAGTGGGTTCAATTCCAGACCTGAAGGGCAGCTAGGGGCCATAGTGTCAGGGATTCCCCTAGGCTCTATCAGACCAGCAAACCTGGTGCCTTTTTTTTTTTTTTTTTAAATGATTTTGAGTTTTGTTCCACATTGTTCTCCCATTCTATCCAGTATCTCCTACATAGATACCACTCTTGAGTGGTTGACAGTGGTGGCTGGGCACCATCAATTTCTTCTGATCTCATGGTTATATAGTCTGAGGATCGCATGGTGTACCAGTCCCTTGGGCTAATTGGTCTCATGCATCTTTCGTTTTCTTCATTCTTCTTTGCTCTGGATGAGGAGAGACCCATCTTCATTCTTCTTTGCTCCAGATGAGGAGAGACCCATCATTGAATCTAGATGGCCGCTTACAAGCTTTTAAGATCCCAGTCGCCAGAGTAGCCTGTGGAACAATGTTTTTGTGTAGTATGTTATACCAATTGAGCTTGATGTCTGCTGTGACCATGGTCCTGAGCCCACAGGTTCAACTACTTGATCCTTCTGGGTAGCTGGCTGTGGCCAAGAAGTGACTACAACCTTGCCCCTTGTCAGCTCTACTGTACACCTGGGAATTCTTACAGAACATATCAATACACTTGCCCAACATTTCTTTAGCAATTTGTTCTGCATTTGAAAACTGGCATTTATAAAAGCTGCATAATTTGACCTGCAGATAAATGATCTGTTGAAACATGCAAATATATTTGTCTTTTACTTACTTATTTTTAAAACGTTGTATTGAACTACAGTATACATACAGAAAACTTTGCTTATGTGTGATGTTGTTGTTGTTAAGTGCTGTCAGGTCGGGCCCGACTCATAGCGACCCCTCCTTGGGTTTCCGAGGCAGTATCACTACACGGAAGTAGATTGCCACATCTTCCTTTCGAGGAGTGGCTGGTGGGTTTGAACCACCAGCCTTCTGGTTAGTAGTCAAGTGCCTTAGGCACTATGCTACCAGAGCTCTTACAGCTCACTAGGTTGTCATAGGCAATATAAAGGGTGTGGCACAGGCATCTGACCTCTCGCTTGACAAGGGGGAGAGAGAGTTAGCATCAGCCCGAGGCTGATTCCTATGACGCAGATGTCAGACATGCCTCCTCTCTCCAGCCTTTTCACCTGTCCTCAGCCTAGCAGTCCCTCCCATGGCACTCTGCTTCTTTGCTGGGTTCAGTAATTCGCTGTAGTGGCCACACGGACAATACTTAACAATTATGGGGTTTATTGGGAAGGTAATAGGTTATAATTCAGGACTAGAAATGACTCAGAATACAGTTCTTCAATCAGGACAGTCTCTTAGCCATGCCCATAGGCTGACCTCTCTTTGGCCATTAGCTTCTTAGGCCCTCAGGCCTCTTGGACAGGTCAGCTTAGGCATGTGTTACAAAGCTCTTTAGTTCTTCCAGTTAATTGCCCAGAGGCACCCTGCTCTGTCAGTAAGTTGAAGACACTCAGCTTCCTTGCTCCATGGGTCAGTGAGCCTAACTCCATCAAGTGCCTGGAGGCACCCCCCTCTGCCAACAAGCCTGTTTGATGGCACTCAGCTCTCTCCCTCGGGCCTTCCATGGTATCTCCTTCCAGTCCCCTGGTTCTGCTGCTGCTTGTCATCTATCCCTGTGTCTGGTGTTACGGCTTTCTGTCTCCTGGGTCTAGGAGTTGCCCAGAGCAGGGACCCTGGGCCCAAAGGGTGGTGCAGTCTGCTCCCGTTTCTTCTTGGTGGTAGTCAGGTTCCCTCTGTCCACCTCCAGGTGTTTCATTTTAGGCAGAGTCGGGGGGACGACGACAAAATCTGACTAATCTCATTAGGATTCCATACACCTTATTTGCATTAGCAGCAAGCTGTCCAGTCCCCTTGGTGAGTCACAATCGCCTTATTTGCATACTCTCACCCATTGTGTTGGTAGGAGTTAACAAGAACATAGCAAGAAAGGCCATATAAATGTGGCCCATTTTATCACACAGACCAAACACATCTCTAACCAGCACCCAAATCAAGAAGCCATGACCAGGACCCCTGAAGCCCCACTGCAGTCACTACACACACACACACACACACACACACACACACACACCCTCAAGGATAACCACACTCTTAACTTCCAATAGCACCCATTAGTTTTACCTGTTTTGTACTTTCTGTAAGTGGAGTCATAATAGTGTGCACTTCTAAGAGTCTGCCTTCTGTCTCTCAATGTATTTGTCAGATTCATCCACGTTGGTGGAAGAGTTGTAGGTATTTTGATCTCATTGCTGTGTAGTCTTCCATAGTGTGTATATATTAAAGTTTATTGGTTCTTTTGATGGACATTTAGATTGCTTCCAGACTACTCCAGGATGTTACAAATAGTGCTGCCTTGGGCATTCCAGTCATGTCTGATGGGTGACTACGTAGGAGTGGATTTGCTGGGTTGCAAGGTATTCGGTATTTAGCTTTGGTGGGAACTGCCAAGCAGTTTTCCAAGGCAGTTGTGTCTGTTAACATTCCTACCAGTGTACGAGAGTTCCAGCTGTCCTATATCCTGACCTGCAGTTGGTGTTTGCTTTTTTTTTTTTTTTTCCTTCTTTTACTTTTATTGTGAAAACACAACAAGACATTCACCAACATAATAACTTCCCCATTTATATCTCAGGGACATTGGTGATATTTTTCATGTTGTACCACTATTGTTGCTATCCTTTTCCAAAATATTCCACCACTATTAGCATAAACTCAATGCCCTGCAAATAAAAGCCCCCCTCATAACCACTAATAATTTATTTCTCCCCCTAACCTATCCAGTTAGTGTTTTCCATCCTTTTCATATCCTGGTGGGTGTGTACAAAGAAAATTTTTTAAATGTAATATGATACAGTGTGAACATCTGCAACCTCAGCAGGAGCCCTGCCTGTTACCCCTTTGGGGACCCCTAAACCCATTGCTGTTGAGTCAGTTCTGACAGCAATCTCCTATAGAATAAAGTAGAACCGCCCCATAGGGCTTCCAAGGCTGTAGTCATATGGAAACAAACTGCCACATCTTTCTCCCACTGGGCAGCTGGTGGGTTTCAACTGCTGACCTTTAGGTTTGCAGCTGAGCACTTAACCACTGTGCCACTAGAGCTCCTTAATGTCAGAAGATTGACTAGGACTAGGGAACATGGGGCTGAAAGCCGCCGAGCAGTTGTGATATTCACTAGAGTAAAACACAAACTTCAGTTTATTTGACTCAACGACTTTCATAACCCGACACATCAAACAGTTTTAGTGTGTAAGGGATGCTGGTGGAGCCTACTTATACAAACTGGAGTGGGGTTCAGGTTGGTTGAATTTTATTGTGAGTTGAGTATTAATCAGAATGCTCTCCCTTTTTTATAGGACTTCTCTTAGAAAATCTACTTGCTTTACTGTCACAGACATAAGAGACTAGTTTTCAAAAAGAACTTCAGTCAGGGAACTGTTTAATTAAGAGTTTTTAAGACTTTAGTTCCTTCTAAAGGAAATGTTGAGAAACAGGCAATCTGCTTCCATAAATTTGACAGCCTTGGAAACCCTATGGGGCAATTCTACTAGGCCCTGCAGGGTCACTGTGAGTTGGAACCGAATCAGTGGCAGTGGGTTTGGTTTATAGGAAATGTTATTTTCAATTTGGGTCTTCTCTGCAGTTAGATTGTTAGCACTTGAGAACAGGTCTCTAAAATGATACTTCTCAGCATCTCCCACAGCTGCTCCTGTGTTATTTGTGTGTGTGTATGTTTTGATTTTAAACTCAAGGACTTTTTAAACTACATTTTTCTCTGTTAGCAGAAAATTTTCTATGAAAAATTACATTGAACATAAAAGTAGCCCAGAATCTCATAACGCAGAGGTAACCGTGTTAACTCTTGGTGCCTCTCTTCCCATTGTTTCTTCAGTACCTCTCCCCATGCCAGTCCATGTTCTGTGCCTTCTTGTTTCAGTGACCTACAGGACTCTGTTTTGTGCCATCGTTTATTGACCAAGTCCCCCCTTGGGCATTATGATTGCTTCCTGTGCTTTCCTTCTGAAGTACTGCAGTGCACATTACTGTAGGTACATCTTTGCACACATCCCTGATGTTTTCCTTAAGCTAAATTCCCAGAAGAGAGTTGTGGGTCAAAGGGTAGGGACATTTTAAAGCACATTTCCTACACATTGCAAAATGCCTTCTAGAAAGTATACCAGATTATGCATAACTCTGCACTGTGTAACAGGGCATCTTTCCCTGAGCCCCAGCCAAGGAAGGAGAGCTTTTAAAACTGCTTCTTTTTTTCATAACTTAGAGGGTTCTGTGTTTTTCTTTTTCTTTTTTCTTTTTTTTTTAAACAGTGGTAAAGCTTGTTATATACCTGTAAGGTAAGTACAGCTTGTGGACATTGGCCAGGAGAACATGAGATTTCATACCTTACATTAGGTGTAATTTCCCCCATAAACTTTACTTTGGGATGGGAGAGTAGAGTAATTACAGCTCTCTGACCCTTCTGCCCTGTATACGTTTACTTCTTTCCTTAGCCTAGATTTTAATACTTCTTTGTATGTTTTCCTGGCCTTGAGTCTTTTTGTCTTAACATTATTTTTTTGACTGTTCTGATTGTAACAACTGCCTCAAATCTTTGTGGATGAAGGTGAGGCATGTGTAAATGAGATTAAAACGTTACTGGTTTTTCCTTTCAAAAATAAGTGAATAAAACCATCCACAGAACAATTAGTCTCTATTCACTTGGAGCAACAGAGGAGGAAGGAAAGTTGGGAATTAGAGGAAGATATGGAATGTGTGGTTAATTGCTTTCTAACTGCCTCCTTTGTCATGAGACCAGAAGAACTGGATGGTGCTCAGCTACCATTACTGAACATTTTGATCAAATATTCCATAGTAGAATCTTGATCAAAAGGGGGAAAATGCAGAACACAATTTTAAATTCTTATGAACTCTGGACTCTAGAGCTATATAAGGTGGATGAACCCCTGAAATGATTTCCTTGAGATAATCTTTAAACCTCAAACCAAAAATATGCCCTGAAGTCATTTTAATTGTACTCATGAGGAACCTGTACATAGACCAGGAGGCTGTCGTTTGAACAGAACAAGGGGACACTGCATGGTTTAAAATCAAGAAGGGAGTGTGTCAGGGTTGTATCCAATCATTGTACTTATTCAGTCTGTATGCTGAGCAAATAATCCGAGAAGCTGGACTATATGAAGAAGTATGTGATATCAGGATTAGAGGAAGCGTCATTAACAACCTGTGATATGCTGACGACACAACTTTGCTTGCTGAAAGTGAGGATGACTTGAAGCACTTACTGATGAAGATTTAAGAATACAGTCTGCAGTATGGATTACACCTCAGTATAAAGAAAACAAAAATTATCACAACTGGACCTATCAGCAGCATCACAATAAATGAAGGAAATATTGAAATTGTCAAAGACTTCACATTGCTTGATTCTACAATTGATGCCATTCGAAGCAGCAGTCAGGACATCAGACGACATATAACACTGGGAAAATTGGCTGCAAAGGACCTCTTTCAAGTGCTGAAGAGCAAAGATGTCTCCTTCAGGACTAAGGTGCGTCTGGCACAAACCATGGTCTTCAGTCACCTCATATGCATGGGAGAGCTGGACAATGAATAAGGAAGACTGAAGAATTGATGCTTTTGAGTTGTGGTGTTGGCGAAGAGTGCTGAAAGTACTGTGGACTGCTAAAAGAATTAATGAATCTATCCTGGAGGAAGTGCAGCCAGAATGCTCCTTGGAGGCGAGAATGGCCATACTTTGTCTCACATGCTTTGGTCATGTTACCAGAAGGGCTCATTCCCTGGAGAAGGATGTCATGCTTGGTAAGGTGGAGGGTTGATGAAAGAAGGGAAGGGCCGCAGCGAGATGGATTGACAGGTGGCAGCAGCAGCGATGGGCTCAAATATAGCAAGGATCATGGAGCTGGTGCAGGACTGGGCAGTGTTTCGTTCTGCTGTGCATAGGGTTGCTATGAGTCAGAAACAACTTGACTATACCTAACAGCACCAACAAGCAATTTAAAAAAAAAAAAAAGTCTGCCTTGAGCATTACGCTCTTTCTTTTAAGAACAATATGGGATCAAATTGACAACAGCTACTTGCAAGATAGGAACCTTAGGGGGCAGTGGGTTTATGTTAATGAGGAACAACTCAGAAAAGGAGGGTGCAGATGGTTGTACTCAGAGTGGAATCTGTCACTAAATTGTACATGTAGAAATTGTTGAATTGGGATATGTCTGCTGTGTATATTCTTAATAACATAAACAAAATTTATAAGTAAATAAATAAATGAAAAATATTATTAGAGTGTTTCCAGTCCAGAGAGCAAAAAGGTTGAACAGGGCTCAGAGATGTAACTGACGGCCGGGAACCTCTTGGTGCCCCTGTGTCTTAGAACAGCAGGTAGGTAAGGATGCCTTGGGGTTTGCTGCTTAAATTGTTTTTGTTTATATGGTAATAAGGGGATTGAGAGGAGCTCTGGTAGCACAGTGCCTAAAGCTCTTGACTGCTAACCAGAGGCTGGAGGTTCAAACCCACCAGCCACTCCTCAGAAGGAAGATTGGGCAGTCTACTTCCAAAGTGATACTGCCTTGGAAACCCAAGGAGGGGTTGCTATGAGTCGGGTCCTACTCGATGACAAACAACAACAACAACACAACATGGGGATTGAGAAGTCCCTAAACATAGAAATTCCTTCACTAGAAGTATCAGTACAGCAGTGGTTAATTCTGGGGTCAGGGAGGGAAACTCCTTGCTTCTAACCTATCTTCCCGAATGTTTATTTGTTTTTATACGAATGGATTACTTTTCATAATGTGTAAACTAAAAGAAGCAGAAATCAATGTATATATTAAATTTCAGTGTGTGATATATTTTAAAAACTAAGCAAAAGTTTGCCATTTTCTACCTGTTTTTAACATTTACTAACCAGAAGCTACAAATGCAACAGAAAAATCATTGAGCAAAATTGAACATACTGAAGTTACTGTGCTTACAACAATCTTTTTTTTCCTGTTTGCTGCTTTATTAAAATGGAACAAAACAAAACAAAAATACATTGCCCTCACTTACAGCAATCTTTTGTTAAAAAAAATTTTTATTGTGATTTGGGTGAAAGTTGACAGAGCAAATTCATTTTCCATACAGCAGTTCATACACATTCTGTCTCATGACATTGACTGCAATTTTCCACAGTGTAACAGCTCTCTTCCCCCTTCCCCTCTCCCATAGCTACCTCCTCCTTGTGTCCTTCCCTCCCACCCACTCTTGTCCCTTGAGCTGTCTCCCTGTGCATACCCTGTTAATTACAACAGTCTTTTAAAAGTCATATTCCTGATGTTATAAGCAGCTGATCCCTTTCAAGGTATAGCTGTATATACACCCAAGGTCAACAAAAAGTACAAAACAGTAAGAGGAACCTGTCTAAGCAGGAAGGAGGAGAGTCAGGAATAGGAGGAGGAAACTTGATGAATAACTGCCTCCATGAACGACTCTTTCCTTTCCCATTAGACCAGAAGAACTGGATAGTGCCTAGCTACCATTATTGAATATTTTTGATCAAAGATTCCTTAGACGAACCCTGCAAGAGGGGGAGCATGAAACAGAATTTAAAGTTCTTTGGAATCCTGACTTTCTGAAGCCATGGAGGTTGGATGAACCCCTGAATCTGTTGCCCTGAGATGATCTTTAAACCTTAAAACAAAAATATTACCCTGAATTCTTCTTTAAACCAAAGCATGTTGTTGTTATGTGCTGTCAAGTCGGGGTTTCCGAGGCGATACCCCTATGGAAGTAGATTGCCCAACCTTCCTCCGAGGAGTGGCTGCTGCCAGCCTTCTGGTTAGCAGTCAAGTGCCTTAGGCACTATGCTACCAGAGCTCCAGAACCAAAGCATAATTTAACTTAATTAGTTAAGTCTGTGCTTTTCTTTCACAGAGCTATCTGCATGCGATCACATTGACAAGAAACAGCAAGTTGAAAGGGTAGATAGGAAGCGTAGGGGGCAGTGAGTTTATGTTAAAGGAGGGGCAACAGTTCAGAGAAGGAGAGTGAGAAATGGTTGTACAACTTGAAGAATGCAGCCCATGTCACTGAATTGTACATGTAGAAATGGTTGAATTAGTGTATGTTCTGCTGTGTATATATTTGCAACAACAGCAAAAAATTATTTTCAAAGAAGTAAATTGGGAGAGAAGTTCAGATGATTAGAACACATGGTTTGGGGTGACCACGTGGGAGATGGCCTTAAGGTGACAGATCCAACTGCCAGCTCTCTCCTCCCCCCATGTGCTTCTTTCTCATGTTCACAGCAGAGGGACCTGTTGGCAGTGAGAAGGAGGGAAGTGTCTGTCTGGAGGGGAGAGTGGAACACGGTGCAGGAGACGAGAGACAACCCTGGTGACTTTCATGTGCCTGTCAGACACCAATCCCTGTTACCAGACCAAGCCATCTCTGGCCACAAAAACTCGAAAGTGAGAGACTTAAAGCCAAAGTGATGACGAGTCTGAAATCTAGTAGAAGTGCCAGAAATGCTTTGACATGTGGCAGCAGAAAACACAGGAGAATCTCGGGGATCACTCTTACTTCAATGCTGTGGTTTTCATGCAAAACAGAGTGACGTGTCTTACAGGGTCTGATTGAAAGAGGTTCATTGGGATCATTCCAGGTGCTGTTAGAAGGGTGAGTGGCCTTTTGGGAAGAACTAGTGGGGGAAAGAAGAATGCTACTTACTGTGTGAAATCATTATACTTTGACCTTGAGAAGTTCCTATTACCTGTTCAGTAGTCTGGGATTTTTGAAAGTGCATGAGACACTTCCCTGTGAATTTGTTCCTTCGTTTTTATTCCATGACACCTTTTAAAAACAATTAAGTAGACGAGCAAGAACGCTTCATCAGATGGTCTAGTGGTCTCCAGGCCTCCAGAGTGCATATGGTGACAGCTGTTTAAAGCCCAGTAGTGAGTTAGTTACTGTTTCCTTAAAACAGCCATTTCTCAGTGGTTGTTTTTGAGTGTCACTCAGGTAACACCACAGATGTTTCAGTTTCTCCTTTTCACGCAATCAACCTATACTGCTGCTGTGCTCGACCAGGACTGCTTCCTGAATCGACCTTGAGTTTTCAAGGGCTGGAGCCCTTTTCGTTCATCTTTTTGTTCCTTAAGCCCAGCAGAGGACCTGCCATGATGTAGGCATATACTCAAGGTTGAACAAATGTGTGGTTTATGTCATGTCAAGAGTCCAGATGTGAAAAGGATTTTACAGAGTTAGTGGAATGAAACATAAGTGCATAGGTCAGCTAGTGCTTGCCACAATTTTTCCTCTCTCAGTCTCTCTCTCTGTCTCTCTCTGTCACACACACACCCCACAAGAGGAAAATACCAGAAAGGAGGCACATTTTCAGATTCTCGTTAAATTTCTTCTAATGTCACATTTTGTAGAAATTGTCTTGCTACTGTAGCGTAGAATGGAAAACATGGTTTCCCACTTTTTCAGATACCAACACACATCCATACCAACCAAGCAAAAATATGTCCTGCTGTTTTATCACAGTTGGAATTTCACGAAGTGGTTTCACTTCAGTTGTAGGTATTCCTCCCTTTGTTGAAGTCAAGTCTAGGAGTTGCTTGAGTTGTGAGGTGGGATCCCACCTTCCTGGTGGAGACCAGCGTGGGCCAGACACTGTCCTGATGCCTGATCCCTGAGGCTTACTAATCGCTGAGGCTGGCGACGCCCGCGCTCAGCCCCTGAAACCTTTCTTGGCGCTGCTCTACAACGATAGCACCTGCAGCACCTTGAAGCCAGTGTAACTGTCTGAATTTGAACTGAAGGAAAAGTGGTTTCAAGGGATTCCACCCATAGACAGATGCAGTGAAATTTTCTATTCCCTAGCTGGGTTCAGACCATTACTTTTCTATTTTACTGTCTCAGATGGTCATGAGCTTGGATTGCCTGTGAAGAAAGGATATGGTTTTAATAACAGTTGAGAACTTAGCTTCTTTTACTAATTTACTCGGTGGATCACGCTGGGAATTAGCTTTCTAGAAAGGCTTGGGCAGTTGTAAAACACACTTCTTATTTTCCACCAGTGTGGTGGGGCCTTTTTGTCTTGTTTACTTGTGCTTTAGCTTCAGAACCATTCCTGCTGCCTAACTGAGTCCAGGAGAGGGAAGGTGGAGTTGATCACTGCTTCTGACAGCTCGTGGGCCTTAGGGAGCTCAGGATCTGATAGGTACTCTCAGGACTGTCAGAATGTTCTGTGAGAAGCTAAGTCCAAAAAGATGCCCTGTGCTTCTCCGACCGCTGCCATAGTGGCTTTCCAGGTAAAATCGTCAGGATGGAGCCACATGAGTGTACAGGCCTTGCGGCCTCATTTCTAGCATGGCCTTTGCACGTTCAAGGACCACTTTTGCAGGAATACGTCTTTTTAAGCCAGAGCTTTAGATGGGTTATGGATGAGGGGAAGGGATGGAGGCAAAATAATGTTTGATTTGCAGTGAAAGTTTCACGGGAGGTTTTCTTTCTGCACTGAAGACTTAAGACTGAAGACAACGCAGCAGAAATTTTTGTCTTGAGAAACGTTTGCCAAACTCCTTCCCCAGTCACAGCTGTGAAGACAACTGCTATCTAGCAGATTTGTCTCAGAATAGCTGGGTGATCTTTTTCTAATAATGAGTCAGATTGATTTTCACCGTACAGAGGGAAGTGCCTACAAACAGCTAAATGGACATAAATGTTTTGCAGACCAGTAGGCTTTTCCAGCGGATTCTGGAGCAGTGATCACAGAGGACACTGGATGGCCTGCACCTCAGGAAATCAGCTCTTTCGCGGCATGCCTGTCAGAGACGCAAACACGCACAACTTTGAGGTCTTCTCCAGCACTGAGGAGTTAGGTTCCCTGAATTGTTAGGAGCCTGGAATGGAAGAAGAGTTGAGAGTTACTTTTTAATTTGTTTTTCTTTTGTTGTTGTTTTTTAATTAACTGTATTGAGGTGTGATTTATACCGTTTTACTCATTTAACTGGTATGGTTAAATGATTTCTAATAAATTTACAGAGTTGCGCAACCATCACCATAACCAATTTTTTTTTTTTAATTGTGATTTGTGTGAAAGCTTACAGAGCAAATTCATTTTCCATACAATAGTTTATATGCATTTGTCTCATGACATTGACTGCAATTTCCCACAGTGTAACAGCTCTCTTCGCACTTCCTTCCTGTAGTTACCTCTTCCCTGTGTCCTTCCCTCCCATGTGCTCCTGCGCCTCTGAGCTATCTCCCTGTGTAAACACTGCCCTTCTGTTCTCCCAGGATTGATTGCTCCAAGGAATGTATCTACCTGATGTAAATGTTCACCCCATATGCCTGTCTATGCCACAGGAGTAAGTTCAGTTCCAGACCTGAACTCCACAATCTAATTTTATAACACTTCTGTCGTCCCAGTAAGACCCTCAGTCCTGTCTGCCACCATCCCTTTTCCCATGTCCAGCCTTTGGCACCCGGAACTCCACTGTTTGTGTCTAGGTTTATCTTTTCTAGACATTCCATGCAAGTAGAATACTAAGACTTGTGGTCTTCTGTGACGTTTCTTTCACTCGGCGTTCTTTCAGGGCTTGCCAAGGTTGCAGCCTGTGTCAGTTCTTCATCCCTCTCTGTGGCCGGACAATATTCCACAGTACAGACAGCCATGCTTTGTTCATCCCTTCAGTTCCCCAGCTGATGGCTACTTCAACAAGGTCTTTTCTTCAAGATAAAATGAATGTCTAAAACTAAAAAGATAACTTAATGGCAGCCTGGACAGACACAGGGTTGGGAAGCAGAGTTCCCAGGAAAGCCCTGATGTTTTGGATGCTGGAGCCTGTCAGGACTGTGTAGATAGAGAGCAGAGGCTTGCCGCCATGTGACCGTGGGCTGGAGAACTGTTACTTTGAGCTAATGAAGTCTAGGCAGTAACCCCATTAGCTCATGCTTGATGTTGGCGGCTAATTGGCCCACTGGGCCATGGCGTCTGCCGTGATGTTTTCAGATGAGCTGGCAGAGGTGAAGCCACCTCGCCCAGCTGCTTCATCCATGAGCACAGGTACGTTTCCAGTGTGAAAAACATGCCATTACAAAACTGCCGCAGCCGAGGACACTGTGGGACATTAGCCCTTCCAGGCCCTGCTCTTGGTGGTGGATAAACTAAAGTCCCTGCCCTTGTTTACCTATAGTTTCTACCAAGAGACAGAAGAGTAAACAGATAGGTGAGATGATGTGAGAAAGTGATAAGAACTGGTGGTGGAGCAGAAGCAGCAAGGAATAGGGCCAGCGAGAGAGGGAGGCTGGAGGTGCTATGTCCAGGAGAGGAGGAGGAAGAGGGCGGAGTCTTTGAGAGGGAGCTGAGACCCCCAGTAGGATGGAAACAGGAGAAGTGAGCATAGAGCCTTGTGGTGGGAGTGGGTTCAGAGGGCAGCTTGGAAGCCAAGTGCGCCCGGAGTACAGTGACCTGCCAGAGAGGTGGCCAGGCCCCAAACCTGTGTTGCATTTATAGAGTGATTGCAGGAAGTGTCCCAGTTTTTGGTGCTTCCTCAATTTTTATGACAAAAATCACTGATGACATTAATCTTTGCTACAGCGTGAGAACTGAGGAGAAACCATTAAATTATAGCATCCTCTTGGGCAATCTACTTCCATAGTGATACTGCCTCGGAAACCCAAGGAGGGGGTCACTATGAGTCGGATCTGACCCCATGGCAGTGAGTTTGATTTTTTTTTTTTCTTCCGATGCGGGATATTTTCATTATAGACACATTTATTTCTAAAGCTCACAAGAGAAAAAGTCTGACTATACCAAGTGCTGGTGAGGATGCTATCAAAGTAGCACTTTCATAAACTGGTTGTGGGATTGTAAATTGCTGCAGCCACTTTCTCCAAAGAATTTGGCACCATCTGACAGAATGGAAAAATGTATCACATACCCATGCCCAGCAGTTATCTAGTTCTGGGTAGGTTCTTATCTGTGTACAAGGAGATGTGTGCATAATTGGTATGGGTGGAATTTTGCAAGCCATCTGAATGCCCACTCAGTAGAGGAATGGGTGAATGAAATACAGTATATGTATGAAGCCTTTGCCAGCAAGTCTATTTTGACTCATAGCAGCTCTGTAGCACAGAGTAGATCTGCCCCCATAGAGTTTCCAAGGCTGTAATCTTTACGGGAGAAGCTCTGGTGCTGCAGTGGTTAAAGTGTTTGGCTGCTAACCAAAAGATCGGTGGTTTGAATCTACAAACTGTTCTGTGGGAGAAAGATGAGGCAAATCCATGAAGATTTCCAGCTTTGGAAACCCTATGAGACAGTTCTACTCTGTCCTGTAGGGTTGCAGTGAGTCAGAATTGACTTGCTGGCAGTGAGTTCAATCTTTACAAGAGCAGATCACCAGGTCTTTCTCTCCTGGAGCAGCTGGTGTGTTTAAACCACCGACCTTTTAGTTAGCAGCCTAGAAATTGAACAACTGTGCCACCAGGGTTCCAGTAAATGCATAAGTGTATTAGTCAGGGTTGTACCAGAGAAACAGAACCAATAAGAGAGGTATTTCAGTCATTTGGCTCACACTTGTAGGAGCTGACAAGCCTGAAATTTGTAGAGCAGTCTGGCAGGCTGGAGGGAGTTGATGCTACAGTCCACAAAGGAGGAATTTCTACTTAAGGGAAACCTCAATTCTGCTCTTAAATCCTTTCAACTGACTGAATAAAGCCCACTCAGATTGTCTAGGATAGTCTCCTTTCCTTAAAGTCAACTGATTTAGATGTGGAGCACATCTATGAAATATCTTCACAGGAATACCTAGATTAGTGTTTACTTCAGTAACTGGGCACTAGAGCCTAGACAAATGACATGTAGAACTAACTGACCCAATGGGGGTAGCATGTAGAAGTTAAACGGTAATAAACCCGGTAAAATATATCAACATGGACAGGTCTCAGAGGCATAAGGTTGAATAAAACAGTCAGATGTGAGAATGAAATGTATTACATGATACTATTTAAATAAGGATGTATTTTTTAATGTAACTCGAGTCGGTTCCGACTCAGTGATCCCTCCTTGGGTTTCTGAGCCGGTGTCTCTACGAAAGTAGATTGCCCAGTCTTCCTCCTGAGGAGTGGCTGGTGGGTTTGAACCTCCAGCCTTCTGGTAAGCAGTGAAATGCCTTAGGCCCTACGCCACCACATATCAGTCATGGTAAAATGTATATGCGTGTGAAAGTATAAGGTATAGGTTAGAAAATTAACAGCAACCTTAATTAGCAGTTCTCTCTGGGAATCAAAAAAAGGAGATGAGACTCATTGACTTGGGTGCGGATCCTGTAGTTTCTTCTGTAGTGTTTGAATTCTTTTTCAACAATGGAAACTAATGACAGCGTTCACCTTTATTAAATCCTGTGTTGGGGCTGTGGGTGGTTCTGGAGAGGCCCTTTGATGGTGAAGATCAGGAGGCTGGGTTCTCTTCTTGGGGTGGGGGCGTCAGTAATACGTTTGCCCAGGAAGGAAATATTTTCATCCCTATGTGATGCTGTTAGGTTAATAATATTCCTCAAAAATAAGGAATAAAGTTACAGAAAAGCCTCTAAGAAGAAAAGAAAATTCTGTAGAGACCTCTTCATTACTCACACTGACAGTGCTTCCATGCAGTAACTTACTTGAAAATTCAATTCTTGCCTTGAGGCCTGAGACAGTGAGTGCAGAGGTCAGCAGGGAGACTCACTCCACCTGCTGGCTGCCAGATGGATTGTATCACTTAACATCTCAAAGCCTCTGGGTCCTCCTCTCTAGAATGGGATCATTACAATGGTCAGAGGATAGACATAGAGCATGAAACCTAGTAACACCCCATCAGTGTTCAGCACATGTCAGATGAAACAGTGGGTAAATGAGTGAGGTGCTAGCATTTTATTTTATTTTATTTTTTTAAAGGAGGATACTTACTTAGGTAACCCTCCTTACAAGATCCCTTCTCACACGGAATGAGAATGCACCTGGATTAATTTAAACGTTTGTAACATGGTCATCTTAATGTGTAAGAGACTGAATAGAATAAAATGTATAAAACTTAAAGGATCCTTATGTTACCTGAATTAGGTTCCAAATTCCATGTTTACTTAGAGATTCTGAATTCACTTTAACAGCTTACTCCAATGTAAATATTACCCACATTTTTCAGCTGAGAAAGGTAAAGCATTAAAATACAAAGAAATGTGCTTGGTCATGTAGAGAAAACTGGACAAAGAAGCAAAAGGTGGGATCAATTCTTAGAAACACACCATCTGCTCAGTTCAGCTGTCGGGCTAGTCACGATTGTATTAATTTATGCTTTATAATCCATAGTTTATACTGATAGAATCACTTTTCATAAATGAATGGAAAAGTCTAAATGTTAAGGAAGTTAAACCATAAGATTGTGTAATTCATTTTAAAATTATGATCTGTAACTCTGCAGGAGGCAGGGAAACCCCCAAGCTAAATTGGCCCAGTTATGAATCTGGTGGCAGATTCCTAGTGGCCTGTTGATCACCATTTCATTTGGAATAAACTGTGGATGTTCCAGTGCTGAGCTGTGCGGTAGAACCAGCCCTTTCAGATGGGGCTCAGCATGGCTGGCACAGGAATACTGCCAGCCCATTAGCCTAGAATTTATTTTATAACCATAACTACCCGTCTTTTCGGAATAGAAGTGAAACTCATTTTGGTTGAACCTCGTTTGGCAAATTACCTTCCTTGCCAGGCCCTGACTGGCAGAATACATACTAAGCTTTGTTGCATATAACAAAATGGTGGTTCTTGGCCTATTTGTACCTTTTATAATTCATTTGATTTTTACACTTGGTATCTTAAACTTTTTTCTTTAGTGCCAAACTTACTAAAGTGGATGTGTTGTGATGAACACACTACTGGGAATGCTGCCTAAATTTTAGGCTCTGTTACAAAGCAGTCTTAGCAAACCTTGCCACAGTGCTGCCCTTTGTCCTAACTGCTACCATCCCAAAATTGTGAGGCCCGTTCAGTTCCTAAGTATATCCCCTGCTGCTGTAGAATTTACAGTCTACAGAACAGAAAAGCGGCTGCTCTGTTTGTTCCTGGATTAAAAATGCATGCGCTTCCACTAAAATAAGTAGATGAATGGCCAAGAGCCACTGTAGAGATGGATTTTCACTGTTCAAAGAGGCCAGGGTTTCTGGGGGAAATTTCTGTAGCTGAACCTAAGTAATAAAGTAATAAAGAATTGAAGTACACATGTTGAGCGAAAGCTTAAAAATCTTATGTTGCTTTTTCTGAAGCTAAATGTAGTCAGGAATCTTGTTGTTGTCAGCTGCCATCAAGTTAGTTTCAACCCCAAGTACAACAGAATGAAACACTGCCTGAGCCTTGCATCCTCACAGTCCTTGCCATGCTTGAGCCCACTGTTGCAGCCACTGTGTCAGTCCATCTCAGTGAGGGTCTTCTCCTTTCTTGGTGACCCTCTACTTCTGTACTTTACCAAGCATGAGATCCTTCTCCAGGGACTGGTCCCTTCTGTAACATGACCAATGTACGAGAGACAGGCAATCTTGGTTGAAAAATTTCCCCATACTGATTTGTGGCTGGCACTCACTTTGGAACTTCTCATTGCTTCATTGTTCTTGGACTTAAGATGTAAGAATTTTATGTGGACATTTTGCAAATTATATCAAGACATCAAATTATGCTCTCCCTTTAATTGGAGAAACTGAACTAAAGAATAATCTTAAGACAGACACAGATCTAGGCTGCTTTCTGTGACTGCTTATGGGCAGTAGAGCAAGTTTGGCCTGTCACTTTAGCTCTGATACAGTCTTATCATTCAAGCTCAGTCTCCTAAGAAGATGATAAGAATTTAAAAGATGTATTTAGAATAGTTTGATCTTCTTATTAGACAGTTACCATTTTATAGTGAAATTATTATTGTTGTTGTTGTTATATGCCATTGAGTCGACCCGACTCATAGCGACCCTTCCTTTGGTTTCCAAGGCAGTATCACTACGGAAGTAGATTGCCCAACCTCCTTCTGAGGAGTGGCTGGTGGTTTTGAACCGCCAGCCTTCTGGTTAGCAGATTTTTAAAATTATTGGTTGGTGCAGCTATCACAGATTACTGATGGGGATGTAAAATGATAAAGCCACTCTGGAAAACAGCGTGGCAGTTTGTGTAAAGTTAAATAAACATACACCTATCATAAGACCCAGCAAGATATGGTATGAAACCTGAGGTTTACAGAAACATGACTGTTCATAGCAGCTCTATTTGTAATAGCCAGAAACTAAAGATAAGTGGAATGTAAATGAAAAGTAAATGGATCAACAAACACAAGGTAGGTGCCTATCATGGATTACTACTTCGTGATAAAAAGGAGTGAACTATTGATGCACCTAATGACTTGGATGGATCTCAAGGCAATTATGCTGAGTGACAAAGCTAATCTCAAAGGCCCAATGCTTTGTGATTCTGTATACATTCCAATCTCAAAATGAGGAAATTGTTGAGATTGAGATGAGTGGTTGCCAGGGGATATGACTGGGGGTGTGCAAGTATAAAGCGATAGCATGAGGGTGACCTTTGTGTGGATGGAACAGTTCTGTATTTGAATTATGGTGAAGGTTATATGAATCTATACATGTGATAAGATTTCACATAACACACAGAGTGATGTAGTTGTTAGGTGTAGTAAATAGTGGTTAGTCAGCTCCAACTCATACGCACAACAGAATGAAATACTGCTGGTCCTGCACCAGCCTCACAGTCCCTGCTATCCCTGAGTGCATCGTTGCAGCCACTGTATCCTCCTGTTGAGGACCTTTCCCTTTTTCCCTGACCTTCCACTTTACCCAGCATATCTTTCTCCAGGGAATGATCCCTTCTGCCAACATGGCCAAATCCCAGAGTGATGTAGAAATGGGTAAAATCTAAATAAGGTGTATAGTCAATAGTATTTTACCAATGTTAATTTCCTGGTTTGATAAGATATCCATGTCAACTTCTTGGTCGTATAAGATGCTGTTCCTGGGGGAAGCATACATGGGAACTTTCTGTACTATGTTTACAACTTCCAGTGATTCTTAAACTATTTCAAAATAATTTTTTTTTTTTTAAGAAAAAAAAAAAGAATTGAGAGATGGTAGAAATGGGAGGTGTGGCTATAGGTGCTTAGCGTCTGGTACTGAGGTGTTACTGTTTTTCAGAGAGCGGGAGAATGGTTTTTCAGAGAGTGGTGGGAGAAGAGTCACCATTGGCTTTAGGTATTCATGGTTACTGTGTGTGTATGACTGTCTGCAGTCGCACAGGATGAGTAGACTTCTCATTAAGCATGGCAGATTGACTTCATGGGTTTTTCTTTTCCTGCTGAGAACACGTGAAAATAATGAAAAAAAAAAACCCTCCAAATCCACAGTGCAAAGAAACCTGAAAAATCAAACATCACAAAAGTCCTGAACAAATTTTGAGGAATAGAAAATGGAGAATTTGAGCCATTTACCCAGAGCATCTCAAAAGCTGAGGACCAGGCCCTGCAGAAGGTAGGGACAGGAGGGTGGGTCCACGGGGCTGAAATAAGAGCCGATGTGTAATGTGAATGGCTCCCCAGGTTCTTTTTCCTACTCCAGCCGCTACTATCACCAGTAACCTGTCTGGTTTTGTTGTTCTGGTAGACCAGACATTTAATCTTAGGATATATTGAATCAGAGGGCTTTAGAGTGAAAAAGGTAAAGGAGTGAGACTTGGAGCTGAAAACAGAAGAATAAGTACAAATCAACCCAGTAAATTTTGAGATTCCCAGCCCCCTTCCTGACTCGTGCTCCCAGAAAGCTGACCATGTGATAAGTGCCCCTCTTCCCACTTACTGATCAGAAATTAGAAACTTCTTTCCATAGTCTATCTAGTCAGTTGGCACGATACTGGTTGTAGAGGCTCTATTTTACCTCTTAGTTCGATGAGTCTTAAAAACTTGCTAGCGGCCATCCAAGATACAACAACTGGTCTCTGTTACAAGATATCAGAGTTGTTCTCTCTTTGCCGGAAACAGAGGACGGAGACAGACTGCAGGTCTACTTGCTTCCATGAACTCTATCTCCTTTGCCATGGGACCAGAAGAATGGGAGGGTTGCCTGGCTATCATTACTGAATCTTTTGATCAAGGACCCAAGAGATGAATCCTGATCAAAAAAAAAAAAAAAGAAAAATAAGGAACAGAATTTCAAATTCTTACAGAAACCAGACTTACTGGACCCACTGGGACAAGGAAAACCCCCGAAGCTGTTGCCCTGAGAGCATCTTTAAGCTGTGGGCTGAAACTACCCCGTTGAAGTCATCTTTGAACAACAGTTTATCTCGATTACTGCAGAATGTTTCCTTTGAGCAGCACACTCTTCAAAGAAGTATCTATATGAGATCAAAATGACAACTCCAAAATACAGAGGAAAAGATTAAGGGACAGAGTCTAACTTAATAGATAAAGCTGTGGGTAGTGATATTGAGAATGGTAACAATGCAAAGAATGTAACCAGTGTTATTGAACTGTACAGAGAGAAAATCTTGAATGAGTGTATTTTTTGTTGTATATATTTTCACGAAAAATAAATAAATGAGAAACTTCTCTGGAGAAGCCTAGTAGCCTCTGGTTGCTGTCATATAGCCAATTCCTGGACAGCTGACTTGCTGTCCAGTCACACTGCAGTGAAGCTAAGTAGTCAGCAAGCACCCTGTACACACACCCATACCATTCCAGCCAGCATTTCAGGGCCTGCCTTCTAAATACAAACCTGATGATCAAGGATCACCAGACGATTGAAGAAAGCCTCTATTGTGAAAGGCAGGAATACTGAGCAATGAGAAGAAATAACAGCGAGATAATAACGGAGAATGGGAAGAAACACCAAAAAGACATAATTAATATATTCAGATAAGAGAAGCTGTTATATCCATGAAACAAGAACAGTATGCTTTTAAATAGGAATAATTTCAAAGCTTGAAAGCACTCTTAGAAATTAAAGATAGGATATCAAAAGTAAAAATTATAATAGAAGAGTTGGGATGTAAAGTTGAGGTTATCTGTCATAGATGAAGAACAAAAAGACCAACAATTAATCAGAGGAAAAAAAGGTAAAATGATTAGAGAATAAATCCAGGATATGTATAATCCTAGTAGAGTTCCTACTTCCGTAGTGATACTGCCTCAGAAACCCAAGGAGGGGTCCCTATGAGTCCGGCCGACTCGACGGCACATAACAACAAGAAGTAGAGTTCCAGAAAGAGCAGAGGCAAGAAATGAAACAGGAACATTATTTCAGACCTGAAGGACCTATTTTCCATATGGAGGAGAGTCCATTGAGTGCCCAGTAAAATAAAATTAAAAAACACCACACTGAGACAGACCATTAATGCAACTGCAGAACAAGAGATAAAGGGAGAACTTCCAGAAATAAGCAAACAGACAAACAAAAAAAGCCATCTACAAAGGAAGAAGAAATGATGGCAAAACCAGAGCAATCACTTAAAAATTCTAAAAGAAAACATTCTCTATGTAATCCTCTCACCAGCAAAATGCCAAAAGTGTCATGGTGAAGATAATTCAGATACATGGAAACTGAGATTTATCTCTGCCTGTCTTATCTTAAGGAGCTCTGGTAGCATAGTGCCTAAGGCACTTGACTGCTAACCAGAAGGCTGGCGGTTCAAACCCACCAGCCACTCCTCCTCAGAAGGAAGGTTGGGCAATCCTACTTCCTCGTAGTGATACTGCCTCGGAAACCCAAGGAGGGGTCTCTATGAGATGGGTTTGACTCGAGGGCACATAACAACAACAACAACAATCCTATCTTAGGACATTCCTAGACAGTGATCCTCAGCAGAAAGGAATAAACCAAGAAAGAGGGAGATGGGGGATCCAGCTAAGGAGAGCTCTAACTGAGGGGAGGGGTAACAGTGCAACAGGCCTGGACATGAGCTAGACTGAGCCACATGACAGAGAATCTTTGGAGGAAGTTCTGGGAAAAAAGGAATTGCAAGATTAGCTGACAATTTTATACATTTGAAAACTAAGATTGTTAGGTTGTTGATAGAACTAATGGAGCACATGAGAAAACCTTGAGGTGGATGTATGGAAAACTAAGCAAGGCAAAAAGTGAGACAATTATTAATCCCAGCAAAAGCAGAAATGGTGTATCAAAGAAGAAAATGTAATTCTCAACTATGGTCCTTGCATTGTAGTGACCAATATTTATAATGTCATAACAAAGTAGACACTGACTATTGATTTACCAAAAACTGAGATTGTCTAAGAAAGATTGGAGGAGGGGGAGCAATGGTGTAGTGAGCTAAGTCCTCACCCACTGCAGTGCGAGCCAGTAGTAGGGTCCAAAGATGAGAAAACAAGAACAGTACACTCATATACAATTGCATGGCAATAACCCTAAGCTCTGGTAGCATAGTGCCTAAGGCACTTGACTGCTAGCCAGAAGGCAGGTGGTTCAAACCCACCAGCCACTCCTCGGAAGGAAGGTTGGGCAATCCTACTTCCGTAGTGATAACTGCCTCGGAAACCCAAGGAGGGGTCGGAAACCCAAGGAGGGGTCGCTATGAGTCAGGGCCGACTCGATGGCAAATAACAACAACAACAACAACCCTAAGAAAGACTGCTAGTTAAAAATGCTGCTGGGAGCGAGGCTGGGGTAGTTTTTCACTCTGAGCCTTTATCACTATTTGGTGTGTGTGTGTGTGTGTGTGTGTGTATTCTGAAGCATATGTGTGTAAAGTATCTGCCCCTTTGAATGCCGGATAGTTTTTCATTCTCTTTGTTGTCTGGTGTACACTTAGGGAAGAGGTGGCACTGTAGCTTGAGTGACCTATTTGGAATGATCGATTGACCATGAAAACAGATGTATACACCTGCTGTGGGGTCCGAGTCAAGAAGTCAGAGCCCCGTGGGAATGATTTGTTTTCTGTATTTCAGATTTAGGATATTTTAAATTTAGACCAGCGTTCTGAATAATTGCACGTCTCCTACTTGTCAGCATTGTCTCTGTATTATGCTCTTTAATGATACAGGAATGCCACTTTTTAAAACAAAAACCATGGCTTCTGCTGGAATAGTGCCCCATGAAATTCATGAGGGGGGAAACCAGGTCTTCTCACCCACTACTGTATGCCCAGGGTTGTTACTCCATAGGTACTTCACATTGTAAACTGACTGCCAGGAGAAAATGCCAGTGACCACACAGAAGGAAGTTTCCAGGCTGAGACAGGCCATCAGCAACACCCACCTCCACACCCTCCCCCAGTAATTGTTGTTGTTGTTGTTAGCGACCCCTCCTTGGCTTTTTTTTTTTTTTAAGTTTTTTTTTTTTTTTTTAGGATTTGGGTGAAGATTTACAGAGTAAATTCACTTTTCATACAGCAGTTCACATATACTTTGTCTCATGTCATTGACCAAAATTTATAATGCAGCAGCTCCCCTCCCACTTCCTCCCCATAGTTACCTCCTCCCAGTGTCCATCCCTTCATACTCTTCTGCACCCTGAGCTATCTCCCTGTGCATAAGCAGCCCTTCCTTCTCCCATGATTGTTCTCTCCAGGGCGTGTGTCTACCCTCCTTGGGTTTAAGGCAGTATCACTATGGAAGTTGATGGCCCAACCTTCCTACCGAGGAGTGGCTGGTGAGGAGTGGCTGGTGCGTTTGAACCTCCAGCCTTCTGGTTAGCAGTCAGGTGCCTTAGGCACTATGCTGCCAGAGCTCCTCCGCAGTAATTAGGTGTAGCAAAAACAGAATCTCCTGGAAATTTCTGTCAGACTGGTAGCCAGAATATCGCCCATATAATTCAGCCCCAGTAGCTGATCAGGCTCCAAAGACAGCCATTAACCTTCTTATACCCAAGAGGGAACGCTAGCTTCTGGACCCACAGTCCCTGTGGGATAATGTGTGACAAAGGAGACTCAAGTCTATGGCTCAATCCATTTATAGTAGATTCTGGTTGCCCTTGGGCAACTGGAGGGCTGCCAGGGTTGCATACACCTGGCCACATGTGAGCAGTCCTGCCCCGCCAGCTACGAAATGTGTACAGTTAATTGCTTTAAAATTGACACCCATTACTTTGTCGACTATGCTGTTAAGCACACATAGGCCTCCTTGGCTGCACAGTGACGGAATCTAAAGCTTACTGGGCTCATTATTTATTTATTTGTCACATAAAGTTTCTTCTAATGTTCTTATTTCTTTTATTTTTATTGTGATTAAGCTGAAAGTTTACAGAGCAAATTCACTTTCCATACAGCAGCTCATATACGCTTTGTCTCATGACATTGATTACAGCTTCCTGCAGTGCAACAGCTCCCCTCTCACTTCATCCCCATCGTTACTTCTTCCCTGTGTCCTTCCTTCTCATGTACTCCTGCCCCCTGAGCTGTCTCCCTGTGCATACACAGCCCTCCTATTCTCCCATGATTGATATCTCCAAGGAATTTATCTACGTAATGTAAATGTTCAGCTCATATGCCTGTCTTCTGTTTGGCTGGAAGCCCCAGGAGTGGGTTCAGTTCCAGGCCTGAAGGGCAGCTGTGGGCCATAGTCTCAGTGGTTCCACCAGGCTCTATCAGACCCACAAACCTGGTCCTTTTTT
>NW_006921593.1:10956842-10979484 GCF_000298275.1 Orycteropus afer afer
ATTATCTTCTGTGTCTGTGTTAATTGGTTTCCCTTTTCTTTGTTGAAGAGGGTCTGTGCAATCCTTCTGCCTAGTCCGCCATCTTGCCCCGCCTCTTGGTCCTTTTTTTTTTTAAAAAATGACTTTGAGTTTTGTTCCCCGTTGTTCTCCCACTCTATCCAGGATCCCCTATATAGATCTGAATGGTTGACAGTGGTAGCCGGGCACCATCTAGTTCTCCTGGTCTCATAGTCATATAGGCTGAGGATTGCATGGTGTACCAGTCACTTGAACTAATTGTCTCCATGCATCTTTGGTTTTCTTCATTCTTCTTTGCTCTGGATGAGGAGAGACCCATCATTGCAGCTAGATGGCCCCTTGTAAGCTTTTAAGATCCCAGTCACTACTTGCTAGAGTAGGATGTGGAACAATGTCTTTGTATAATATGTAATGCCATTTGAACTTGATGTCCCCTACAACCACAGTCCCAGGGCTCATTTATTTTATTAATTTGTTGTCTTGTTTATTTTTTGTTCAGAATGTTATGGAACAGTTCAATCCCGGGCTGCGGAATTTAATAAACCTAGGAAAAAATTATGAAAAAGCTGTTAATGGTAAGTCTTTTCAGTTTCCTAAATTTATAAATATAATGCAATATGAAAGCTATTCAATGAATTATTTTTATGTACTTCATATTGAATTTTTAAACTGTCTTTAAATTGGTTACATTATTTGTAATTAATCTGTAGAACTTTGTATTTGAAATTTGAAGTGTATATGAAATTGAATAGTAATGAGGCTACTGTAAGTGATTTTATCTATTAAATCATGCTTTATAACAGCTCAATCTTTCATAACATTGCCATAAGCAATGATATTTTTAAACCAAATTCTTTGTGAACTAATCACATACAGTAAATATGTACTTAAAATACTGTATGTAGTGACCTGCAGCATAAGACTTACTTTCCTCTTCTTTCTATGGAATTTCTTGCCTTTCACAGTATTACTTTTGCCAGAAAGAAGAAATAGTATTTCTAGCCCGAATGGTAAAATGTCCAAATTAAAGGTTGACCTTCGATTTTTACATCAAACTGTTTCATTCAAAATGAATTAGTTAGAGCTTGGTGTTTGTCTCTTTGTGATCTGGCATTGTTTGCTAGTTTGGACAGGTTTTGTTTGAAGAAGCTAACTTTTGTCTGCAGTAAAAGGTGAGTGCTATAGGCATCAGTCATTTTTCACCTGGAAAACTGAAAATGCTAACAATTACCAGATTCTTCCATGAGCAAAACAGTTCTCCCTGTGTAGGAATTGTTACTCTCAAAACATCCAGACCCCTTTCACCCTCTACCCCAGTTCACTGAGACCACCTATCAACATAAATAGAAATTTTAGTTTCTTAAGAGCTTTAGATGTGAAAGAAGGGTTCAGATCAAGTGTGTGTATTTTATCTGCCTCCTATTTCTCCTTTTCCCCATACCTCACTTTGGGTTGCTCCCTGTTGATATTTTGAAAACAAACCTGTGGCCTCACCTGTCCTCCCCATGAACCTGCTCAGGAAAAGGGGGTATGCTGGTAGATCTTGGACGCAGGACCAGGGGGGCGGTGCATGGCTGTGGTCACTGGAAAGTGCACTGCGTGTTGACTTTGCTTCTGGATTACTGGGTGATTGCCAGACATTTTCAGAACCAGGATGCACAGCCGGCTGGGGATTTTCCTCCCTGCCTGGCTCCAGCGCTGTGGGTGCCAGACTTCAAGGGCAGTAGCCTTCTTTACGTCTTTCATTGGTGATCCTCCCTTGATGATGACTTAGTCACAAGGCCACAAAGTGTTTGCTGTAGAGGTCGCTGTGAAGGAAATCACTGTGACCTGCAAGGCATTGGTCTTTCTGTTCTGAGCTCCTTCTATGAGGCAGAGTTTTTACAAGGTGAGTCAGCAAGCCCGCAATTTAGCCTCCTAACAAGACTCCTCTCCAGAAAGTTCCCTGCCATGCCTTTGGTCTCTTATCACTTTAACACCTCTTGGGGATTACTCTGCAGTCTATAAATTGTGGCCATCTGGTTGTACTTTTACTACCATCATCAAGAAATGCAGATAAGTTTGTAAATTCCTTATATGTACGTAGTATGTGTAGAACAGTCAGAAACACAAAGGCTTCTAAGAACTTGTAGTACACCCACTCCTCACTTTGCTATATGGTTAGGGTCCAGAGACCAAGTCATTAGGTGAAAATTTACATTATGCAAAAATGGAGGAAGACAACATCATTACATTGCCAAACCACTGAGAATCATGGCCCAGCCAAACTGACACATAACTTCAACCATCACAGCCAGTGTTCCTCTCACTTCATGCCTCAGCATCTGTGACTGCCAGGCGTACATTGTTAATGCACAAAACCGTTGAACAGTAGTTTTTTCACTATTATAGTAAATGTGAAATGTCAGATAACAAGATAGTCCATAAGTGAGGAGGTGGTCTATAGTTGAATGTTCCAGATATGCAGTCAATGGATTAAAATGCAAGTCAGTATTTGAATGGCTCACAGATCTAGGGATAGGCCAGTGTGGCAGGAATTCAAGCAATAGAAGCTGGGTGGGACGGAGTAGGCAGGAGACCTTGTAGAAGCAGGGCTAGCTGACAGGTGCCAGGCTTCAGCAGGCAGACACTGCAGACAAATGCTTCAGGCAGAAGAGACAAACCCCAAGCCAAGCCCAGAATCCCCACTGGCCTCGGGAAGAGCTATAGGGAATAGTAAAACATAAGGTACACAAGATGGGATATTGTGAGGTGCCACCAAGTCAGTTCTGAGTTGCAGTGGCCCTTCGTACAACAGAACGAAACACCGCTCAGTCCTGTGCCATCTCACAGTTACTACTGTGGTTGAACCCATTGTTGCAGCCATTGTATCGATCTACCTCATTGAGGGTCTTCCTCTTTTTTGCTGACCCATGTACTTTACTAAGCATGATGTCCTTTTCCAGGAATTGACCCCTCCTGATAACATGTCCAAAGTGCATGAGACAAAGTCTCACCCCCCTTGCTTCTAAGGAGCATTCTGGCTATAGTAAGGTGGGGTGTGGTCAGGTTATGAATGTATCTTAAGGCTGCATCAGTTCTTCATTACTGCGTAACACACTGCCCCATGCTTGGTGGCTTAAAACAACAGCAATTAATTATTCATGGCCGGCGGTTCTTTGGACCCTTGGGGCTCACTCTATAGCTGCACTCACCTGGGACCTGGACGAAGCTGATGGCTAGGCTCGCACTGTCCCCACAGGGTCTTTTCACCTTTAAGGAGGCCATACTGGGTGGTCAGGTGATAGTACTGGAGTTCCAAGAGCGTGAACCCCAGTGCACAGCACTTACCAGACCTTTGGGGGAGTCATGCTGCCTGATGTCCCGTTGGCCAAAGCAAGTCACATGACCAAGCAGTGTAGTAGGGGGGCAGGGAATTCTGGGAGGTGTGATTCATTGAAGGCGCTTATGTAAAGATCTACCATTAGCTCTGGAGATCCGGGGTTCACCTTGTCAACAATGAGAGGCCACTGAATGTTTGTGGGCAGAGCACTCACCTGATGAAATGATTTTGAAGGAAAATCTATGTGGCAGAAGAAGGTAGATTAAATTGAAGTAGTTGACCAACCATTAAAATAGAACCCAAATGTTTCATTTCATTCCTTAAGACAATAAGTGGTAGCAAATCTCTTAATGTGTTCACAAAAGGGAGCAAAGTTATGAATAATAATTTAATCTTTATTGGTTTTGAATGACTTATATATGTTTTTAAGTTAATTCAGCTTTCTCATAAAAGTAAGATGTTTTGCTAGACTGACCAGGTTAAATGGTTTAAATATATGTCACCAGTTAATGAAAACTCAATTTAATGGATGGATGCAAACCAAAAATGCTGCTTAAATATTGTGCAATCCTGTATTCCATTTTCCCACTACTTTGCTTTTCGGCTTATTAGTGCCTTATAATTTTAAACCTTCATCCTAGAACATCACAGATAGTAACCTTGACAGTGTTTACTGGATAGAATATCTTCCTAGGTGGCATCACCCATGAGACCAAAGGTTGAGAAATGGAGAATTTAGAGCCCAGGAAGTGCCTCAGCCAGAGGTGTGCCCTGCGGCTGACTCACCACCAGCCACGAGCACGTCCCACAGTATCGCCACCCATCTCTGGTGAGACAGGGTGATGGCATCGCCCACCACGTCTTAAGATTGTCGGATTAAGTAATGACTTGAAAGGCTTACACGAGTGCTTGTTGTGACTGGTCTTATGAGATAACAGTGTGGCGTCATAGCACATCTCCTAAACTAGTGTTCGCAGATAGTAAAAGCCATAGCTTTGGTCATTTCTTACATTGCAATAAATGCTAACATAGAGGAAATAGATATAAAGATACCAAGTTTTGGTCTGCCAGTGACTTCATCGGGACCTATGCACAAATTCGTTCCCACTGTCAGTCACAGGAGGCCATTGAAGGTTCCTGAGCAAAACAGTCGCCTGATAAAGCAGTTTCTTAAGGGAATGTTATCTGGCAGAAATAAGTAGATTAGATTGATGGAGTATTTGATTGACCATTAAAATGGAACTAAAATGTTTCACTTCATTCCTTAAAACAGTGTTAGAAAATATCAAAGCCTTTTTAGCTCCATCTGTTTGAAAGCAGTACCCATCATCCACTGGGGCAAAGCAGCTGATGTGGTGTCTGGCTTACCTTGTGGGAGAGGGAGGGGAACTCCTGAGGGCTCTGTAGCTCCAGAACCCGTGGTCTCTGAATCGCGGGAGAAACTGATGTCTGTGTGTGAAACCAGTCTCTGTCAAGTGAAAGGAGTGATTTTCTCCAACGTTACATGAAGAAGGCTAGAACTTGGAAACTTTGCTGGTCGTACACCTTCAGTCTAGCTTGTTAAAGTAAGAGAAGGAATTGGTATTACAACTACCTTTTGTCTGTTCAATGCTTACGTTATTAGTGTGTTTTATAGATGAGGGAAGGGCTTTGTTTCAGAAAGAGTAGGTCACTCGCCAGGTCAGGTGTTGGAAGCAAAGGTAGAATTCAGACCCATGTCTGCCATGTGCCCCCACCCCCAGAAAAGAAAAGAAATCAAACCCAGGTTCCTGTGCCTTATAATTTAGTCTTTCAAACTGGTTTGAGAAGAGAAATGCTATTGTTAAGATCACTGGACCCCAACTGGTACATCAGTGAAAGGCTTCATGTTTCTGCCCCACCCCGAAAAGCATAGCACATTTGGTTGTGTTTCAGGCAGTCATGTTGTTTGGAGTGATCATCTGTTTCTGAGCTCATAGACTTTCCCTGACAATACCTATGTCCCTTGTTTGTGACTCTGAATGCTTTTTTCTATAGAAAAAATTAAAACATCATCCCAGGCCACCTGCCACACATCCTTTAACGGGTGGTGGTGCGGCCCTGTGGCTCTGTGAGACTTGTGCCCTAATGAGATGTTAGGACACAGCCACTCTGGAGCATCAGGACAGGCAGGGCCTTCTCTGGCAAAGGCTGGTCCAGGAGGGGTCCCAGGGCATCTCCACTGTGAAGGGCCATGAGGGCTTCAGAAGTGCACAGGTGTCCCGCAGCAAAGCAAGCTCTGCCTCCTTTGTGCCATGTTTGCCAGCAGCATGTGCTGCCGTGTAGCCAGAAGAGACTGAGGTGTGTTTCGAAGAGACATCCAAGTACCTTGTTCTTATTTAAGTGATGATTTTGTGTGTGTCACCCTTCCCTCTAGCTATGATCCTGGCAGGAAAAGCCTACTACGATGGAGTGGCCAAGATCGGGGAGATTGCCACCGCATCCCCTGTGTCGATGGAGCTGGGTAAGCCGACCTGTCCGCTGTACACAAACTCAGCGTGAGCCGCAGCTCCTTTTCACCCTGTGGGTGCTGGTGTGAGCGCTTGAGGTTGCCCAGTCTCTGGCACAGCCAGGGGAGCTAGCCCAGCACTCCAGCTGTTTGCTGCAGGAATGACCGAGCGCCCTGTGGTTTGTCAAACAGAGGCCTCTGAGAGCAAAGCCAAGCCTGGTGGCCAAGGCTGAGCAGAGGGGCTGCCGGCCGGGGTCTTTTTGGCATGCCCCACCCCCTGCTCTCCCAGGAGCTCCGGCCCCTGCCCCTGGGGCAGCTACCCCTGGGGCAGGCCCAGAGCCCAGTGAGCCTTGCCTCATCCTTAACTGGCCTAGGCTCCATACCTGCTGGGGTGGCAAGAGAACTTCTGTGACTCACCTGCAGAAAGGCAGCCCCGTTGATGTTGTTCTCCAGGTACCTGGTTGTGATTTTCTGGTTCTGCTTGTATGAATGGGGCAGCACCACTCTGGCAGCAAGTGTCTGGCCCTAGAGGCCAGCCATGGGGTATCAGGGTGCTGTGACCATCTCCAGCAGGGGAGCTCAGTCGTCTTGTAGCCCCCCATGTAGCCCCACTATAAAAAAAAAATCTGCTAACAATGTCTTCTTGCACAAGGAGCACAGCTTCTGGTTTACAGGTGTTTGTCCTGATTTGAAACATTCTGAAAACCAGAGGGAACGAGTGGGCAGGTGTGTGTTTCAGGAAGGCGCACCTCTCCCCAATAAAAGGTCGGGAGGGAAGGAGAGGAGCGCAGTATGAGAACCAGTTCACACCATTTTAGTGGAAAGCATTTTGAGGGCTTTTCAGGATAGCATGGGAGACTCTTCACTGGCCCAGAGAAGCTGAGGCACAAAGGAGAGGTGGGCCAACGGGCCAGGTGGACCTGCATTATCAACAGCCTTCCTCAGCCACTCCACTCCTCTCCTGGAATCGTGGGTAAGGGCTCTGGAAGCCTGTAGTTACACAGGGTCGACCTAACGACACAGGCTGATGTTGTGCCGTGTGATGAGTATGGCAGCACTGTGATACTTAGAGCTGCCTGCAGAACTTTTTCAGATTCTTGACTTGTGCTCTGGTTGGTGCCATGAACTTCTTAGTCCTGGGAAGAACTGAGCTCTAAGCATGATCGATTTAAGAAAACATAGGCCGTGTTATGTACACAGAACAGACAGCAGAGTTAGTACATTTGGGGGAGTGGCTGAGATGATTATACGTTTCCAGAAATAGGACCAAGTTAAAAAGAAACATCCTATTTGTGTCAGGCATTGGAGGAAAAAGAAGTCCGACCCTTGCAGCAAACATACGGCGCCCTGGCCCATGTCGTTCCATGCGTCTTGGAGGGTTTTCTGGTTCTTGGGACTGTTTCCAGAAGGCCTGCTCCTCGCTGACCCACCCCTTACTGTATTCAGCTGTGAGTTCATAATGTTGAATCAACTCTTTCCACAGCAACGCTGTTGTTATAAACACGGCTTAAAACTTCAGTTTCAAGAATGAAAATATGTTGCCATGGTAGAGTTCTTTCATGTGGGTGCGTATTTTACTCAGAGAGAAGGGGGATGGCTGGTGCCAGGCTTTCTGCCCTTCTTCTTTCAGGTTGCCCTTTTGCCTGTATTTATATCTAGCTCGACCCACTGCCACCAAGTCAGTTCTGACGCTCGGCGACCCCACGTGTTACAGAGTAGGATTGCTCCATAGGGTTTTCTGAGTTGTCGTCATTTTTTTTTCTTTTTCTTTTTCTTTTTAAACTTTTTGTTGTGGTTTGGGTGAAAGTTTCCAGAGCAAATTACTTTTCCATTCAGCAGTCTTGAGAGGTGTCTAAGGGCCACAGTCTCAGGGATCCCGCCTTGTATAATCTTTACAGAAGCAAATGGCCAGGCCTTTCTTCTGCAGCACCTCTGGGTGGGTTCGAACTGGCAGCCTTAGTTTTTGTGTGCTGTTGAGTCAATTCTGACTCATAGCAAGTCTATAGGACAGATTAGAACTGCCCCATAGGACTTCCTAGGTTGTGGTCTTTATGTGAGCAGATCTGCAGGTCTTTTTTCCTACAGCGCTGCTGAGTAGGTTCAAACCACCAACCTTTTAGTTAGCAGCCCAGTGCTTAACCATTGCACCACCAGGGCTCCTGCCAAGCTTAGTAGTTGGGTGCAAACCATTTGCACCACGCGGGAACCTGTATTCGTATCTCACAGGGCTCTTAGTTTTCTGCTGTTGTTTACAGCAGTTCTGGATAAAATGGTGTTTCACTAGAGTTGCTTTTCCAAAAACAAAAACAAAACCCATTGCCATCGAGTCGGATCCGACTCATAGCAGCCCCTCCTTGGGTTTCCAAGGTTGTATCACTATAAAAGTAGATTGCCCAATCTTCCTTCCGAGGAGTGGCTGGTGGGTTTGAACCGCCAGCCTTCTCGTTAGCAGTCACATGCCTTAGGCACTATGCCACCAGAGCTCTCAGAGTTGCTTTTGGAGGCCTAATATTATTTTTATTTGTTTAGATTGTTGGTGTTGCTGTTACAATTTAGACTACTATCATCCTCTGTTTAAATTCTCTGTGTGGAAGAGTAGAGGACAACATATTAGAAGACCTGAAGTGATTGGTGTCTCTGATTTTTCAAGGGAATTGTGTTATCTACTCACTGCCTTTGTTGTTGTGTTGTTGTTTTGTGCCATCCAGTCGGACCTGACTCATAGTGATCCCTCCTTGCGTTTCGGAGGCAGTATCACTACGTGAGTAAGCTCATACTCATGCCTTAGGCATTGGTATTCATAACTTTATCATGAAACTTACGTTACCAATTCCATCCGATAAACTGAAGGGGTCTTACATACGTGAAGATCATTGAATCATTTCAAAATTGACGTCGCTTGCTGTCTCTGAGAAACCTACATTTTCCCATTTAAAAATCCTGTAATTTTCAATTTACAGATTTTGCTTTGGAAGGAAAAGAAAGAGGAGGGATGTGACAAATTCCTATGATCCGAAACCTTTTATTACAAGAGTAGGATTAGTGTGCTGAAAATATATGTAACAAAATATCTACCATCTTAGCCCTTTTTGCACGTCCAACTCAGCGCCATTCATGACATCCTTCAGGATGCACACCTGTACCCTTTCCACTTCATCCCACCACCATGAACAGAAACTCACTGCTCCTAACCAAAAACCCATCTCCCCTCTCTCCTACAGCTGGTAACCACTCATAATCTTTGGTTTCTCTGTATTTGCTTATTTCCTCTAAGTCAAGTCATACATACATTTGTCTTTTTGCAACTGACTGACTTCATTCAGTATGGTGTTTCTAGGGTCATGTTGCTCTCTGCCTGAGGAGTGATTTCACTTCATGGCTGAGTGATGTTTCATTGTGTGTGTATACCATGTTTCTTAGTCCATTCACTGCTTGATGGATATTTAGGTGGTTCCCATCTTTTGTGAACTGCTGCAGTGAACATCAGTGTATAGATCTCTGTTCCCTATATACCTGGGAATGGGATTGCTGGGTTGTACGGTAGTTTTATGGTTAGCTTTTTGAGGAACCACCAGACTTGTCACGATGACTGAATCATTTTGCTTTCCCACCAGCAATGGATGATGGTTCCTGTTTCTCTCTAATGTCAGCAACCTGTTATTTTCCACTTTTGTGACCTTTGCCATTCTAATGTGTAGGATGGTGGGATCTCACTGTAGTTTTCATCTGCATCTCCTACAACAGTGCTTTTCACTTTAACCTTGAATTTAAATGTTTCTCGTGTTGTTATGGGACACAGCTGTTTTTCTCATTTCATACGTATTTTTTACATGAAATGTTTGTAACATTCTGATACTTTTGTGTTTTGGAGGTAGGTAAAGTAAATATCCTCCAGATAAAATATTTACTTAATTTCAGATGTTTGTAGGGATAATTCATCTTGGAGAATGAGGCCAAATCTGTTATAAATACTAATCATGGGTGGCATAGCTAAACATTTCTATGTCTTCTCACTTTAAAAAGAGATAGCTAAGAGCTCTAGTCCCTGGAGAAGGACATCTCACTTGGTAAAGTAGAGGGTTGATGAGAAAGAAGACAGCCCTCGATGAGATTGAGGAACACAGTGGCTCCAGCAAAGGGCTCAGACATGGCAGTGATCCCGATGGTGGCACAGGACAAGGCAGTGTTCCGTTCTGTTGTGCGTAGGGTTGCTAAGGGTCGCAGCTGACTCAATGACACCTAACAGCAACAACAGGGATCAGTGATTGTGAGCATGGTGCTGGACTGGGCAGAGTTTTGTTCTGTTGTCCATGGGGTTGCTGTGAGTTGGCGCTGACTCAGCGGCCCCTAACAACAGCAGTAAGCACTGAAAGAGAAAGTTGCACATGCCCTTCACTTTTCATTTGTCTTTTGGGGAAGGGTTCTACGGAACCTGCCTCAGTTTGTGACACGGAGCTGCAGTAGTTCCACTTCTGATTGCCAGCTGCAGGCTCTTCTGTGTAGACGTCCCTCTTCAGCATCTGCTCACCCGTCGCTCTGGGGATTACTTTGGACGCTTCTGCTCACGAGAGGTTCCTGGGTGGTGCACACAGTGACTGCACTCAGTTGCTGGTCGAGCTTGGTGGTTGAGTACACCCAGGGCACCTTGAAAGGAAGTCCTGGAGGCCGACTTCCGGAGAGAAGAAGAAGAAAAGAAAAGCACCCAGGGCACCTGGAAAGGGAGTCCTGGAGGCCGACTTCTGGAGAGAAGAAGAAGAAGAGAAAAAGTCAGCCATTGAAACCCTGTTGTGCTTTGGCACACATGGGGTCTTAAGGAATCTGAATCTACTTGACAGCAATTGGTTTGTCTGGGGAATTTTTTTGCTTACAAGTAACAAAATCCCCAATGAATGGTGGTTTAAACAGAAAGGCTGTTTATTATTCCACACAAAATGTGCAGGCATGGTAGATTCCAACCATTCATAAGGTTTTGTGTGGACATACGTTTTCCCTTCTTTTGGGTATCTACCTAGGAATGGGATTGCTGGGTCCTGTTTTGGAGGAACTGTCAAACTCTTGCCACAGCGGTTGCACTGTTTCACACACTCACCAGCAGTTTTTGTCCTTGCCAGTGCTTGTTAGTGTCTTCCTGATAAACCTATCCTAGTGGATGTGAAGTGGTATCTTATTGTGGTTTTGATGCTCTTCCTAAGGACTAATGATGTTGAGCATCTTTCTGTGTGCTTATTGGCCATTTGCCTGTCTCCTTTGCAGGACTATCTATTCAGGCTCATTGCCCCATTTATAACTGAGTTATTTATCTTTTTATTATTGAGGTTACAAATTGAAATTCAGTGAAGTTTTGTTTCCATGTTTCTGATTCCTTTTATCATCTGCATGGTAGTGCCATTGTTTGAAGTTCCTAAGAGCTGTGATCTGGAAATGCCGTCATTGTTCTACTGACTCTTAATTACGAAGGATTCTTTCTGTAGCATTCTAAAAGTCAGCTGATACTGTCTTCAGTGTTGGGGTCATCTGTGGAGAGTGCAGAAGTTTTGCCACAACTGCTTGGAAAAGTTACCAAGAAGTGAAAAGGAGGAACGTCAAGTGTTAAAATAAAACCAGTTGATGTTTTGTGACTTACCATTGGGTGTCATTTGGCAAGATTCTTGTAAATATTTAAATTTTAAAAAACAGTAGAAATGCTGCTTTATTTATTTATTTTTTATCTGTATGAATAAAGGCATTCTGCAAGTTATGCAGGGGGAAGTGACTTTAAATGACTTTGTGGCAAATACTCTAAATATCCACAATTTGCAAGTTGTTCTACATACCTGAAATAATGATGAATTTTAATGATAAATCTGCCAATTGATACATTTTCTCTAAGAACTCATGTGTTTTCCTCTCTCTTTTGAAGATGAAAGGTCCTTTGTAAACGGGTTTCGTTCTCTCATTCTAGAGGGTGTTCAGAGTGCCATTGCTTTTTTTCTAATATTTGAGAGTAATTGAAATATTGATGATTTTGACGGAAATACCAAGTCTGTTAGCAAACACTTTTGTGTTAAATGTTCTCAGTTACTTGAAGATTAGAAGAAGGATTAGTATATCTTGTTAAGTATCTTTGAAAGTCATTTTGGTGAAGGATCACATCTTAACAGTTGTACATTAACTGTGTGAGGAGTGCTGGTGGCACGATGGTGAACACTTGGCTGCTACCGAAAGGCGGGCAGTTTGAAGCCACCACCCTTTCCGCTGGAGAAGAGGGCTGATGATCTGCTCCTGCAAAGGCTGAAGCCTTGGAAACCTGTAGGGCAGCTCTTCTCTGCCCTACAGAGGTGCTGTGGTAGGCAACTGATTAGGTTTTGATTTTACCTTAACTGTAGGGATCAGTCAGCAAACTGCAGCCTGAGGGCAGCCCAGGGCTTGTCTGTAAATAAAGTTTTATTGGAACGTTGGCACACCCATTTGTTTCTGTGCTGGCTGTGGCTGCTTTCCGGCTCCAAAGGTAGAGCCCACAAAGCCGAAATACTTAGGATCTGTCCCTTTAGAGACCTTTCCTGCAGGGGAAGAGCTTTAGTGCCATACAGGTGCTAAAGCATGAAGACTGATCACATGAGGGATTTGATAGCCTCCTTTTTTCTCCAAAGAAAAGTAAGTCCCTGACTACGAAGTACCTGGGTTTAACAGCTCCCAAACCCCCAGTGGTAGAGGTACTACTCCTCTATCTACAGTAGAACAGCCTTTTGAAGTTTTAGGAAGTTACATACTTGCCTCCATAAGAAGCCCCAGTGACACAGTGGTTAAAGTGCTCAGCTGTGAATCAAAAGGTTAGTGTTAGAGGAGAAGAGAAACCAAAACACAACCAGAGTTTTGTGGTCAGGATTTGGCAGGGAAAATAGTTTAATCCCCTAGGTTTAATTATTAGGACGGTCATATTATCAAAGTCATACAGCTCTACAGGTTGTCAGGCCTGTACCCGTAGTCACACACGTGTGCGTACTCACATACACGCACACAGTCACCTCCAGGCAGCATAAGGAACCAGCAGTATGCATTAAAAAGAGGAAATTGAAATTTGAGTAAAACTTCCCGTTTTGTCCCTAACCCAATCAACATTTACTTTTAAATTTTAAGAAAATATTGAAAATGTAGGGAGGCAAAACAAATGGTCAGGGAAAAATATTTTGGCCAAAAAATCTTTGAACCAGTTTTTTCATCTTTAAAGTGGGATAAATAAATAAATAAGGCTTTTTCTTGTTTATTTCTCAAGAAAAAACAGGCAACTTGGGGAGTTTGCAGATTGGCTGTGAGCTCCTTATAGTTCACCCTCCCATCATGTTGAACCACTGCTGTGTTTCAGCATTGCCCACTGCTACATTAGTTTGTATCATTAAATGGCTTGGACCACTTTCTTAAACTGGACACAAGACAGAAGATTCTATCTCTTTACCACCAGAAACCCAGAAAATCATAGCTTTTCTTTTGTCATTATTAGAATGTTTAAGGATCCTGCAGATTTTTTTTTGTTTTGGGTGGATGGGGGGAGGAACCAGTCTTTATTACAGGTTTATCTTTGTTACTCAGAATCCAACCTGACAGTCATTGGTTTTCTGAAGTATTTTAAAGAAATATTACTAATTTATGAAAACATCGGAAATGTATTCCTCAGGTTTCAATAAAACAGAAGATACCTTACCAGCATCCATAAGAAAGCTGGGGCAGTTGTCACTGACCAAGGTCACTTCATCTTTTGGCTAACCAGAAGGCTGGAGGTCCAAACCCACCAGCCACTCCTCGGGAGAAAGATTGGGCAATCTACTTCCGTAGTGATACTGCCTCGGAGACCCAAGGTGGGGTCACTATGAGTCGAATCCAACGTGATGGCAGTGAATTTATCACTTTAAAAAGATTGAGCTCTTTCCCATAAAAATAGGAAGGAAACATTGGGGATTTGCCTTTTTTTATTTACATAGTACCTGCTGTGTTCCAGGCACCGGCCTCAGCACCTAACAAATACTAACTCCTGTAATCATCCTGAAGAAGCTCTGGTGGCACAGTGGTTAAGCGCTCACCTGCTAACCAAAAGGTCGCTGGGTCACACCCACGGGTGATCTGAGGGAGAAGGATGTGTCAGTCTGCTTCCATAAAGATTGCCAGCCTTGGAAAGCCTTGGGCAGCTCTCCTCTGCCCTGTAGGGTTGCTGTGAGTCAGAACCGACTCAGTGGTGGTGGCTTTCATTTGCTAATCATCCTGACAGCTCTCTGAGGAGCATGCTATTAGCACTATTATTTCCGTTTTACAGATGAGGAAACTAGGGTTCAAAGAGAGTAAGTGGCTTGCCAGGGTCACCCATCTGGCTAATGGCTGGTTAATTTGGTCTGGGCAGGCTGCCAGCTGTGTTGCCGGTTGGGCCGGTTAGTTTCTTGTAGGTCAGGAAGGTGTAGAGCATAGGGGCGTGCTGTTTCTGACGTGCCCTGTTGGATGGCAGTCACTTGCCCTGCCCACAGTGGCTCCACAGTGGAGGACTGGGTCCATTGGGCTATCACTCACTCCTCCGCCCTGACTTGGAATGTGAGTGCGAGTCTGTACTTGGTGTCATCGGCTGTAACCAGGATTTTGTATTAGTACTTTGGAGCACTTATAACATGGCCGTTTATTCCAGCTTCTTGTCTTGGCTGGAGTTGTGCACATAAGAGCCTCGCCACCTTCCATGTGACTTTTCTCCTTGCAGTTTTCTGGTGGCTTTTGCTCACTTACAATGCCTTTGTCTGTTCTGGAGTAGGAAAGATCTTAGCTACGTTACAGTAATTATAGAGAAAGATGGGCTGATAGTTTATAATTTTATAATTTATAGTCAATACAAGCATATATCCTATAAGCCCACATACTGTATAGGCCTATAGAGATATCCACTGACATGGAGTTAATTCCGATTCACAGTGTGACCCTATAGAACAGAGTACAACTGCCCCCTACGGTTTCCAAGGCTGTAAATCTTGACAGTAGCAGATGTCTTGTCTTTCTCCTGTAGAGCAGGTGACAGGTTCAAACACTAACCGTTTGGTTCACAGCTGAGCACTTTAACCACTGTGTCACTGGGGCTTCTTATGGAGGCAAGTATGTAACTTCCTAAAACTTCAAAAGGCTCTTCTACTGTAAATTGCCCTTGTTACTGGGGCTGTTTTTAGAAAAGCACTTCCCTCCGCCTTGAGGTAATTATGTTGGAAAATTATTGAAGACTCTGTGGGTCAGAACTAATTCATCAGCCTGGCTCAGTCAGTCAGTCAGTCAGTCAGTGCTAAAGCTGCCAGGCTGCTCCAGGGCACGTCCTAAGTGTGAGCTGAGGCAGCCTTGGCCTTTTTTCTTTCTATTGTACTTGCCCATTCTCTTAAATCTCTGAGTTTAGAAGTGTGTGAAGAGAATTGTCTTGGTTAAGCCCAATTTTCACAATTACTCACATTGGTCTCTTTCTCTTTGAAGGATATTATGTGTCCTATCGACTTAAGAGAGAGCCCTGGTGGCACAGCACTTAAGCACTTAGCTGCTAACTGAAAGGTTGGCAGTTTGAACCCACCAGCTGCTCTGCGGGAGAAGGATGAGACATTCTACTTCCATAAGGATGGCAGCCTTAGAAACCCTGTGGAGCAGCTCTCCCCTGTCTTAGAGGGTCACTGTGAGTCGGGATCAACTTGATGGCAAGGGTATCTATCAACTTAAGATGGGAGAGTGTAGGAGTTTTCTCCTGACAGGGGAGCCATAGCCAGCGTACAGCTGAATAGAAACTGGCTTGTTAGAGGAGAGTCGTGGCAAACAGGACCTCAGCCACTGCCACCATCTTTGTTCATGAAAACTGCTCACATCTTACAAATGCACGTGGGTCTCATGCTCTGCCCAGGGCACTGTGCTAGGCTGAAACTGGTTCTGAGAAAGTGGCTCTGTCTGCTGCACCGGAAATGGCAGTGGGGCATGGCCCTGTGGCAGGGTAGGAAGAAGGACAACTGAATAAAAGTGAGAGAGACATGCCAAAGACAGAGGTACTTAGAATTGTGAAGTGGGTGAGGCCTGGTCTAACAACACCAGACACCCATTCCCGAGTGTACCGTAATGCCAGATGGGGGATGAAGGTTCTGGGGGAAGATGAAGTCGATTCCTTGTTGGTGCAAGCAGGCTTCTGAAAGCTCTCTGGTCTTCATCCCATTTGGGAATGAACACCCTCCGTGAGTGGCATTTCCCGTTCTGGATGATTTCTGAGAATTTTGAAAACTAAGGATACCAACAAGCACATGGTAAGATGCTCAGCGTTATTACCCATCGTCGTCGTCATCGTTGTGTGCCGTCGAGTTGGACCCGACTCACAGTGACCCCTCCTTGGGTTGCCGAGGCAGTATCACTACGAAAGTAGATTGCCCAACCTTCCTTCCGAGGAGTGGCTGGTGGGTTTGAACCGCCAGCCTTCTGGTTAGCAGTCAAATGCCTTAGGCATTATGCTACCAGAGCTCCTCATTACCCATCAGGAAGATGCAAATCAGAACCACAGTGAGGTACCACTTCATACCCACTGTTGTTGTTGTTGTTGTTATGTGCTGTCGAGTCATACCTGACTCCTAGCGACCCCTCCTTGGGTTTCCGAGGCAGTATCGCTACGGAAGTAGGATTGCCCAACCTTCCTTCCGAGGAGTGGCTGGTGGGTTTGAACCGCCAGCCGTCTGGTTAGCAGGCAAGTGTCTTAGCCACTATGCTACCAGAGCTCCCTCATACCCACTAGGTTGGCTACAATCAGAAAAGGGAAAATAAGTGTTGTCAAGGACATGGAGAAATTGTCATGTATCACTGGTGGGAATGTACAGTGGACAGCTGCTATGGAAAATAGTTTGAAAGTTCAGCAAGTTAAACATAGAATTGCCATACAACCCAGCAATTCCACTCCTTATTATATACCCAGAACGTTGGAATGGGTGTTCCAATGAAAACGTGCCCATGAATGTTCATACTAAAACATGGAAACAACCCGGCTGTTCATCAGCAGATGAACAGATAAACAACATGTGGATTGTTCCACCATAACAAGGACTGAAGTACTGGTCCATGCTGCAACGTGGATGAACTTGAAAATACCATGCTGGGTAAAAGAAGCCAGACAAAGGCCACATACTGTATGATGCCATTCATGTGAAATTTCCAGACATGGCAAAGCCGTAGAGACAGAAAGCAGACTGGAGTGGAGGTTGCCTGGGGAGGGTGAGGATGGAGAGTGGGGTCTCCTTGTCGGGTGATTACAATGTTTTGAAACTAGATAGCAGTGATGGCTCACAACACGGTGAATGTCCTGAAGAGCGTATTCTATGTTTTATGTATTTTTTATGTAATGGAGGGTCCTCATTAATTCAGTAGGAACCCTGGTGGTGCAATGGTTAAGCACTCAGCTACGAACTGAAAGATCAGCAGTTGGAACCCATCAGCTGCTCCACAGGAGGAAAGACCTGGTGACCTGCCCCCACATGTCAGCATGGGAAACCCTGTTGAGGCAGTCCTTCAGGGTTGCTTTGAGTTGAAATCGACAATGCAACAACAGCAACAATTAATTCATACCAAGAGCAATTTAATAGACTTTGTAATGATTCAAGAGGCTAGCTGCATACACCCTACTTTGAAACCTATAGGCTTAAAAAACTAAACTCACTGCTGTCATCAATTTTGACTCATAGCAACCCCTCCTTGGGTTTGCAAAGCAGTATCTCTATGGAAGTAGATTGCCCAGTCTTCCTCCCAAGGAGTGGCCGGTGGGTTTGAACCGCCAGCAGCCTTCTGGTTAGCAGTCAAATGCCTTAGGCACCATGCCACCAGAGCTCCTTTGAAACCTGTAGACTTAGGAATGGTTTTACAGATGTTCCCCCAGCTCTGTAGAATGCGGAGGCAGCCTGGCAGCATCAGCAGCACCATCCAGTCATTGGCTTGTTCTCGGCGTGATACGGAGGCTGCGAGGGGTTCTGGTGAGTCAGAAGCTTGGACTGTGCTGAGTGCTCTCCAGCACTTCCCACGTGTGCACCCTCACAGCCTCACCATCGCCCTGATGGGGGGTTTGGTTAGTCTCAGTGACTGACCGTGGGTGAGTTTGTTAGCATGAGAGTACAGAACTCAGCAGTCTCTCAATTCTCAAAACAGCCTCTTGAAATAGGAGGTACTATTTCCATTTTATGGACAAGCCATTGGAAATTTAGATTAAATAACTTGTCCAGCCTCATGTAGTTAATAGTGAAGCCAAGGATTATTTCAAACGCGTTGATTCCATGGATAGTGAGAGATTTACCACAAAGTTCATGTTGCTTAAGCTTCAGAGCCTCCGAGTTTCACCAACCCCTACTAAAACCCTGTCCAAGTTTCTCCCACTATCTGAAAGTAGAGTGTTCTATGAAACCTTTTGTAAGACAAAATGGCGTAAAGCAAAGAAGCAGTTCCCATTAATTTACATGGGAAAAATTACTGACCGTTCCCAGATCCAAAAAATAACCTACCAGATCATACCAAGGAACACACAAAACCTAGAAGAACACTAACATAACAGTGTTCACAGACTTAGTTCAAAGTCATGATGGCTTGATGCTGAGAAGCCAAGGGAAGGAGCTTAGTGATGTCGCTCTTGCCATTTGGGGTGCGCACTGCGCACTGCCTCTTTAATGGCTTGCTGCAAAATAAACACTGAAGACCTTTTTCATAAAAGTGAAAATCCTCTTTGGGTTTCTTGTGGTTAGCAAAAATACATACTCATGCAGGGCTTTTGTAAAAGTGAAGTGGCATAAAACGAACTTTTGAAAAGTGGAGAATACCTGTACTTAATTTTGTAGTTTGTATTCTTTTCCTTAAAGAGGACCCCACAGGAACTGGCTTCACCCTTTTCTGTGAAGGGAACAAATCATGAAGTAATCTGTAAAACTGGAAGAGTGGGTGTTTCTAGATCTAGAAAGATCTAGCTGTCTTGTAGTTCCTTAGATGTGGTGGGAGGAGGAGACGGGAAGCGAGGTTGTTCACTCACTCATCACCTATCTACCTGGCTGGATTCTAAAGACCAGGTTGTTACGTGAGGATGGAGGACGACCACATCAGATCACAAAATGGATTATGACTATATCATTACAAAACTGCCAAACCACTGAGAATCATGGCCCAGCCAAGTTGACACATAATCTTTACTATCATAGCCAGTGCTCATTACTGCCAGGTGTACATCGTTAATGTACAAAGTAGTCTGATAGTAGATGTTTCACTGTGTTGTAAATGTGAAATGTCAGATAACAAGATAGTTGATAGGGAAGAGTAGGTATATAGAAAATGCCTTCAGACACACCACCTATGAAACCTGGAATAGAGTGAAACCTGGACAGTGCTTCAAAAAGGATCCTACGTTGGGGTTCCCTTCAGCCATCAGTGTCCACTGCAGGGAGGGGCCAGAGAGGGGAGTCAGCAGTTTCAGCAAGCGTGCCATCCCTGTTCAGTGGTCAAGTTCCAGTAAGGCCAGCAAGTGAGTAGATACATAGAGTCAAGGATGAGCTTAGAAATGTCTGTTGACCACTTCTATGTCCCATCAAGCCAATTCCGAATCATAGGGACCCCTCCTTGGGTTTCCAAGGCTGTATCTCTACTTGCCCAATCTTCCTTCCAAGGTGGGTTTGAATTGCCAGCCTTTTGGTTAGAAGTCAAATACCTTAGGCAGCATTATGCCACCCCCCTAGCTCCACAGTTTTTCTTGAATCCTGTGTGCCTCAGCTAACTTTGCTTCAGCAGCTTGTCTTACAAGACCAGATTCCTTTCTAAATGGGTATATCTTCCTCTCTGATCAGAGAAGTCAGTTTTCTCCAGACTTTCTCAAAGCCATGGCCATCCTTTTTACAGCATTACTAAGACCTTGTTCCCACCTTCAAGGTGCCTACCACATAGTAATGAGATTATGAAAATCTGTGTACATAGTTTTGTTTGTTTATTGTGATTTGAGCAAATTCATTTTCCATACATTATCTCATACTCATTTTGTTTCACGATATTGACTGCAGTTCCCTACAGTGTAACAGGTCTCTTGCCACTTCCTTCCTATAGTTATCACTTCCCTGTGTCTTTCTTTCCTGTGCATTACTGCCCACCCCCAATGCCCCCTTCCCCTGAGCTGTCTCCTTGTGCAAACCCTGCCCTGCTGTTTTCCCACGATTGATCACTCCAAAGAGTGTATCTGCCTGATGTAAATGGTCACCCCATATCCCTGTCTATTGTTTGGCTGGAAGCCACAGGAATGGGTTCAGTTCTAGGCCTGAAGGGCAGCTAGGGGCTTCCAAGAGTCTTGAGGGTCTCACCAGGCTCTATCAGACCAGCAAACCTGTTCTTTTTTTTTTTTTTATTTTTTAATGATTTTGAGTTTTGTTCCACATTCCCACTTTATCCAGAATCTCCTGCACTGATGCCTTTCTGAGTGGTTGATGGTTGTGTGTGCATAGCTTTAATACAGGGCTTCTGAATACAAGAGTGAAAAGGTATAAAAACCAGATTTTATGGAAAGAGGGGATCCCACCCAAGTGGAGGAGGAAACAGTGGGGGAAACAGAGGGTTAGGGGAGGTATAATACCCAGATGTGCAGCACTGGAGGGGAAGAGGTGGTGGTTCCTGGTGAAAGGAACAGAATGGAGGGATGCAGGGAGCACTTCATTTACCTGGGATTTAGGGTTCATGGGTAAAAAGGAAATTGAGAGCCTTGTGACTTTGAGTGCTGGGCTACAGGTGTGCGTCAGCATGGCTTATTTCCAGCTGTAATAGGAGTGTTATTAGGACTGAAAGGTTCTGAGTTATTAAAAAGCTGGCTAATATTTTAGGAGCATGGGTTCAAAGGTAAAATACAATGAGTAGGTGACTAAAGACGTAAAATAAATGGCAAGCTGTTTATGACTAACAGCGAGACACTTAGAGTCCCGCATGCCCTGCGTCTGGGCTGCTCGAGTCTGGTGAAGTCGACGCAGCTCTCAGGCCTCAAGCGCTGACAGCCATGCTTGTTGGTCAGGGCTCCCCTTTCTGTAGCCTTTCATGATTCACTCTGGTCTCCTCTGTTATTTAATTTTATCATTAAATAATTTCATTTTATCCCACATTCATTGTTTACCCACCCTGCCCAGTTTCACATTTCATATTAAATGCTTTAACAGAATCACTACAGTCTTCTAGCAGGTTTCAAACTATGCTTTTGTTTTGTTCTGGGTATTACATTATGCTTTAGGTGTTTTAAGATTTATACCGGACTGAAAAATGATCCTAATAAGCATCAAACATAGTTTCTATCATTATTTTTAAATCTCTTTTTTACATAATTAAAACCTGGGGTTGTAAACTGTTTTGTGCTGCTTGAAAATTTTGTTTAATTTCTCCCGCCCCCCGCTTGGGTTATTGCCTTTGGGCATAGTTTCCCCCAAAATGGGGTGATTGATACAAATTAACCACGTAATTCCAGATTACTCTCTGGAGATGTGCTGCCCTGTAATCTGTCAAGGGAGCTATTTCCCCATAGATTTGTGAACACTGGATTTTAACACTGTTTATTTTTGCACAATTAATGGGCTTTACATTGTTTTGACATGACATTGATAAAGTTGTTATGATGTAGAATTAGGCAATGAGAAAGTATCCCTTCTACAAAGTGAGCTAATTGTATGTATTGAATTGTTTCTGTGAAAAGTAATTGATCTTGATAACAGAGTTATCTTCAGTTGATTCTAAATTTCTACAGTATCTCAGCCTCAGAAAGGCAGGCCTTCAGGGAGGGCCGGTGTGGGGCACCTCAGGCGGGGTGGGGGCACCTCCCAGAGCTGCGTACCTGCTTCTCCAGGAACCCTCAGACTGCTTCCTTCTCGTTCTTCACAGAATGTTCTTTTTGTGAGTGAACTGTGTGCAGGGACTTTCTTAGGGGTTGGGCCATGCTTCATGCCCTTCCCTCATGGAAGACCAGACATGAAACAGGAAATTCCAGGCCTAGGGGAGATGGTCAGCATGGGGGACAGCTTTATCTAGTGGTGGAGGCCAAAGAGGCCTTTCTGAGTAGCTGAGACTTTCAGGATGGACAGCAGAGCTAGTTGATGGTCTCAGACACACACATACAGTGGAAATAAAGCCCAAGGCTGGCGGTTCAAACCCACCAGCCACTTCTCGGAAGGAAGATGGGGCAATCTACTTCCTTAGTGATACTGCCTCGGAAACCCAAGGAGGGGTCGCTAGGAGTTGAGTCCGACTCGGCGGCACATAACAACAACAACATGCCTGTGGGATGGTTGCAGAAAGGTGTGGTAGAGGATGGTTTGCAGAGGTCATGGACATGAGGCTGGAGTGCTCGCAGCTCAGGTAAGGATTTCCCATTTATGAAAAGGATGAGAGGATGCTGTTAAAGGGTTGAAGTTGGGAGGATTGTCCTCAGAGCTGTTTTCTGGCAGGTTGGTTACTTTAAGGTCTAAGGGCTGGGTGCCATGAGATCAAAGAGGAGACAGAGGAACCCAGTGCAGAAGTTGTTCCAGTGTGTGAGGCAGAAGACGACAGCAGCTTGAACTGGGGTGGCAAGAACCCAGCAGACGACTGGAGTATAGAGTCCACAGGACTTGCTGATTGGGTTTTAAAGGGTGAGCAGTGGCTGGGGAAGATTCATTAACAGCCTGTGATAGGCAGATGACACAAATGCTGAAAGTGAAGCTGACTTGAAGCGTTTACTGATGAAGAGTAAAGATTACAGTCTGACGTATGGATTATACCTTAACATAAAGAAAACGGAAATCCGCAAAGAAGAATGAAGAAAACCGAAATTCATGGAAACAATTAGTCCTAGCGACTGGTATACC
>NW_006921593.1:10980081-11027573 GCF_000298275.1 Orycteropus afer afer
ATAAGCAGCATCATGATAAATGGAGAAAAGATTGAAGTTGTCAAAGATGTCTCTTTGAAGACTAAGGTACGCCTAACCCAAGCTATGGTATTTTCAGTAGCCCCATATGCATGTGAAAGCTGGACAATGAATAAAGAAAACTGAAGAAGAGTTGGTGCTTTGGAGTTGTGGTGTTTTAGCACACCACATGGACTGCCTAGAAGAACTAACAGATCTACCCTGGAAGAAGTGCAGCCAGAATGCTCCTTGGAAGTGAGAATGGCCAGGCTTCATCTCACCTGCTTTGACCATGTTGTCAGAAGGGGCCATTTGCTGGAGAAGGATGTCATGCTTGGTGAAGTGGAGGGTCGCTGAAAAAGGAGAAGACCCTCAACAAGATGGACTGACCTAGTGGCTGCAACAGTGGGTTCAGGTGGCAGAACTGTGAGGCTGGCAGGGGCAGCGTTTCGTTCTGTTGTTCATAGGGTCCCTGTGAGTGGGAGCTGACTCAACGGCATTAACAACAACAGCAAGTTGCCGGGCCTCTCTTTGAAGGCATGTGTGGATGGACTCAAAGTGCTGAGTTCCCTGACTGTTTGTCCACCCAGGGATCTATGAACACAGGCACTTCTGTTTGACGTTGGCTCTGTGTTTGCGTTGTCAGTGTGGAATCAGAGTTCTGCTGCTGTTAGCTGCCATCCAGTGAGTTCTGGCTCATGGCAACCCGTTTTAGAGGAGAGCTGCCCTGGAGCATTTGCAGGGCTGCGACCTTTCAGAAGCACATCACCAGGCTTGTTCCCAGGTGCCCTTGAATGGGTTCACATCGCCAAGCTTTTGGCTGATAGGTCGTGCTTCACTGGGTGTGTCACCCCACCACCAGAGTAAGTCTTAGATATAATAAGATAGATTCTGAGTTTTGTGTGGCGGCTCCCTTACATCCAAACCCTACAGGGACCAGTTAGCATCTCTGTAAGGTGTAGCTTTAGGCGAGGAAATGAATATTGTACCCCCAGGAAGCTGGGAATAGTAGCCCTGTTTTATTTTGTGTTTTTAAGCTGCTTCATCTAGAAGTGGGTGCTTTAAAACAAAACCGAACAACAAAAACCCTTCATTCTTTTGGGAAAAAAAATATTTTTCACTTAGAATTTTTAAAAGGGTTTTATTCAGTAATTTTGATCAGATACTGTTGCTCAGTATCTTTTCTGTCTGTTGGGCTCAGTGAAAACCATGTCTTTGTGTTTGAGGTCATCTTTTAATGTTTTTGAAAAACTTTTTTAAAGTTTTCAGTTATATTATTTTTTTAAGCTGTCAATGAACATGTGTCCTGTTGATTAGTGTTACCATGGGAGGGGTTACTCCTCGGCTTCTTCGTTATTAATGTACAACTGTTTTCAGTTTGTTAACAGCAAAATGGTTTTGTTCTAGCCTTAATCTGCTAATTGGTGCACAAGCAAGATTAATAATTAATGTTAACGTCCCTCACTTGATATAATGTTCAGAAAACTCAATCTTTTAATGGTATTTTACATTTGGATATAAAGAAAACAACCTCTTGTAATCTGTATATGGATTTGATTTTAAATTATTTGTGTGATATATAATTGATACTTTGAATAAATTAATGTTTTTCCTTTAGCTAAAATAAGAACAGTGCATTAAAACCCAAGTTGGGGAATATTTTTCGTTTGTTGCAAGTCCTGTGCTTATATAACTGAATAGTTCCTATGCACACCAGCTAGAACAGATTTCCTTAATTGGAAATAAAAAATGAAGTGAGAAATAAACATTTTAATTTGCTTCCTGAGTCAATTTATCAATACTAATAACAGAATTAAGGAGCCTAGTGGTGCAGTGGTTAAAGCGCTCAGTTGTCAACCTAAAGGGTCAGCTATTGGAACTCACCAGCCTCTCTGTGGGAGAAAGATGTGGCAGTCTGCTTGATGTACAGCTTTGGAAACCCTATGGGGCAATTCTGCTCTGTCCTGTAGGGTCGCTTTCAGTTGGAATCAACTTGATGGCAGTGGGGTTTGGTTTTGGGTGGCACAGTGCTGGTTAAACGATTGGCTTCTAACCATAAGGTAGGCAGTTCAAATCCACTGACTGCTCCGTGGGAGAAAAATCTGGCTTCTGCTTCTGTAAAGATTGCCTGTTGCCTTTGAGTCAATTTGGACTCAAAAGTGGCAGGATCCCCATAGGGGTCGGGAGATAGGACCCCACCCCGCAAGGTAGGAAAGGGAGGGAACTAGCAGGGACAACAGAGCAGCAGGATCCAGGTAGGAATTTGGTATGGGGAGGGCAGAGAGGTTTCCAACAGATAAAGGAGACAAACTTGTCTGTCAGTTTTTCATACTGTGGTGGCTTGTGCATTGCTGTGAGGCTTGAGGCTGTGCCACCAGTGTTTCAAAAGACAGCAGAGTGTGCAAGTTTCAACGCAGCTTACAGACTGAGACAGACTAGGAAGAAGGAAGAGGCCATCTACTTCCCGAAGAATTGGCCAGAGAAAACCTTATGAATAGCAGAGAAACATTGTCTGATACAGCACAGGAAGACAAGCCCCTTAGATTGGAAGGCCCTCAGAATGCGACTGGGAAAGAGCTGCCTTATCAGAGTAGAACCAACCTTGATATGGATAAAGTAAATCTTTCAGGACCTCTGTTAGCTGACATGGCATGAATCAAATTAAGGAGAAACAGCTGCAAACGTCCATTAATAACTGGAACATGGAATGTATGAAGTATGAATCTAGGGAAATTAGAAGTTGTCAAAAATTAAATGGAACACATAAAGATTGATATCGTAGGCAATAGTGAGCTGAAATGGACCAGTTTGGGGCATTTTGAATCAGACAGCATATAATCTGCTATGCTGGAAATGACAATTTGAAGAGAAATGGCATGGCATTCATCATCACAAAGGATGTTTCAAAATCTGTCCTGCAGTACAATGCTGTCAGTGATAGGACACTATCCATACACCTACAAGGAAGACCAGTTAATCCTACTATTATACAAATTTATGCACCTACCACCAAAGCCAAAGATGAGGAAATTGAAGATTTTTATCAACTTCTGCAGTCTGCAATTGACTGAACATGCAATCAAGATGTGCCTGGAAGCAAAAGTTGGAAACAAAGAAGAATCATTGATAGTTGGAAAATTGGGCCTTGGTGACAGAAATAATGCTGGAGATCGCATGATAGAATTTTGCAAGACCAACGACTTACTCATTGCAAATACCTTTTTTCAACAATGCAAATGGTGGCTATACACGTGGACTTCACCAGATGGAATACACAGAAATCAGATTGACTACATCTGTGGCAAGAGGTGATGGAAAAGCTCAATATCTTCAGCCAAAACCAGGCCAGGAGTGATTGTGGAACAGACAATCGACTGCTCATATGCAAGTTCAACTTGAAGTTGAAGACAATTCAAACAAGTCCACGAGAGCCAAAATATGACCTTGACTATATCCCTCCTGAATTTAGAGACCATCTAAAGAATAGATTTGATGCATTGAATACCAGTGACCAAAAAGCAGAGGAATTTTGGGATGACATAAAGAACATCATCCACGAAGAAAGCAAGAGGTCATTAAAAATATGAGAAAGAAGGAAAAGACCAAAATGGATGTCAGAAGAAATTCTGAAACGTGCCCTTGAGCGAAGAGTAGCTAAAGCAAATGGAAAAATGACAAGATAAAAGAGCTGAACAGAACCTTTCAAAGAGCAGCTCATGAAGACAAAGCCAATTACTGTAATGAAATGTGCAAAGACCTAGAAAGAGTTAGAGAACCAAAAGGGAAGAATGTGCTCGGAACTTCTCAAGCTGAAAGAACTAAGGAAAAAATTTGAGGCTCACATTGCAGTATTGAAAGATTCTGTGGGCAAAATACTGAATGATGCAGGAAGCATCAGAAGAAGTTGGAAGGAATCCACAGAGTCACTGTACCAAAAAAGAACTGGTCAATCTTCATCCATTTCAGGAGGTGACATATGTTCAAGAACTAATGGTATTTGAAGGAAGAAGTTGAAGCTGCACTGAAGGAATTGGCGAAGAACAAGGTTCCAGGAATTGACAGAATACCCATTGAGATGTTTCAACAAACAGATGCCCTGCTGGAGGCACTTACTTGACAATGCCAAGAGATTTGTAAGACAGCTACCTGGCCAACTGACTGGAAGAGATCTGTATTTGTACCTATTCCAAAGGTGATCCCACAGAATGTGGAAATTATCAAACAATATCATTACTATTGCATGCAAGTAAAACCTTACTGAAGATAATTCAAAAACTGTTACAGCAGTATATTGACAGAGAACTTCCAGAAGTGCAAGTTGGATTCAGAAGAGGACATGGAACGAGGGATATCATTGCTGATGTCAGATGGATCTTGGCTCAAAACAAAGAATACCAGAAAGATGTTTACTTGTGTTTTATTGACTATGCAAAAGCATTTGATTGTGTGGATCATAACAAATTGTGGATAACATTGAGAAGAATGGGAATTCAGAACACTAGATTGTACTCATGAGGAACCTGTACATAGATCTGGAGGCTGTCATTGGAACAGAAAGAGGGGACACTGCATTGTTCAAAATCAAGAAGGGAGTGTGTCAGGGTTGTGTCCTGTCACCATACTTACTCAATCTATATGCTGAGCATATAATCCAAGTAGCTGGACTATAGGAAGAAGAAGGTGGTGTCAGCCTTGGAGGAAGATTCATTGACAACCTGCAATACGCTAATGACACAACTTTGCTTGCTGAAAGTGAGGATGACTTGAAGCACTTACTGATGAAGGTTGAAGAATACAGTCTGCAGTATGGATTACAGCTCAATATTAAGAAAACAAAAATCCTCACAACTGGACCAATAAGCTGCATCATGATAGATGGAGAGAAGATTGAAGTTGTCAAAGAATTCACATTGCTTGGTTCTACAATTGACGCCAGTGGAAACAGCAGTCAGGACATCAGGCGACGTATAGCGCTGGGAAAATTGGCTGCAAAGGACCTCTTTCAAGTGCTAAAGAGCGAAGATGTCTCCTTGAGGACTAAGGTGCGCCTGACATAAGCCATGGTATTTTCAGTTGCCTTATGTATGTGAGAGCTGCACAGTGAATAAGGAAGACCATAGAAGAATCAATGCTTTTGCATTATGGTGTTGATGAAGAATGCTAGAAGTACCACGGACTACTAAAAGAACTAACAAATCTGTCCTGGAGGAAGTGCAGCTGGAATGCTCCTCGGAAGTGAGAATAGCCAGACTTCATCCTTACATGCTTTGGTCATGTTATCAGAAGGGACCATTCCCTGGAGAAGGATCTCATGCTTGGTAAGGTGGAGGGTTGACAGAAGAGTGTAGGCAAGATAGACTGACACAGTGGCAGCGGTGATGGGCTCAAGTATAGCAAGGATTATAGAGCTGGTGCAGGAATGGGCGGTGTTTTGTTCTGTGCATAGGGTCGCTGTAAGTCAGACAACTTGACAGCACTTAAAAACTAACAAGAACAGTGACCCTAGAGGACAGAGTAGAACTGCCCATAGGGTTTCCAAGGCTGTAATCTTTACCAAAAACAGCTCTAGTGGTATAGTGATTATAGAATTTGGCTGCTAACTGAAAAGGATGGTTTGAACCCACCAGCTGCTCTCTGGAAGAAATATGAGACATTCTGCTTCCATAAAGATTTATAGTCTTGGAAACCCAGTGGGGGTCACTATGAGTTGGGATTGACTTGAGGACAGCAGGTTTGGTTTTTTAGTAACAGAGTTACCTCCTATGCCCTGACTCTACTCACCCATTGATACAATGCTTGGTTCTACTTTTCAGAAAAGCTATCTCACCTAGAGATCCAGGGACTGCGCCACTGGTATCCTCGGCTCCTTGCTGAATACCTGACTGAGAAGACGTGGTTTGAAAATGTCCTGGATGGCCTCCAGCAGCAGGCCTCATGAGCTTTTGGCCCTGCTGAGGGGATAGCAGTAATGTTTCTGTTTAAAATCACTTCTTACAGATGCATCCAGAATTAACGCAGCATGTCAACCATATGGAGAGGACATGGGTTTATAGGTTATTTATTTATTTATTCCTCCCTTGTACCTTATAAATCATCTTTTTCCTTTACAAAGAAAACAGTGTAGGTTGCTCTCTCCAGCTGCTGTCTTAGTGTACTTTTAAAATTGTTATTGCCAAACTCTCAAAATAAGTGTCCCTGATAACTTCCTGCTTTCTTCATCTCTCCTTTTCTTTCCCACCTTTCACCAGAGGTGAGGAAGCTGGAAGAAATCCGACAGGATGTTTAGTGTGTGTCTTGATCTTGGTCCATCTCACTTGTTAGGATATTTAATCCTCACAACTTGGGTTGCCAAGGGTCTGGCACTGAGCAAGTCATCTTGCTTGGTAAGGTGAAAATGTTATAAACAAAAGCGTCTTTTGTTTAAAAAAAAAAAAAATCTTGCTCGTGGCTTGGGATCCTCTAAGCCTGGGCCTCAGTATTTCTCTGTTGGTGACAGAGACTCCAGCTGCCAGGAACTGGCTCCAAGTGGCTGTAAGGATAGAGACATCTGATAGCCAGCTCTGCCCGAGAGGGCTCACCCTGCCAAGGGCTCTGGGCCTGCAGGTGCAGGCCAAGTGCTCATACCCCAAAGCAACAAGGGTCTGGAGTGTTCGTTTGGTTTTTCTTCTTCATTCTGTGTTGTGATGGATTACATTGACTAATTTTAGAATGTTAAACCTTCCTTGCATTCTTAGGATAAAATACACTGATGGTGATGTAATTATTCTTTTAACATACTGTTGGAATCATTTGCTAATTTTTTTATAAGGGAGATTTGTATCTTAATCCATAACCCGTGTTGGTGTATAGTTTTCTTTTCTTGTGTCCCTATCAGGGTTAAGCCACCCTCCTCTGAGTTTGCATCACATGATATTCTTTTTTCCTTAAACATTTGATAGAATTCACCAGGGAAACCCTCTAGGCCTGGAGTTTGCTTTGTGGAAAGGTTCTTCATTACAAATTCCTTACTTTGTTCTTGTGTTAGTTTTGACCAAAATGTGTTTAAGGAATTTGTCTACTTTATTTAAATTGTTAAATTATTAGCATCAAGTTGTCCATACTGCTCACTCATTACGTAGATGGTAGTGATGTCCTCTCTCCCGTCTGTCATATTGGGAATGATTCCTTTTCCTGGTCAGTCTTGCTATGGGGTTTATCAGCTTTACTAAATTTTCATCAACTTTATTGATTTCTGTTTCAGTGGTTTCTGCTTTTATCTATATTCCCTCTCTTCTCGTTGGGTGCCATGGGGTCGATGCCGACCCGCAGTGACCCTGTGACAGCAGAACTGCCCGGTAGGGTTCTCCACCCTGTGATCTTTATGGAACCGGTCACCAGGGCTTTCTCTGCAGAGCAGCTGGGTGGGTTCAAACTGCCAACTTTCAGTCAACTAAGCACTTAACTGTGGTGCCACCAGGGCTATATTGGGATTAACTTGCTCTTTTCTAACTTTTTAAAATGGAATTTTGGATCATTGATTTTCAGTATTTCTTATTTTCTACATAAGCTTTTAAGACTTTATATTCCCTCTAAGCATTGTTTTAGCTGCGTTTCACAAATTTTGACATTGTATTTTCATTTCATTTATATTGAGACTGCTTTATTTCCATAAATTATTTTCCATATGTTAATATCCAAATACTTTTTCACTTTCATTTGTTAATGATTTCTAACTTCTGTTGTGGCCAGAGAGCATTCTCTGTACCATTTCAGTCCTTTGAAACTGATGATAAAAGGAGAAAAGATTGAAGTTGTTAAGGATTTCATTTTACTTGGATCCGCAGTCAACGGAATCAGCAGTCAAGAAATCAAATGACATATTATTTGCATCGAGCAGACTTGCTGCAAAAGACATGTTTAAAATGTTGAAGAGCAAAGACATCACTTTGAAGGCCCTCAGTGAGATGGATGGGCACGGTGGCTGCAGCGATGGGCTCAAGCACAGCAAGGCTTGGAGGCTGGCTGAGGACGGGGCAGTGTTCTGTTGTCCGCGGTGCCACTGTGAGTCAGCGCCGACCTGACGGCACCTACCAACCACAGCGGTGGCTCCTGATCACGAGAATTCCTTCACGTGTTTGCTAGCTGCCCAATTGTCTTCTTTGGGGATGTGTCTGTTCGTGTTCTTTGCCCATTTTTAATTGGATTATTTGTCTTGATGTTGAAATTTTCTATAAATTTTAGAGATTAGCTATTTGCGTGATGTATCGTTACCAACAAAATTTTTCCCCAGTCTGTCAGATCTCTCTTTACTATTTTGGTGAAACCTTTTGGTGCACTGTCTAATTTTTAGGAGGTGTCAGTCATCTATTTTGTCTTCTGGTGTTTGTGTGGTTTAGTTACATTTGATAGTGTATTTTTGCCCTGAATTAGGGCCCCTAAGTTTGTCCCTGTTTTTCTTTGATGTTCTTTAAGGTTTTCGGTTTTATATTCAGGTCTGTGATCCAACTTGAGTTCATTTTTGTATGTGGTGTGAGATAGAGGTCCTATTTCCTTTTTATGCAAATGAATGTCCAGTTTTGCCAGCACCATTTACTAAAGAGACTATCTCTTCTCCATTTAATGATTTTTGGCCCTTTGTCAAAGATCAGCTGGCCAGAGGTGGCTGGATTGACTTCTGGGTTCTCAGCTCTGTTCTGCTTGTCTGGGTGTCTGTCGTCGGTCAGTACTAGGCTGTTTTAACTGTGACCATGTAGTAGATTTTGTGACGCCTCTTGCTTTGTTGTTGTTTAGCAGGGCTTCACTTATCGAGGGTCTCTCTCCTTTACATATATAAAGTTGGTAGTTAGTTTTCCATCTCTTTAAACAAAGATGATGGAATCTGGATCAGGATTGCATTATTAGTTGTAGATCATCAAAATACTTCCTGATTTTTATTGTGGTTTCTTATTTGCCTGTTAGGAGCTCTGGTAGCATAGTCCCTAAGGCACTTGACTGCTAACCAGAAGGCTGGAGGTTCAAACCTACCAGCCACTCCTGAGAAGGAAGATGGGGCAATCTACTTCCATAGTGATACTGCCTCGGAAACCCAAGGAGGGGTCGCTATGAGTCGGGTCTGACTTGACGACACATAACAACAACAACATTTGCCTGTTAGTTATTGAGAAGTCTGTTTTTTAATTTCCAACGTGTAGAAATTTTCTAGTTATCTTTCTATTAGTGGTTTCTAGCTTAATTATGTAGTGGGTGAAGAATATACTATGTTTCAGTATCTATTTTTCCTTGCAGCTCTGTTTTGGTTTAAATATGTTAAGATCTTGTTGATAGATGGATACATATATAGAATTGTATTGTTCAGATGAGTCGAACCTTTTATATCTAACAATGCTCCTCCTTTGTGTGTTATGACTGTTGTGTAATCTCTTTAGTATTAATAATAGACCTATGTCCTTTCTTTTGATGAGTATTGGCCATGTATGTTTCTGTCCTTTTACTCTTAACCTTTCTGTCTTTATGTTTATGATGTAACTTTTATAAATGGAATATAGTTGGCTTTTTAATCCTAACAGTTGCTTTCTGTTGCCTGTTCTGCCTTTATATGTTCTCTTGTCCTTTTTGACGGATTATTTTTCTCTTCTCTCTTAGCTTGGTCTTTAAACGTGCTTTATTTTTTCAGTGGGTATCCTAGAGATTTCAACATTCATTCTTTTCTTACCATAATCTAACGTTACTTGGTACTTCTAGCTTTATCTCAGACGGGAAGGACGTTAGAACACTTTATAATTCCGTCGTATAATTTCTGTTAGGTTCCCCTCGTAGTCCTAAGATGGGATAAATCATGATCAGCAGTGGAATGATTGTCCCGTCTGTGCAGGATATGAATTAGAGCTGTGGTGCTTTGTTGGCTGAGTTGAAGGTGTAATTTTGGAGGAGTGTCTGTTAAATGCACTGTTATACCATTTACTTGTACAGTACTGATGCTGACCAGAAGAGAACACATTGGACTACGTCCAGGGGCTGTGGCTCGTGGACAGTCATTGAGTCCTATGTTTAAATGCTGGCAAAGCCTCATATTTTCTCCTCTTTGTGCTTAGTATTTGGAAAATTGTCAGAAAAGCATATCCTTCTTCCCAGTGACATTTTTGGTTGGTTCACTTTAAGCCATGTAATATGACTTAGGCCAAGAGCAGGACATTGTCTGATTCCACCTGTAGTAACACGTAGGAAGTACCGTGTGGCTCAGTCCTCGCTCTCTGCTCTCTGGAAATAAGTGTATATCTGAAGATCAGATACACGTGAAGAACCACTTGTACCCATGCCTCCATGTTTGGCACGTGTTCTGTGCTCTCAGAAACATGTGATTCCTCTAATACACACTGTGAGTTGATGGATTGTCTAGTAGAAAATACAGTCCAATGACTAATCCCTATTTCAAACCAGAACTTTGTTCATACCAGTAATACAAAAAAAACACCCCGTGCCTTCGAGTCACTTCCAACTCATAGTGACCTCATCGGGTTTCCAAGGCTGTAAATCTTTATGGAAGTAGATTGCCTCATTTTCTTCCCATGGAGCAGCTGATAGGTTCAAACCACCTATTGGTTAGCAGCCCAATGCCTTAATACTCTAGATTTTTGTTATTTAGTATTTTAAGTCAGTACTGCCTATTGGCTAAGTACATATCTTTACACATAATCATCAGAAATGGTTGGCATGTTTGTTCATATTCCCTAAATTTAGAGTGACACCACCATTAGCTATTATTTGTGTGAATTTAAGGGGAAAACTGATGGTAGAGATTGTCTTTTTGTTATGTTGAGGTCATGATTTAGAAATGTCTTAATTTAAATTCATTTAAGAATATAATTTATTCAGATTGAGTCATATTACTGTAATTACTGTGAGTTTTCCCAAATTGTTGACTCAGAGCCTGAATGAGAAGGAAATGATTGATCCAGTTTGTACCATGATGCGGATTTCTGGGATTGACCCGTTGATTCGAGTTTGGACGTGTAATTTAGAGAATTAGATCTATTCCCTTAGAATCTAGGCTGGGCTTTCTCCACCCTACCTTTCCCACCTCCCCTAATTTTTGTCTCTTAAATATATTTGATGAAAAAGTGGATAACAGAACTAAGAGTCAACAAAGGTGTGTAGCATTACAAACATGAAGTAGTGCTTGCTATATTTAATTTTAAACTTCTGTAGATTGAACATAAAAGCTGTTTTCGTTTTCTATTTCAAGATTGTTTTGGCAGCTTGCACGATCATAGTAAAGACTTTTTAAATCTTTTTATGACCAAGGATTCAGTGGCTGCTGCTATGAGGTTGGCATCTAAATTCCGCGAACTGTGAAGGATAAAAATAACAAACGTAAGGTCAGGTTTTCCGTTCCTGACCTACAGTGTGAATGAGCTGTTTCATGGAGCCTTTTCTGCACACGGTGGGGAGGAACCGCCAGCAGGAGGGGAGAGGGTGATGAGGGAATACACTGCCTCGCCACATGGCCTTCAGGCGAGAGCACCAAGCTCAGCAGTGTGGATGCTCACAAGAGTGCCTGCACTAGCACTTAATTCTGTTTTGGCAACACTTCTCCGAGATCCACAGTATAGAAGGCTGTGGAAATAAAGTTCATGAAAGATGTTTTAGCTATCTAGTGCTGCTATAACAGAAATCCCACACACAGGCAACTTTAAGAAACAGAAATTTCTCTCTCACAGTTTAGAAGGCCAGAAGTCCAAATTCAGGGTGCCGACTCTAGGGAAGGCTTTCCCTGTCAACTCTGGAGGAAGGGCCTTGTTTGGGGGCTTCTGCCCCTAAGTGATCTTTGCAGGGCCCTGGGGTGGCAATTCTGCTCCCTTGGCTTTGGGCGGCCCCTTCCCTTAGTCCTTCTGAGTGGCAGCCTCTCCCCTTTGGCCCCTTGGGCATGGCACTTGTGAGTGACAGCCTCACACTACAAAACTGAGTTGGTGAAGATCCAACTCTTTAAAACTTAGGAAGCGGTGACCCCACCCTTGGAAGATGAGAAGGTGTGGTTCCCTCTGCTCCTTCCAGCAGTTCTGCTGGTCTCTGAGCTGTTCCAAGGATGGTCCTTTTCTTTTCTTGGAGAACAACAGATAGCTCCTTTGGCTTGTTTCCTGCCTATAGAATTCTGAGAGGCAGATAGTGTTCTTTCCTTCTTTCTCTGCGCCTTTCCGTCTCAGCTGATGGGTTTTCTGCTGTAGTAGTTGGTTAGATCCATCAGTCACAGGCTTAATCTCTTTAACAAAAGATTATGTAGCCACATCCTTGGTGAACATTCTAGGTCCTTAGTTTGTGCAACAGAAATTTCCATATCTTTAAGTTCTGTTTTCATTTTTCACAGTTCATTTTTAGGTCCATCTCTTTCTTCTCGCATTTTTCTATAAGCAACAAGGGGAAACCTTGTGGCAACTTTGGGATCTTGTGGCCACTTTGGGATCTTGCTTAGAAATCTCCTCAGCCAGATATCCAAGTTCATTGCTTACAAGTTGTACCTTCACCAAATATTTGAACTTAATTAAGACAAGTTCTTTGCCACTGCATAAAAAGTATCACTCTTCTTCCATTGTCCAGTCTCGTGTTCACCATTTCCTTCTAAAGCCTCACCAGAACCACGTTGCTGTGCTTCCATGTTTCTAGGAACATTCTGCTGCTGGTGCCATATGTATTCTCTGTGTTGACAGAGGCTTCTCTGTGGCTTCTTCCCTTCTTTCTGAGCCCTCACCAGAACTGCCTTTGCCATCTATAATTCTACCAACAGTCTTTTCAAGGCAATCTAGGCTTTTACTACTCAAACAAACCCACTGCCATCTAGTCAATTCCGACTCATAGTGACCCCTACTGGGTTTCCAAGGCTGTAAATCTTTACAGAGTAGTTTGCCTTGTCTTCCTTCCATGGAGAAGCTGGTAGGTTTGAACCTCCAACCTTCTGGTTACTAGTTAAGGCATCAGATGCCTTAGACACTGCACTACTGGACCGCCTTAGGCTTTTTCTTTTAGGCACCTTAAGAATCTTCCAGTCTCTACCGATTACCCAATTCTAAAACCACTTCCACATTTTTTTAGGTATCTTAAGAGCAGCACCCCACTCTTTTGGTACCAAATTTTATCTTAGTTAGCTAGTGATGCTATAATAGAAATACCACAAGTGATGGCTTTAACGGAAATTTATTTTCTTACAGTTCAGGAGGCTAAAAGTGTGAATTCAGGGAAATATGTTCTCTCTGTTGGCTTTGGAGGCAGCATCTTGTCTCTGGAGGGTCTGCCACTGGGTGATCTGCATGTAGCATGGCGTTTCTCATCCTCCATTTTTGCTTGCTCACTTGTTTGATCTTTTTTATATTTCAAAAGAAATTGATTCAAGATACACTCTACACTAATCCTGCCCCATTAACATAACAACCCATCCCCAAATGCTGTAACCATGAGCATAGAGGTTAGGATTTACAACATATATTTTTGGACACACAATTCAACCCCTAAGAAAAGGGAACACCAAAAAAAGAAGAAGAAGAATGCTTTGCTTCTAACCTGAATCATTCTGAATGATTTAAGCAAAATTATTTTCAGGTACTTTTAAAAAGTAGATCCAACTTGCCAAGAGTAGAGTGCCTGATTTTCAAATAAGTGAAGTATTGTTTTTTTTTCCCTGTTGTTTGTTTTTCATCTCCAACAAGGAGCTGTTGATGGGTTTCAAGTACATGTGAAAGTAACTCAGATAATATCAGTATCTGAAATGACTAACTGATATAAAATGACAAGGTAAGTATAGTCTCAGTCATGTGAAAGTTTCTTTTGTGAAGATTTCTGGTGCGTGTGTTTGTGTTTGTTGAGTTTCGGAGAACTTAGTTACAGGGTAAATGAAGTCCACATCACTGAAGATGTCTGTGAGCACCTGGTAACTCATGATGTAACCATGAGAGCTGTTACTTGTCTGCCACATGCTCGTATTTCTCCAACAAGCTCTCCTGCAGAGGCCTGGGATCAGCCCATGCTCGGGGGCTTGGAGGATCTCAGTCCCCACCACCTGCCATGGTTTTAGGCAGCACTATTCATGATGGTTTTGGATGCATTGATAGGGAGTACCATTGCTGAGGTACCATAGGGGGAACAGGTGAGTCACATGTCCCTTCGCGTTATGGAAAGATCTCTAGTCCCCATAAGGAAGATGATCCAGAAGGGAGCAAACTGGGAGCCAGGGGGCGCATTGGGGAGCAGTGATAAGGACCTGAGCCAGGACTGTGGTTGAGAGAGAGTGATGAAGGGAAACGTAAGAGGTTGGAGTGTGTGTGTGTGTGTGTGTGTGTGTCTGAAGAGATATGACCAGGAAGAATCCTGTTCCACCTCTAGTGGGACAAATGGCTGGATGGACATACACTTCATGTGTCATCCCCACATGCCTCCCCTCTTGGGCAGGAAGGATTCTAGAGCTGGTACTCATGGTCCAAAGAAAGCAGGATGGGGGGGGGGGTGTGAGTCCACCCTTGAGGAGGCCCAAGTGATGGCCCCACACGCACAAGGGAATGAGTCTCTGTCACTGGGTATGTCCCCTCCATGCAGGGAGGTGTTGACTCCTTAGGAGTGGCTGACCCGTGATAATGCCAACAGCTAAAATTAGAGAAGCCAGGGTAGTTTGCAAGTTCAGTTTTAGACATGCTGAATATGAGGCATGTACCTAAACATCTGGTCTCCCTGGGTGATGCAGATGGTTAAGTGCTCAACTACTGGCCACAAGATGGAAGGTGTGAACCCCCCCCCATAGCTGCCTCAGAAGAAAGGCCTGGCCATCTGCTTCCCAAAAGTCACAGCCTTGAAAACCCTATGCAACAGTTCTCCTCTGTACATGTGGGGTGGCCGGGAGTCAGAATCGACTCGGTAGCACCTACCAACAACAAGAATGGAATACCCAGCTGTTGGTTCCAGAAGGAATAGCATTTCTGACTCTGAAGATGAGGGGAAAGGCTGGGCTGGCAATTTGAGTCAGATGCCTTAAAACATTTCTGGAGCAGGGCCTGCTGGAGTCATATCTACAGAGGGGCGTCTGGGCCCAGGGTACATGTAGTCTGTGGCCCTTTTCTCTTTTCCTGTGTTCTGTCACTGTCCGAAGTCCTCCTCATCTGCAACCTTTCAGTTCACCAAAAGCTTTCTTATTTCTAGTCATTGAGCTCTAGGCTGTTCCACCCAACACTGGTGGTGGTGGTGGTGGTGGTTTCTGTTGGTTCTGTGAGTCTCTCCCATTTCTTCCATATTAGCCTGTCTGAGCCCTGTGCACAAGTTGGTGGGGAAACGCTCTTGCTCACCTCCATTAGAGTGGCTGCAGGAACACAGCCCACTCCCACTCAGCTGCCAGAGACGTGTGCTCTGCACACCCATGGTCTTGCTGCTGCTTTTTGGAGGGAGATTCCTAGAACGTCTTCTCCCATCATGTGACTGTACTTGTTTGAGACCTGCTGTCATCCCAGGAGGCCCCGGGAAGGGCGCTGTGCTGCGGTCTCCCATGCGTTAATATTTCCAGAGCCACAGGAGAGCTCTCGGATTTTTTCATCTCTCACTTGCTCGCTCTCTCTCTGCCTCTCTCTCTCTCTCTCTCTCTCTCTCACACACACACACACACACACACACACGCACTGCCAGAAGTGGTGAACCAAAACAAACGAAACCCACTGCCATTGAGTTGATTCCAACTCATAGTGACCTTATTATAGGACAGAGTAGAATTGGCCTATAGAGAGTTTCCAAGGCTGTCAGTCTTTGCAGAAGTAGACTGCCTCACCTTTCTCCGACACAGTGGCTGGTGGGTTCAAACTGCCGAACTTTCGGTTAGCAGCCAAATGCCTTGGCCACTATACCACCAGAGTTCTTGAAAATAATGAAATTAGGTTAAAAGTTTTCTGGCATAGTATGGGCATGCATATATATTGTGTGTTAGAAGTGAATTCTGGCCTCACTCACCCTCACTCAGTAGTCCGAAAATGTTGCTTCTGATCATATTTGTAAAATAAAAGTATAAGCCATGGTGGCCAGTCGGACCCATCACACTATCCTGGCCCCACGGGCCCCTCGGGTGGCTGGTTGGACCCATCTTGTCCAAGTGAGGGCCATGTGACCCCTCTGTGCCCAAGGCTCTCACACCCACCACGCGGCATCCACGCAGGGAATAAATTCAAACAGCCCAAGCACAGTGGCCTCACCTACCTGAGTGGCCTCTTGGGCCTGGGGTGCACAGACCCACACACCTCCTGGGTTGGGCCAGCCACCCTAACAAAGGCTAATTCCTGTGTGGGAGAAGTTATTTCTTCCTGCATTGGAGAAAGTGGTTTGCAAAGCAGAGAAAGGATTCTGCTGGGAGAGGGGTTGCTTTAGACACCTGTGCGTTGGCTGGTGAGCATCTGCTGCTGGGGACCACACCTCTGTACCAACAGGCACCAAGATATGCCCATTAATGTTAATCTGCTGGACAGTTAACAATTGAAGTCATCAACGTGTAAAACATTGGTATAGTACAGTTATGAAAATAATGCATGGGGGTCACACGGGGTGCAAAAACTTACAGTGTGCGCTGTTTATGTAAAAATATTGTCATGAGAAAAAGAACCTTTCACTTTTATGCCTGACAGATCATCAGTGTGCTTTGGAAATTATGTCAAAATAAATGATTCGATTCTGTAATTAGTGTAATGACTGAGCTATTTGTAAGACAGCTGTAAAATTAAACCAGATATATAGGATTCAAGGAGCCCTAGTGGCGCAGTGATTAAGTGCTTGGCTGCCAACCAACAGGTTGGTGGTTTAAACCCATGAGCTGACTGGGAGAGAGATGGGGCAATCTGCTTACTTAAAGATTATGGCCTGGGATACCCTATGGAGCAGTTCTACTCTGTCCTGTAGGGTCGCTGTGAGTCAGAATTGACTGGTCAGGAGTGGGTTATATAGGATTCAGCTTAAGGAGTAAGTACCAAAAGAGCAACGTGAGCTTGAAGACAAGCGTGGCGTCTTTTGGTCAACGATGTTGTAGAGTAAATTTCCTGTCAGCCGTGTCCGTCTCGAACCCACCCTTGTGGATGTGCTGCTGTGGGCTTAGGCTCAGCAGCCTTGTAGCGTGACTGCTCTGCTCTTCCTGTCCTTCATGTTTCTCCATGAGGATCATGCAGTGGCTTTCCCCTAACGTACCCGGTTTTTTGTTCGCAGGGCATGTTCTCATAGAGATTTCAAGCACACACAAGAAACTTAACGAAAGTCTTGATGAAAATGTATGTAAACTGTTTTTACGTTTATAAAACGTATTTCTTTTTTATTTTGCTTAATGATTCCAATTTAGTGTGAACTTTTTGATTTCCTTTTGTTAACAGTTCAAAAAATTCCATAAAGAGATTATACACGAGCTGGAGAAGAAGACAGAACTTGATGTAAAGTATATGAACGTAAGTCCAGGGTTTTTCTCTTCCACACTGAGGGCCGTGTTCAAGGAGGTGGCACTTGCCTGCTTTTTCGGCCCGGAACCTTCCCCCGTGTTCATCCAACAGCAAGTGTTGGCAGGATGTGATCCTGCGTGTGAACATAATGCATAAGACTGACAGGTTCCTCTGCGCCGCGTGGGCTCATTTTCCCTAACACTTGGGGTATTCGTTGAAAAGCATAGAGAAAAACCATTGCAAGACATCATACTGCTTTTGGAAAGAATCATTTTCAGGGAAGACCTGTAGGGGATTCTGTTCTACAGTGTGAGTTGACTGCCGCATTTACACATCATGTCAGGACACAGACATGCGAGAAAGAGCGCACCCACCGTCCAGAGCTCCCAGACCTGAGCAGAGACCTCCCCGGCGTGGTGACTCTTGCCCACCACCCTAGGATTGCCCATTGTAGCACTTCCTCCTGGTCATTTTCAGCCTGGCCCTCCAGTTCCAGTACACACGTTATTTTGCTTTTTTACCCAAAGTCCCCTTTCTTTTCACCACGACTGTGACCCCCATGTAGCAGTAAGCAGCCTAGGTTTCCCTGAGCACATCCCCAGTGGGGCTCCATAAGGCCTGCTGCCTACCTGTGTATGCTCTGGCCTGAGCACTCGTATATACTGAGGGTGTTTGATGCCACACACTTTACATAATTATCTGGCTTTTATCCCTACAAAAACTCCTCAAGGTAGGTACTCTTATTACCCTCACACTACAGATTAGAGGAAAGTAAGGATTTTAGAGAAAGTGATTTGCTGAGATCACCTAGGTAATGACAAGTGAGGCTAGAATTCTCATCCAGGTCTGCTGACCCCAGACCTTGAGCTCCTAACACTGTGACCCGGCCCCCAGAATGGTCACGAGCTATTATCCTGGCTCAGTGGGTTTCTTGACATCGTAAATCACACAACACTGAGGGCTGGGTGATGTAATGTCGTTTACAAAGCCCTTCCTGACCACCCAGTGTCCAAGACCCTTTGAAAAAAGGAGTAGTAGAAGGAGAAGACACTGTCGTCACAGAACTACCAGTTTGGTCAGGAACCCCTCATGTACACGGGGTAGGCTATGCAGTGAACGTTTAAGCTGAGGGCTATGGGGGTGGAGCGTGGGGGTGAGGGGGCGGGGCTGTGGCACGCACTCAGACACTCAAGTGCTTGCAAACCCGCCTGCGCAGCCTCTTACGGTGCAGGTTTTTCTCATCACCTTTCACTTTCAGGCAACTCTCAAACGATACCAAACAGAACATAGGAGCAAGCTAGACTCTCTGGAGAAGTCTCAAGCAGAGCTGAAGAAGATCAGGAGGAAAAGTCAGGGAGCACGGAATGCACTCAAATACGAACACAAAGAGCTTGAGGTAAGCTGTGCAGTGAGGTTTGGTTTGGTTTGGTTGTTGACAGCTGGTGCGCTGAAGGAGATACTGACTTACCTCAGCCACCCACCGAGTGCTACTGTTGAGCTTAAAAATGAGCGATCGCTCCAATAAGAGCTGAAGCTGCAGAGCTTTCTGGGGTTGGGAGGAATGCGTGACCTGAAAACACTGGCCTTGTCTCCTGAGTCGGGAGGGGAGGACTACGTGGTAAAGCATTGCTTCCCTATTTTACAGATGGGGAAACTGTGGCTTAGGTTAAGGCATATGGTTGTCATTTGGAACTGAGATTTGAACCTGGAACTCTCTGGTCCCAAAGCCCAAGTTTCCAGTGGAACACAGCCATTGCCCTGAAACACAAAGTAATGTTTTATGCAGATTGCCCAGTGGAAACATAGCCTTTGACACCTTCCCTCCCTTATGAGTCAGGGATCTTAATGAGAATGGTCTTACCTGCTCAAGTCAGGGTGCAGCTGTTCTCGGTCTAACATTGGTTTGCGTTTAGTACACGTCCCATTGTCTAATAAACCAAGTGGAAGGATGCGTGCCAGGCTGTGTGACTCTTTGATTCCTTGTGTCAGACTTGTGCGATTATCACTTATTTTCCTAGTATGTGGAGACCGTCACTTCTCGCCAGAGTGAAATCCAGAAATTCATTGCCGATGGTTGCAGAGAAGCTCTGTTGGAGGAGAAGAGGCGGTTCTGCTTCCTGGTTGACAAGCACTGCAGTTTTTCAAACCACATTCATAATTACCACATCCAGGTGGGTGTGGTGGTCATGTGTGTTGCATTTATTAATATCATTTCATATTTAAAAGCACTTAACGTGCCTTAACTTCCGCATAGGCCCCAGCATACAATGATAGGCCTGCAGTGCCAGAGAGATGACTCCAGAGAAGGCGGTTGTGGCCACCTTGAATATGTGACTTTGTAGGACTGTAGATGAAACGGTTGTTGAGTGTCTGCTTATGATAGGGAATGGGTTGGTTTAGTGATACACCCATATCCTGTCTCTAAACAGTGCTTCTTAACTGAGAAATGCCACTTGTCCCTTTTCTCACAAGGAGACTCTGTGGGTGCACCCTGGCTACAGTGCCCTTCCCAGGGCCACTGTGGGTTCTGTGGACCTTACCTCTACTGCCTTCTGCATCATGTGAAATGCTGCACTTCTGGGTCCATGTCGAGTGGTATCCCTGGCTGTTTTATCCCAGGCCGCAAACACCCCTTCCCGTGCCATCAGTACTTATCTGTCTTCCTCTGCTGAGAAGTCCCAGTCCCTGCAGTGGTCCCTGGGAACAGCAGGCAAAGCTGGGGTCCACGGGCAGCATTACCACAGTGTGTCAGGCGACAGTTGGGACAGAGCCAAGCCTGGTCCACCCGCTCATGACTCGCACCAGCGCCTGCAGCCCACATTGCGGAAACAGTCTAAGTGCTTGCTGTGCAGGTTGCTCTGGAAAGGGCCCCGCTTCCCTCTGCCGGCCAGGTTGCTGCCCCGGAATAGGGGTTCACTGAAGGGCTTTGGGGAGTCCAGTCACAACAAGTGGAGCCAGGCTTGGGGGAGACCCTCTGCTGTGTCTGGGGCTATGGCACGCTCGTCTCCCATCTGCAGCTTTCTCTGCAAAGCCCCCTGTGCATCCCCCAGACCCTCCATGACAGGCATTTCTGGGACCACTGGGAACATAGTAGAGTTGGTACAGACTCCTCCCTTCCTCTTTTAGTTTTTGAACTTGTCCTTACTCAGTTTTTATCCCGCTCTTAGTCTTCATTCTGCATGCAGACTAAGGGAGCGGCCCCATTCCTTTAGAGCAAGCACTATGCCTTGTCCTCAGCAAACCAGACGACCCAGATGCTTAAACTCTTACTGGATTGAACTCCAAGCTTCCACACTCAAGACAAGCCAGTGCAGGTTATCAGTGGTGTCACTTGATAAGATTTTCGTCCACTCTTCTAACGATGCACCTTTTTCTTTTCTTTTGTTTCTGTGGGATGTATAGTCTGCGGAATTACTTAATTCCAAACTGCCCTGGTGGCAGGAGTCCTGTGGTGATGCCACCAAAGTGCCAGAGAAGATCATGAATATGATAGAAGAAATTAAGACCCCGATCTCCACCCCAGTGTCTGGAACGCCTCAGCCCTCACCAGTGATCCAGAGAAGCAGTATGGTAGGAGCTGGGTACCTAGCCCGGATTGTGGATGCACGTTTGCTAAGATGAATCAGGCCAAATTTCTGCTGAGGCCCAAGGCCTTGACTTGTTAGTGGAAGTCACAGGTCCCCTTTATTTCTTCTGTTGTTGTTGGGTGCTGTCACATCGATTCCGACTCAGCATCGCCATGTGACAGAGTAAAACTACCCCCAGAGGGTTTTCCTGACTATGGTCTTAACAGGAGCACGTTGCCAGTCTTTCTTTCATGGAGCTCCTAGGTGGGTTTGAACTGCCAGCCTTTTGGTTAACAGACTTCTCCTAGGGCCCATCTTTTCTGATCCTGGTCCCTCGCATGTACAGATTTGGAATTAGCTGTACAAATGTCTTATACTATGTTTAGCACTATTGTCTGTGTTTTGGAAATTTTATTGTTACTATTTTTGGTTGTGATGATTCAAACTTTAAAAGTTTTTTCCAACGAAGGAAGAATAGCTGTCATAGAACAGAGCAGTGAAGCTCAATGCCATTCCTTACCATGTGGAACGGTGGGGAGAAGACAGCACCTTCTGTGCTCTAGGTGAGCAAGACGAGGAGCCACGAAGCCAGCTCCTCCCTGATGCCTGGAGTAGCGCCTGGCACGCATCACGTGCTGAATTAAAGACGGATGTGACAGATCTTCTGTGATTGGTGCAGTGCCCACTGGCAGTGACAACCCAGTTCACGTCCACATTGAGGATCTGACCAGGCCCTTCCCCCAGGAGGGATGCAGATGGCCAGGGAACACGTGAAAGGGGTTTAGGAAATTCAGCTGGGTGTCTGTGTGGCAATGAGATTAGACGGCATGGCATGCCACTCAGACATTAAGCAGAAAGCCAGAAGTTGGGAGGAATCTGGCCACTTTTAAACATTATTATTCGGATATAAATTGTGACAATCTTTTTTGCAAAGTTATCTGGGAAAATCTATTAAAAATGAACATAAACATTTCCTTCAGCAGTTCTGCTTCTTAGGAATCTCTTCATTGGCAGTAAAGGCATTGATGTGGCATGACATGCAGTGAGGTTTATTGACCATGAAAGACCCTGAAAATAACCGGAATGGGATCAGTAAGGGCATGGATCTGAACTGCGGCACACCCCCACGTCAGCGGATAGAGCTGTTACAAAGACGGACCAGAGCCTTTTTTTATTTTTTTTAAGACAAATAAGACCAAAAAATGAGGGAAAAAAAATTGTGTGGTCTCTTGAAATAACTCAGAATAGGCCCCACAACTAAGAACTTCAGGGAGAAGATGGGGTTGAAAGGGGCTACAGAACAACCCTGGGAAGCGGTACATTCGCTTCTGTGTTGCACTATTAGACTAATGATGGACTGTTCACAGGTCGGCAAAGATCATGACACCCTTTCTAAATACTCGCCAAAGATGCCCCCAGCAACTTCAGCCAAAGCCTACACCGGCCCTTTGATCGATATGTTTAATAACCCAGCAACAGTTACACAGAATTCAGAAAGGATTAATAATTCAACAGGTAAGAGATTCACTTTGATTTTTTTTAAAATACATTTCAAATTTTTAAAAAATGAATGTTGAGCATATTCTGGATAAATGTGCCGTGAGGTAGAGAGTTCAGCAAATGGGGACTTTTCTTCAACATCTGTTCTGAGGAACTTAACCCTCCAAACAAAGGCCCGAGTCTGTCACAGGAGGGAACACCTGCCTAAACGCCTCAACTCTGCTGACTGTGTGCCTGTCAGCAAATCAGGACCTGTGGTCACTGGCAGACACCCGAGGCAACAGCTTCCTACGGTCTTTGGAGCCCAGGACCCTGGAGGTGTGTGTCGTGAGGTGTGACCATCTCTGATGGCAGTTAAGAGTTTGCAAGATTCAAGCCGAGAAGATATTCCATTGTTTTAAAGTAAATGTGCCAGATGCATTACTAGGTTAGTAGAGTTGAGTGGAAAAAAAGTATCTAAAAAGAAATAAGTGAGTGTCCCCTCTTTTTTTTGAGTGGTAAGTATCAGCCTGCATATGAGTTGTGACAGAGGACACAGTGCCCAGGGCTTTTGAGTGTAGGCTGCAGAGTTAGGCTGCCCTGGTGTGACTCCTGGCCCTGCCACCTGCTAGCTCAGTGTTGCTGGGTGAGTCCTGGCCTCCGCATGGTTCTTGTGGTGTCCTCGTCTGTTGATGTGGCCTCAGAAACTGGCTGTGGGGACCAAGGGGGCTGTTAGTGAGGGCATAGTCAGTGTGCTCGTCATTGTCACCATGTCCTTAACTGCGCTCTCAGTCAGAAGCTGAGCACGCCTGATGATGAGAACACCTGTGTTCCCAGTAGCCTCCTTGTCTCGCAGCCGTAGTCAGTGAAGGCCAGCTTTGAGTTAGCTGTTCCTCAGCCTGACTTTGTGATTCAGGTTGAGAGCAGTTGAAGGAAGATCTTGAGACATTTGTTGTGTAAAGAGAGCAGCACTGGTGGAAATCCTACTGCAGATCAATCCAGTGGAAAAGAACCCTGAGCCTCGGGAACCTCCCTTAGGGCTCGGGACCTCAGGCCCACCCTGGTCCTGCCCTGGTCCTCGCAGCCCTGCCCATCCAGGCACCATAAGCCAGGAGCTTCTGTGGACTGAGGGCAGGCGGCGGGACTGGTGCTGTTCTGGATCCTGCCCTGTTGAACTTGCCTCTGGACGATCGTTTCTTGGCAGATTCCTCCGAGGATCCTAGTTTGCAGCGCTCCGTGTCTGTGGCCACTGGTCTGAACCTGATGAAAAAGCAGAAGGTAAAGACTGTTTTCCCGCACGCCGCTGGTGGGAACAAGACCCTGCTGAGCTTTGACCAGGGGGATGTCATCACACTGCTCATCCCCGACGAGAAGGATGGCTGGCTTTACGGGGAGCATGACACCACCAAGGTGTAAGTCACTGTTCAGAGGCCCGCTGGTGTGTCCTTACCATCGATCACTTAGCCCAAGCGAGGTTAACCATGTGTTCAGAGTTAGAATGAACCAGGTATTCTGTCTCGGCAGCTTTCTGTGTGCGCACACAAACAAACACTAGATGCTTGAACAGACGTGGCTCTGTGAAGTCACCTCTGATGGTACTTAGGTGTGCCTCTCCTTTGTTCATGAAAAGCCTGTGGCTTGATCACTCAAGAATAATTCATGTATCAGACATACTTTATGATTTAACATGTAACAGTAAGTGCTGTCCTCCTCACACAGACCTTCTTGTAACTAGTGAAGCATACTTTTACATAGCTTACTCCACTCGGTCTGCACATGGGCCTCCATGATATGCAGGGACCTGTCTGTGCTGCACTGTCACCAAGTCACTTTTCAGCATGTCTGCTGTTCAACTGTCTGCTGCTTGTACCACAGAATGGTCTTTTTATCTCTTCACCTGCAGGAGAGGTTGGTTCCCGTCATCCTACACCAAGTTACTGGAAGAAAATTTGAAGGAAGCAGCAGCTGTACCTGTGCCAAGGTCAAAGCTGAGTGAGGCTTTTATCCCCTCTGACAAGTGCTTCCAGGCACACCAGAACTGTGTCTAGATGATGTAGCCAGTTCCACAGAGAAGCTCAGATATGTGGGCAGAGAGGAAGACAGGCTGCTGTTCCACTGTTGCCTGTGTAACTTCCATTCTCCATGGGCGTTACTGTCATCTGTGCAGAGACCAGAGCACCTCTCGGCCCAGTCCTTGGAACTCCGCTTCCTGTCATCCACCACCCTGTTACTATATCCTGTGTATACATTTCCTGTCTTTACTCACTTAGCAGCAGCCTTGAACACTTGAGCATTCTTTCTAGAATGTTCTCCTGCCTTGGTATCTTACCTTGAACTCTGTTTTTCCTTCCACTTCCCCAGCCCTCCCTTTGCTGTCTGTTCACAGGCTCTTATGCAGCCCATCCCATGGACGCTGGTGTCCCTTGGGGTTCTGCCTCAGTCCTTTTCCTTTGCCATACTTCCTGAGCCATCGCATCTACTCCCGTGCCTTGAATTAACTCCTCTGGGCTTCACCTAGCACCTCTGTGCAGACACCCCAAACTGGGTTTCAGTCCAGGTCATAGTAGTGACATCATCACTGGTGGCACCTATTATACACAGTGATCTCCGTTCACTGGCTCATGGAATTGTCACACCTCCCTCTGAGGTTGGTCCCCGTTTTAAAAGTAAGGAAACTGAGGCGCCTGTCCAGCTGGAGCCTAGGTCACCACACTGGCCCTCCCTGATCCTGCCCACTGCTCTTCCCAGTGTCTCGTGAGTCCATCTACCTGTCGTCACTCTTATAAAACAGCACAAAGGGAATGCCAGTGTGCCAAGAAACGAAACCCATCTGTAAGGGATTTCAGTGCTGATTTGTTAAAATCTGAAGTGCTTAATAATACTTGCCAAGGTTTTTGCTAATGTCTTGGTTTTTTTTTTTAAGTCGATCACCTTAGATGAAATAAATCAAGAACCAGCCTCTAATCAGGGGGTTTCTTCTGCCTTTTCTCTGTCATGACTTTCAAGAATGGCTTTGGAGTTATATCTACAGACAGCAGAACAGTGCAGTGTTACAGGGAGTGTGTGTGGTGTGTGTGTGTCTGTCTGTCTGTGGTAATGCCCTCCTCCCTCACTGCCTTGGTGATTAATCTTGTCCTGTTCTGGGTGGTAGGGTGTGTGGAGTTTGGACAGCAGCCCCCCGTCTGACTTGGATTCTGTTCTTGTCCGCCTTTAGCCCTGCACCTGTGAGAAGCATCAGTACACTGAACTTATCTGAGAAGACCAATGTCGTCATTCCCCCACCAGACTACTTGGAATGTGTGTCCACAGGAGCAACGGGAGACAAGAGGGCGGAGATTTCCAAACCCACTTCCACCTTCAAAGCTCCAGAGGCCAAACCTGAAGCCCCATCTCCTGTGAGTAAAACTGCGGGGTCTTACCTCACGCACTTAGCTCCCTCACACCCCAAACCTGTCGTTCTCATTCCTACCTGGCAGCTTGGTCTGCCACCAGCGTGAAAGGGGTGGCCCTGCAGGGGCATGTGGTCCAGGCCCTCTTTGTCACACAGCCTCTGCCTCCTTACCTCAGCCCTTCCTCTGTTCTTCCTTCTTATAAATGGCTGTTTTACACACGGCCAGTCCAGAGTTTGGTGGATGCCGTCAGGGTTCTAATTGCTCGCTCTTGGCCAAGGCTGGCGTTCTTTGATCAGTTAGTCACCTTTTCTGCAGCTGTTTCCAATTTCACATTGTTTCCTGAAGGAAGGTTCAGGTTAAAAGTGGGAGTTTAATCTTCAGGCCGTTGGGAAAGTACTTGCCTTGCACAAGCTGCCATGTGAGTGCTGCCACCATGTGGGCACCACATGTGTGCTACCTTCCATTCTTGAGCGGCCCTGTAAAGAAGGACAGGAGAGGATGAGGACTGAGGAGGTGCTCGTTCGTCCCTCCCACAGTTGTGCATGGAGGGGTGCTGAGTGCCAGGCACTGGTCGGGGCTCTGGAGACCCAGAAATGAACGAGACAAGCTCCTGGCTCCCTCGGGAGTTGCGGTACATTCTAGTGAGAAGAAACAGACATTAAAAAGAAACGGGCCCAGACACCAATGATAAGAACTATGCATGGACCCAAAATGAGGTGAGGTAGGAAGAACGGGGTGACACTGGACGGATGGCACAGTGGGTACCGGGACCCAGACAGATGTGTGTGCAGGGTCCTTGCTCAGGCATGCCCTCGGGGCCCACACCACAAGGAAGGAAGGAGGAAGGTGGAGGGAGTAGTTGGTGTGATGCGGTCACCGCAGGAGAGAGCTCAGCAGCAGGATGGACCTCAGAGCTGATCTGGGGGCCACGTGCCTGCATCTGGGATGAGACAGATTGTCAAGGAGAGGAGTTTGCCAGACAGAGTCACAGGGCGCTTAGGAGCCCTGAGGCAGAAGCAAGCTTGGCACGACTAGGGTGATTGTTATGAGGACAAGTGGGGTCAAGAGGAGGATGTAGGTCCCTTGTTGTGTTTGTTTTTCAGTATAGCTTACACAATACAGGGAGATAAGAGAGAGAATGATGGAGAGAAAGGTGAGCGTTAGTCGTCAGGGAAAGACCCAGAGCACAAGGAGAGCCCACCCTGGCCAGGAGGAGGGACGGCAGCTGCTGGGATGGAAAAGGCCAAAGGTGCGGGCCTGGTGCAGCCGGGTGGCCAGCCAGGGACCTGTGTGACAATGTCCAGTCATCACCTGCTGGGTAGACGGGGGTGAGCCAGCCGGAAGAGGACACTGCCAAGGGGCATCTTGAGAGTCAGAGGGGTGCGCTGCTGCAGCGGGGCAGGATGTGGGGTGACACTGAGGATGTGGGGTGACACTGAGGATGTGGGGTGACACTGAGGATGTGGGGTGACACTGAATGCCCTTGGAGATGACGGGTCATGGTTTAAAGGACCAGTCCACATGGTGTGTGCCTTTCTCTAGCAACATTCAGCTCCCTGGGCTCAGGTAAGAAATAGTTCACTGGTTAGAGTTAACCAGGGCACTGGCCCTAGCAGAGGAGGGAGGGAGTGCAGCGTGTCTGTGAGGGTGGGTCGTGGCGTCCCAGGCCACAGAATCCAGCGGGGAGAGGGAGGCGGGTGAGTGGATGAGAGAGTGGGAATGAAGCAGTCGGTGAAGTGGAGAGGGGGAACAGCGACAGGAGGTGACGGTCAGATGTTGGGAAGATGGATGGGGCACTCAGCTGAAAGCTGTGCAGCTCAGCAGTGTGCCTGTGGCTGCAGAATGGTTCTGGGAGGCTGGACCTGCCCGCCAGGCAGCCGTGCTGCCGCCTCACAGAAAGTCACCAGGGGCTGGGGGTAGTGCCCAGCAGCTGGTGCGGTTGGGCCGTGCCACTTCCCTTGTTAGGGTTTTTGCCATCATTTTCCCGTGGCCCTGGGGTGCTTTTTGTGGTGCATACGTGGCATTTCCCTACTTTCCAGTGGGGTGTGGCTAGATAGCCCTGCCCTAGCAGGTCACGGGGTGTCAGGGCTTTGTTCAGGCGGGGGTGGAGCACAGGTGGAGCCTCGTGACTGCATGAACTGGTGTTCTCCTGGAGACGTGCCTGCGCTTTAGCGTGAGCCTTACAGAATTTGAGGATGGACTGCCTCATTCTGGTCCGGGAAATGCAAGTGTTTGAAATCTCATTTGGAGATGTCCCCGTCCAGCTGCTCTCAGATCCTCCCACTGCACATTGATCCAAATGACCTCCAACATCTAACTCCACCCCAGAAGGTATTCCCACATGCAGGACGCCCTTCATGCCTCTTCCTTGTGGCTAGTTGTATAGAACAGGGTATTTATTCTGGGCTGTCCCCAGCCTGGATTCTGTTGGTGGCATTCACATAGTGTCCTTCACCTGTGTCTCCTGTATTTCCAGTAAATTAGCAGCTAGATGCCTTGCTTGGTTGTTGTTGGCTTGTCTGTCTTTCGAGAGCACTTTTTTGGTCCTGGGCCGTCAGAAGACCACTGTTTTGTCACCGTGTGGTACAGCTTTCTTTGGTGACAGCAGTGTTCCAGAATTGCACTGCCCAGTCCTGTGATCTTTGTAGCCATTGATAGGAAGTGCCAAGCACTGTGACTTTATTGAGGTTGTATAATGCCTTTTAAGGTAAAAGAATCTTGCCCCAAACCCAGTACTGGAATTATCAGTGACAACACTGACACTTTAGCCAATACAGACAGTAACCACTCTTAGAAAATGAGGACATGTGTTCACTTGCAGTATTTTCACCGTGTCTGTAAATGATGAAGAGAGCTCCGTTAACTGTTCTTCACAAGGACATGGGGTGTGATAAACGGATCGATGTGCTTAAATGAGGACCAAGCTATTGTTATTTGGTACTTGGTTGTTTCGACCTGCCCTGACCTGACTGACTGAATCTTAACGAACTGCCAGAGGGGGAGATGACTTTGGAGGTGCTGAGACTCAAGTGAGGATTGCAGGCAGCACCCCACCCTCTTCCTCTCCCTACTTCCTTGAGCAGAAGTGCTTCAAGCCCAAGTTTCTCCCAACCCCAGGAGATGAACCTGTGGCCTCCTGCGACCACTTTGGCTTGCCTGGCTCCCCACAAGGGGTGCCTAGTCAGTCCTGTTACCTCAAATGTGGCCACATGCTAAATGCATTAAACATCTTTTAAAATTCACCTGAAAGTCACAGCCATGTACTTTGAAAGAGCAACATCCAAATTTGCTCAGGGCCCCTTCATAGAAATTACAGTATCTAATGATTACACCCTATTTCAAACACTTCTTTTTAAAATAACACATTTCTGCTTATAAAAATAACCAAGGGATATTTTGGAGGTGGGAAGTGAAAATTTTTGAAAACCTAGAATGGTATTAAGAAACATTAAGCATTTTCTGAGACCACGCAAAACCCGTTGGTAAGGGCCCGCGGTGGTGCCCGCAGCGGTGAGTTTTACTCCAGCACTGACTGGAGGCCCTGCCCTCAGACGGCTGAATGTCTGTCTCACCTCCTCACCGTCCAGGAAGTATGTGGATCGAAGGGCTTTGTGAGATGCACAGGAACACTACAGCTGCTTTCTCCTGTCCCAGCAGATTGAGACGAGATGATCAGTTCTGAAGTCTCAGCTGGCTGTTTATCAGAGTCCCTCTCCACTGATAAGACACATGTCACTGTCACCCAGAGGCTATTTCCTGGGGGACTGATGTGTGCTTTTCTGATCTGGACGATAATGGGAAACACCAGCTAATCAAAGTCACAGGAAAATTCTAATTGGCTTTTAAAATCCAAGAAGGCCTCCAGGTGCATGCCTCCCTGAGCCAGGTACTATTGGCCGTGATTCCAGAAGGCTTACCTGTCAGCCTTCTGTCCCTGGTCTATAAAGTAATAAGGTGTATCCAATCTTGGAAAAAGAGAGTAATAACACAAAAATAAGCACAGGGTGCCTCACAGATGCACACAACTACATGGCTGCCTAACGTTCCATTTCTATCACTAAACCGAAGTAATTTACATTTTCCAAAGTAACACGTCAAACCAAAAAAAGCAAACCAAACACACTGCCATCAAGTCGAATATGACTCATAGTGACCCCTCCTTGGGTTTCCGAGGTGATAACAGTACGGAAATAGATTGCCCAATCTTCCTTCCGAGGAGTGGCTGGTGAGTTTGAACCGCCAGCCTTCTGGTTAGCAGTCAAGTGCCTTAGGCACTCCTGTGCAGATCAGAAAGGAAAGCAGAGCAGAATCCTGTCACCAGTCTATTCTGCAAAGCACAGCCCTGTCACCAATCTTTCCCCAAAGCACAATCCTGTCACTAGTTTACCCTCCCAAAGCACAGTCCTGTCACCAGTCTGTCCCCCAAAGCACAATCCTGGCACCAGTCTACCCCCCCGCAAGGCATAATCCTGTCACCAGTCTATTCCGCAAAGCACAGCCCTGTCACCAGTCTTTATTATCTGCTCATAGTGGTCTGTCTAGTAGACGACCTTTCATCACTCCCACCTCAGGTTAGGGGCTGTCAGAACCCAGCAGAACAGGGAGGGAAGACAGGAGGAGGGTCCCTGCTGCTCCAGAAGCACCACCATGGGACCAGGTGAGCCCGCTGCTTGGAAGGGGCCTCCTGGCCTCCTCACAGCCTCTTAGAGAAGCAGCAGGAGGCACAGGTCCAGGACAGTGAAAGGCTTCCCCGAGACCCTCTAATGGTGTGTGTGCCAGGGAGCAGGGCAGGCGGGCAGGGCCTCAGCAAATGAAACCAAGGAGCTGATAGATCAGTGCTGTCCCAGAGAGCTTTCCAGAGGGCAGGGACGTTACAGAACTGCACTGTGCAGCGGCCACTGGGCACATGGGCCATTGAGTGGATCGCGCACCTCAGGAGTTACATTTCATTTTAATTAATTTAAATAACCATCTATGGCTAGTCTGCTATATCAGACAGGTGTAAATTAAATAGAACAGTGTTTCCATGGTGAAGGCCCAAGAGATGGACTTAAAAGTGGGGCCGATCTCCCAAGAGCCAAAGGAAGGGAACACAGGATCCTGGGGCTCGGGGGACCATCCTGGGAGTTAGCAGAAGTCCTGGCAACCTGGAGTGAAAAGTTACCTCCCAGACCAGCCTGAATCCACCCCGCTGATGACGCTGCAGGAGGTGTGTCATGTTGCAGGCCAGTCGTGGATCCGTGGGAGGAGCTGGCAAAACACCTTAGTTTTTAAAATAGACGGCAAGCGGGTTTGTATATGTAGTCTTCACACGCAAACACATCGATTTTTATCGACTAACATGAGGCGTTTTCTAAAGTCAGAGACACACTTAGGTTTAGATCCACCAAACACTGAGAACTGGGAGCCGTCCATCCCAGGTGGAATGTTCCTGAGCCCACTCACCGAGGTGGACTCGTGGCAGCCTCGTAAGGCTGCGTCTCCACAGATCCCGGTCGGTGCCCCCTCTGTGAGGTGCAGGGGAGAGGGTTCTGGGAGCAGAGGGGGGGGCAGGTGGTCTGCTCACAGGTTCTCCACCTTAGTTACTGCTGAGCAAGGAAGGGTTGGCTCACTCCTGTCTCTCTCATCAGATAGCCAGCCTGTTAAAAGCCCCCCAAAAGGCAGCCCTCTGACACACACTTTCATCAAAGTGGCAAAAGCACAGGGCCAGCCCTGCACAGCCTGGCAGCCACTCTCCACCACGTGTGTTGCTTGGTGTAGTCCTCCATTCCAGCAAATAGCCCTGTGACCCAGAGCAGTTGGCTATCGCTGTTTGGGCTTCTGCGTCCCCACTGTGGGAATAGGAGGCTGTGGCCTCGGGAGCCAAGTGCACTCACAGGGAGGCTTTGCTGGCTCCCGTGTTTCAGAGGCCTTGCATCAGGGCTGCTTATGTCACAAGGAACGAGAAACTGACCGCAAGCTGGTGTTGGAAATGAAGGGATGTTGTGTTTCGTGTGAAGCCGAGTCCAGAGGGGGCAGCAGGAAGGGTGGCTGGAGGAGGCCCTCAAGGGGCAGCCTCCTCTCTGAGCCTTGGCCCTGCCATTTCACGGGAGCTGCTGGAGGCCAGTGGATCACAAGGCTTCCTCCAGGCATCCTCACAGGCCCTGCTTGACTGCAAGGGCTCCAGGCTCATCACTGAGTGTCTGCCTGTGGCTGGGGCCTGACAGTTCCCTCCAGAGTCATGGCTCTGTGGTGGACCCCAACCAAAAGGCTGGTAGAGTAGGGGAGGGGCAAAGGAGGAGTGGGCGGCTGGTGCCAGGCAGTCACACTTCCCGTCCTCTGTGGCAGAAAAAGCCCAAAGTATGCTACACGGTAGCTGTGTTCCTATATAGGGTAATGGCAGCAGCTGTCAGGCACCTTGCTTTCTGGTCCCCGAGCCTTCTCTGCTGTCTTAGGGGCAGCGTGTCCCATTGCTGTCAGGATGTGCCACGCCGCCCCTCCCCTCCCCAGGCTTCACAGCCTTGAGGATCCTGTCTTGCTGAGTTACGTTTGGTGGGGCCGTGCCTGAGTGGGCCCTGCCAAGTTGGTCCTGCCAAGCAGACTGACAGTGCCTTGGTGTCATGCTCTTTCAAAGTCTGAGAAAAACTAGATGGGATGACAGTGGCTAAGCCAGCATGGCCGCTGACTTGTGTGGGGCCCAGTACACTGAGGGCCACGTAACAGTGGCCGAGCCACAAGTTTCTCAAATTAAGAGCCTCTTAGTTCCACAGACGTGTCTTGAGCACAGGCTATAGCATGCCTGACATTATGCCAGGTCCTGAGGATACGAGAGGGTCAGGGCTCCCTGCTTAGGGGGCCTCATGTGAGGCAGATAAACCTGGATGTGAAGGCAGGAGCTTCAGAGACAGGCCAGGCCCAGAGGACAGTGAAAGGCTTCCCCAAGACCCTCTAAGTGTTTCTGAAGGCTGAGGTGAGGGATCAGGCAGCAGAGACAGGAGCCAAAGCTTCTTGGTGGCCCAGGAACTTTGCAGGGTGGGGTGACCAGTGCAGAGGAAGCCGTGGAAGGAATGCTCAGGTGGACAGGTGGCCACTGGGCCCCCCCAGCGTGAGGCCTGGGGTGGGGTTGACAAGGTCAGGGGTGGGGTTAGGGGATCGGTCAAAGCGGAGCCCACAGGCTTTCCTGACTGGTGAACAAGAGGGGAGGCTGGAAGGCAGTTCCCGAGAGGAAGGGGCTGAGTTTGGCTGCCGTGAGGCCCGCAGGGCTTCTGGAAAGTTTGCAGGGAAACGGTGAGTAAGCCAGGGTGAGAGGGAAGTGAGTGGGCAAGCTGATCCGTCGGCCTCAGTCATCAGCGCCACAGGGCAGGGAGGCTGAGAGCAAGTTACTAGAATCTTCTCCATCGCCAAGACAGAAGGTGCCAAGTGCAAAGTGGTAGCCTCGCTGGACAGAGAAGTCGGGGGACGGGCAGGAAGGAGGGTGGACTTTTCTGGTAATGACACTTTCAAGTCAATGTTTTACTGAAAAGTGCACAGCGATTTTTCATGAGGTGAATGCGCATAACTAGGGGTAGATTGGGAAAGAGAACATGCTAGAGGCTCAGGGACTGACCCTGCCACTCACAAGGGCACCTGTCTGGACTCGGCGAGCAGCGGCCAGCTGCCTTGCTCAGCGCGCTTGTGGGGCGCTTGAGGTCGATGGGGTCCGCTGCGTGCACGCGAGAAACGCCGGCAGGCTCGGGCTGGTGTGTTGGGCGCCCAGACACGTGCTCTGCTTGTGGGGCTGAGACCGAGCTGCTGGGTCGCAGGCGCGGAAGGGCGCGGACGTGCTGGCGCCATGCGTCCTTCAGGCTCCTCCCTCGTGGCAGGCAGGGCGCCACCGTGTGTCCTGCAGCTCCTGTGCCGCAGGCGCCGGTACTTCCCGCACTGACTCTGGTAGCGTTTCTTCCCAGCTTTTCGCACGTCCGGCCGGCTAAGCAGCCAGGTGACAAGGTTAAACTCTCACAGCTCAGTGGGTCCCCGGGGCTCCGTGCACAGCCCCAGGCTTGTTGCCCTGAGGTGGGTTCCGGGCGGCGCTCCGGGCAGGGATGCACCGGAAGTGTAGCTCCCTAGCCGGCAGGGCCGCTGGGACGGGGCAGAGTCTGAGGACGGGGTCCTCGGTGGTGGAGTTCGGCTGCCCTTGCTCCCGACTCCTGGGCCCCAGAGGCATCCGGGCCTGTTCCCAGACTGAGCCCGCGTTCAGCCCTTACCGTGGGAAGTGCCGGTCGCGGCCGTGCTGATGGGGCACCGCGTGCCCTGGAGGCGGCTCTTGCGGGGCGGTGACTCAGCCACCCAAGCCCTCCTGGCATGTGCCGAGCAGGCCGGCATGCAGCTTGTCCACACGGCCGCATAGAGGCTCCGAGGCCGGTGGCACAGAGAACGGTGCACGGGACGGTGCCCCGGAGGGGATGTCCTCAGGCCGTCTGCCCATTGTCTAATGGTTCTAATAAAGATACTGAGGCCCAGACAGGACAGGCCTGAGGGTACGGCCCCAGGCGGCAGCCGCCTCCCTTTATGACCTTGGAGTCTGGGGCCGCAGCGCTGAGGTCGGTGCAGGGCTCCATCACACAAGGCTCCCGTGTTGGACTCTGGCCACCTGTCAGACGGCCTCACGCTGCCCTCTCCTGGGCTGCCCCGCAACTGAGGCCCTGCACCACCTCCCGACAGCAGGGCGGCGGTTTTCAGAGTCTGCGAGCTTTTGGAATGAGGCCAGGAAGGTCTGGTCTGCGCCAGGGCCGCACCCTCGTCTGCCTTCTTTCCCTCCTGGTTCAGTTTCTTCTGCAAGGTCTCTGGCTTCTGCAGTTTTCCCTCGTCTACAGGCAGCAGGCACAGCAGGTTTGATTTCCTCTTGGGGCTTTCTCGTGCCCTCGCTAGGACTGGGCTCCCACAACGCAAACGCAGTTGCTGGAGGTGATCCTTGAAAGGGCGTCTGCGAGGCGAGCAGCACCTGGGGTCTCCTGTCAGGGTCCCTGGTTGTCAGGGTGCTGGGTTTGACACCACCGTTGTCTCCAGTGCAGCTCTGAGCTTTCGGGTTTAGGGACAAGCTGGTCCCCTTGAGCCCCTCGGTGTCCTGTGCAAGCCCTAGTGCCACAGCCTCACAGTGGCTCTGTCACGTGTTCTACTCTCGAGGCACCTGTCATTTAGAACTTCGTCCTCACCTTCCCAGTGAACTCAGATCTCGTCTCAGCTGGTGAGACTACTGAACCCTTTTCAACATGTGCAGCTTTATACAAAGCAGCCCTGGTGGCGCAGTGGTTGAGGTGCCAGGCTGCTAAGCCGATACCATAGGGTCCCTGGTTCAAACCCACCAGTGGGAGGAAGATGAGGCCATTCGGCTCTGGCTTCTAGGGGCACAAGTGGAATCCACTCAGTGGCAAAGGGTCTATGGGAGCTTTCAACAGTCCCTTATTGCTTTGTACTTCACCTTCAGGTCAGTCTGAGGGTCCCTGATTACATGAACTTTCCATCAGTTTCCTCTCTCTCTCTCTCTCCACAGAGTGATGCCAATGGGACTGCCAAGCCGCCTTTTCTTAGGTACGTTCATTTCCAACATTACAATCTGTCCTTGAAGCTGCCCGTCCCTGAGTGGGCCTGTGGCATTCCCTCTAGGACACAGGTGGAGCACCCGCCCTGCTGGCACTGCCTTTAGCACCCACGTGGCCCCAGAAGGGTCTTAAGGAAGTCCTGGGGCCCATGAGGCCCAAGCAGAATGCAGCCACTGTGTTCCCACCCTCGCCACAGTACGTGTGTGTTAGAGCAGGGCTGGGAGGGAGCGTCCAGTCTGCCTGATCTGAGGGGAGACTCTCCAAGTCACAGGCCATGTTGGTAGAGTCACCAGACCCTTTCCCAGAGAGGATTCCCTAAAAGCGCCTCCCCTTCTTGAGCAGACTACACAGTGGGCAGGGGGCTGGCTCTGCCATCCACCAGGGTGAGAACAGCAGCTTTTTGCTCTCTTTAAGACCAAATCTGTCGTGTGGTAGTAGTTCTGACATTTCCCCCCACAGTGGAGAAAACCCCTTTGCTACCGTGAAACTCCGACCAACGGTGACCAATGACCGGTCAGCCCCGATCATCCGGTGAAACGGCCAGGGCGCCAGGCTCCTCCCCGGTCAACCCTCTCTCCAGACGCCTGGCACCGTCGCTGCAGAGTCCTTGCTGTTACGGTTGACGCCTGACCAAAGGGGCCTGACCTTTAACCATATCTCCATTGAGCAGATCAATGCACTGTCCGCCTCTCACGGGCTGGGTTTACACATTTCTCTTTAAGATGAGTTGCAGTTTAGGGCCACAACTCAACTATTTAAAATCTTCCCTTCCTCTTCTGTTTAGTAAATTTGGTTCCCATCCTCGTACCTTTTTGATAGAGTCTGGGATATTTTATTTTTAGTAACAGAACGAGGGATCGTTTCTGCCCTGACCAGCCTTCTGCGTGCAGACAAGGCTGCGGGGAATATATTTTAGGAGACGCGTGCCCCCGAGGAGCATTAAGAAAATCACCTGAGGAAAAACACTGGCATGTTTGCATCTTAGCACACAGAGCCTAATCTTAAGCAATATAAATTATGGAGATAGCATGTACATTTTAATTTTTTAACTTAAAAATTTTTAATTTTTATTTCATCATCGAGCTACCTGAGGTGGGGAAGTCCCTAGCTTTTCTGCAGTGTGGGCCTAGCTGAGACAGCCTGCCTCTCCCGTCACAGCCCGAGTCAGTGTTTAAGAAATCGTTTCTAAGAGCGGTAAGATACCAACCGGCTTACCGCTAGCTAAGAACAGCACACCACCCCAACCCAGGCCACAGGGCAGACCCGTGCTCACTGGGCTGGGGTTCCGTGTCTGGGCCCAGACACCACACACCGGACATCTGGGCCTGTCACTCTGCCTTCTCTGGCTGACGTGCATCAGCCCTCAGCCTGCCGGTGTGTCTGTGAGAATGGGGGTGACTTTGCTCGCCCAGGCCACTGACTGGAGGAGCAGGATGTGCCTCCTGCCTGTTCATCACTGTGGTTCCTGTCTACTATCAGTTTTTTCCTGTGAGCTTGAAGCTGGTTTAAGCATGCCATAGGTCAGGCGACCTACCCCAGGCTCCTTCCTGGAGGTTAGCAACATCACAGGGCATCTCTCCTGAGAGGGCAAACCCGGCGACCCCCGGCCCACGGGAGCGCCAGCCAACTGAGTCGGGGTTCCTCCCCCCACTTGGTGAGACTCCGGTTCACAGAGGCCACTGTTACCAGGCGTGGAGTGGGGTGACGTGTCAGTTCTGGAAGCATTAGTGCTCCACTTTTTGGGATCTTCTGGCTTTGCTGTAGGTTCTAGTTACCACGGGCAGCCTGCAGACTCCCTGGGCTCAGGCAACCCTGGATTCTGCCTCCAAGAAATGGCGCTCCTGTGGGCACCTACTGCAGAGGTGGGGAGGGTGTCTTTAGGTTCTTGGCACTGAGGTGCAATTCTGTAAATGTCAAGGTATTTAACTACTATAATAAAAGATAATTTGAAAACAGTAACACTTCTTGAGCTGTGAAAATGAGGATGCATATATCACCCTTAGCCTGGCCAGAGCGCAAGGAGGCCAGCAAGAAGTCAAACGGCAGTCGTCTCGCTGCAGGCCCAGCTCCCTGGGTGAGTACCTGGCAGGTGCACCGCACGGCATACAGGCAGACGGAGTCACGTTTAGGCGAAGCTGTGAGCTTTCTCACCCTGTTTCCCAAAAGATGTAAGGAGTCCAGTGTCCTGTCAGCAGTCTCTCTGGGGTGGCCTTCCCACACCTCACGTATGTTGGCATGCCTTGTGAGTGCCCGTGGTGTCCCACCTCTCTGCTCCTGTCACTGACAAGACATGTCCCCATGCTGGGACATGTGGCTCTTTGTGATTCACAGGCAAACAGTATGCTGTCCACCTGGTGACTGTACGTCCAGAAGGACCATGGCTGGGGCGATGGGGCCACACCCTTAACCGCCCCCCAGTGGTAGCTGTTGGGGACATGCCGTAACAGACGTTTTCTTTACACGAGCAGCAGTGAGCAAGCGTGGAGTAAGCAGAAGCAGGTCAACGATGGTATGAATTTCATTTATTAACACAGTATTCCTCACCTTCTCAAAGTGAAGACTGTGGAAAATAGAACAGTGCTTCACCGAGCTGCTGTCACCTGGGTTTCCAGATCTGACCCCGGGCCGGGAAGCCCGGCCCCTGGCCTGCCACACCTGACACATTGACACAACAGTCCTGGAGCTTCACTGGTAAAGCTATCGTACAAGACATTTACATTAGAAAAAGACCACGGGGTAGGAAAGCCTGGTGTGGTGTTCCCTTTATGAAAAGGTGGCTCCGCAGTTGGGGCATCTCCGCTTCCTCAAAGCGAAGCAGCAGATGAACCCGAAGGGGAACAGGATGATGGCCAAGAAGATGCCCAGGAAGGTGAAGGAATCCTCCAGGACGCCGACTCTGTGGAGAGAGGGAGGGCGCGCGTGAGGGCCGTGGAGGCCCGACAGGCCTGCCTCACCTACAGGGGACACAGGACAGACACCTGGAGTTACAGGGAGACGCGGATGGCACCCCACCCTCAGAACCAACCCCGGTGCCAGGAGAAGAGTGTGAGGGCCACGTGAGCGAGCACGGCCTGCGGCTATCAGTCCTACATACAGAGTTGGAAGATGAGGCAAGGAGCGGACTCACTTAGCATTTACAAAGGCAAACGAGTCGGCTGCCAGACTCTGCCGCGCGGTTCTCTCCATGGACCAAGGCGCAAAGTCAGGAGAACGAGCAGCCAGTGCCGGTTGCTATAGAAACTCTCGCATCTCTGGAAAAACCGAGACCCACGTCACACTCAGGTGGTATTTCAGTGTCGACTCAAGGGCTCGGTCGGGTCTGCCTCTCAAAAGGGGAAGGATTGAGATCCTGCTCCACCCCCTGAATGGTGATTAAGGAAGAGTGAGAAAGTAGAGTTTGGGGTTTTGTTGGGATTTTAGAGTTTTGTAAAAACTGAAAACCAGCCAGGTTCACTGTATCTAGGAGGCCACTCATCTTGCAATTTAATTTCAAAGCCCGACGCACGCGATCTGTAACAGCTGAGTCACCCGAATCGGGCCAATAAGCAGACAGCAAACGCGGTTGCTTCCTGATGCCTCCCCTGCCAGGCTTGGGTTGCAGGTGAGAGTAAAGGGCCCTGTGAGGGTCCATCTCGGCCGTGCAGAGCCCCTGGGGGACATGAACGCGCCCCTGCCCCGTGGCTCCTGCTCAGGTTCTGTGTTCATCACAGCGGCCGAGAAACCTGCCCGATCGCACGCTGGAGAGGAGCAGGCAGAGGAGGGGCTGGGCAGGAGAACCCAGGGGCAGTGAGGGACTGTTCCAGGTGACCAGGAAGGGTCCACGTGGGTCAGCCATGCGCAGCAGCAGGAAAGGGCACTTAGCAGAAGGGCCCAAGCCAAGCCTTCCAGCTGCCTGAAATACACATGCTTCCCTCAAGCTTAGCTGGGCACTGCTGAGAAACAGACTGTCACACTGGCCACAAGAGGGCCTCGCGCACACATGCATGCCATCCAAGCATCCAGCCACTTCACAGCTGCCTCTCCTCAGCCCACAATGGCCAGCAAACCACTACTGCTCCAGGACTTGCCACCTTGTGCACAGAGCAGCACAGAATGTCCCCAAACGCCAGAGATGCTGCTACTGGCTGCTGACCTGTGGTCCAGGCTGTGGCCAGTTCCCCAGGAGAGCCAGGCCTGGTCCTACTCCCCTGGATCAAGATGCTCTTAAAAGGGAATTCTGCTTTTAAAAAAAAAATCAAACTCGTGCTTGCTTTGGCAGCACGTATACTAAAATTGGGTACAGCCCCTGCACAAGGATAACACGCAAATTCGTGAAGTGTTCCACGTTTAAAAAAAAAAGTCAAACTCAGTGCCTACTTTCCTACCTCCCCACTGAGAAGGGGTTGCCTAGGACAGACAGGTAATAAAAGGGGACAGTGAATCCCTGAGAGGTTTATCCGAAAACCCTCATCTCCAGTCAGCACTACAGAAAGACACTGGGGGTCTTTAGTGATGTTGCCAGCCGTTCTCTCTCCCCATCCTCAAGTCACGACGGACGTTAGTGGTATAGGCTCTCCCCCAAGTCCTGAAGCAAAGTCACCTGAGGAACTATGACCCACTTTTGTCTTTCCCAGACTCATATAAAGAGTGGCACCAGGTATCTTAACTAGATGGGGGCCCACAGGGAAACTGCCCCAAAGTGGCCCTATGGTTAGCTGCCATTGAGTCAATTCCAACTCCCAGCACCCCACGGAGTTTCCAAAGCTGTCATTTTTACAGGCAATCGCCAGGGCTGGGCTCCTCTGGAGCCACTGGGGACCTTTTGGTTAACAGCCAAGCACCTGACCACGATGCCACAAGGGCTCCTTAAAGTGAACTAGCACAGCAGGCCTGACTTTGTGTCAGCAAAGGAAGTTACCCTTTCCTGTCTGGGTGTTTTTGGAGTGCTCTCTCTCAGTACTACTAACACCTCCGTGTCACCAAGCTGGTTGTCAGCCCTCACTTTCCACCTGTCAGGAACCTGGCCTGGCAGGACAGCCCCCTATGGCAAGGAGACATGCGACCCAGCTGAAAAAGAACCTAAGGCCATCGTGCCCAGGGAGGGCTTCTGAAGGGCCCTGAACCTTCCACGGTGTCCCACACGCACATGGACACAGCAGATGTGCCCTGCCCCCAGTCCTGGCCAACGGACACCGAAACCTACCCCTGGCCATTCTCACTACCTGGCTGCTCAAATGTACCTGGAAAGGAAAGCCGAGGAAGGACACTGGTTTGCGTGTCCTGGGCCCAGGTGGAATGATGGAAGAGCTGCAGTGCGCCAGGCCTCACTGGCACCCTTAAGTCTGCCGACGAGGCCTGGGCTGGACAGAGTGGCGTGTCCAGGACCAAGGCCCACAGTGTCCATTCTAAGGGGTCAGGTCTGACCTAGAGGCCCGGGGTGCCAGTGTGTGAGGGGTGTACCTGTCTCACACAAGCTGTATACCTCCTCCTCCAGCCTCTGTAGCACCCCAAGAACTTACAGAAAGGGGCAAAATGCTGGCCAGCAGCGGAAAGCTAGGCCCATACGCCCAACTACAGTCATTGGCTGGGGGCTGCCCACACCCCCCCAAGCCCCTGCCTGCTAGGATGGCGGAGTTCCCCATTGCCCCCTCCTGCAAGGACAGCCAGGCCATATCCTTCAGTAACACCAGGAAGGTGCCATGGGCTCTGCCCCCACAAGGCTCCACCACCTTCCCATTGGTGACCCCAGATCCCTCCACAGGAACGTTACCACTAACCCGCCCGGGGCTCCCACAGGTCAAGGGCGCAGGCCAAGGATGTACTGGGCACTTAGCACAGGTACAACCCCAGGGGCCACGCTGCCCCCCAGGTTCCCAGACCCCTACCCTAATCCCAAAAGCAAGGCTCTGATCACAGGAGGGTTTGTGAGTTTGAAGCAAACTTGAGTTGGTGTATGACTGTCCCCACTCGCTCGTAGCTGCAGAAGGTGCCCCAGACCACGAAGGCGAGGGTGTCACTGACGGGTTTTACAATCCCAAGTCCTCTGAACTGAGAAACCACCTCAACCCTAGGTCAGTGTTCATTCTGCAAAACTCCTAAGATAACAGCTACAGGATTCCCCCACTATCTGAAACCTTTCCCAAGCCCGAATGGTGGAGAGCAAACAGTTCCTATTAATTTATGGGGAAAACGGCTTACTGCAGAATAAACACTGACCACTAGTTTCACGTGCAACCTCTTCCCAGTAAAAGCAAAAAATCGTCTTCAGATGTGTTTTGGTTGGTGAGATCATGGATGTAGGTCTTTCATAAAAGGTGGGTGGTGTAAAGACAACTTTCAAAAAGGGAAGGACACCTCTATCAGTCCTTACACGTCTGGAGTGAAAGAGAACAAGGAACCAAAGCTCAGGGAAGAAGGGAGTCCACAGGACAGACATGGCTTCACCTGCTCAGACCCCAGAAGTCCATGAGCCAGTCAAGACCACAGCCACCCGACCACCACTACCGACCCCTATAACCAGGAACACAATGGGTGGGTCCCAATATAATAATGGCATAAACTGAAGAGAACCTAAATTCTAAGTCCTGACTTCCTGGCCCAGTTGGGAGGAGGACTCCCTGCTGCTGTCGCCCTGAGACACTCCTCAAACGTGAACCAGAACTATTCCATGAGGTCACCTTTCAGCTAAACAACAGGCTGGCCTACAGACACTATCACCCGTAAGTACTGTGTGCCTGTAAAACGTCACCTATGTGAGACCAAACGGTCAAAGATCAGAAGGCAAGGGGGCAGGGTAACTAGATTACTGGGAATAGGACAACCAGAACAGAAATCCCTGCGTCGATATTTGTAAAATGTAACTGATGGACTGAGCAGATTGTATATAAACTGTTACATGAGAACCTCACTTGCTGTGTAAATTTACACTGGAAACTTGTTTTTTTAATTCCACAAGCTACGGCCCTGGACCCCCCAGCACCACTGTCTATGGGACGCCAGACCCCTGGATGGGGACCAGTGGCTGCCCCCACAGCTGACTGGACAAGTTTCGATTCAACACTGGGTTCAGCACCCACAGAGTAATGCCTCTAGCTGCAGCCAGCCAACACACCCTCCACTCCTGGGCAATCACATGGGTCATGGGTGGGAGGCTGCAGGTGCTGTGGAAATCGGGGGGCTGATGCTGAAAATTCCTTAACCTCGATGACCTTTCAAAGTGGCCAACAGCCGGGAGGGGAGAAGGCTCAAGCATCACAGGCCCCGAGCACCCCGTCCCAGGCATCCTCATCACCTGCTGTATCCCGCGTAACTACGCACCCTGAGGTACCGCCGCCTCCCATCTTCAGGGAAGCTCAGGCCCAGAATGGGGTGAGAGCTTGTGCAAGCCACGGCCCAAGGTGGCATGGCCGGGCCCTCCCACCAACAGCCTGCTCAAAGCCATCATGGGGGCCCCAGCCACCTGCAGGTCTAGCCACACTCAGGGCACCGAACAATCAGTGTGGTCCCGTACAGCTTTTGGGGGGGCAACTGGCTTCCACCTCCCTTTCAGCACCTCCCATGTCACTTCCAGACCTTTCCACCCCAAGGCCAAGCCTCTTCTCCCAGGGGCCACAGGCTGGAGCCGTAGCTCAAGTGGGCAAGGGGGCCCCAGCCCTGCCCCAGCCTTCACCCCCACACCCCCACTGAGCACCTCTCCCCTCTCGCCACCAGTCTCCCTGCTGAAGTCTAGCCTCTGGGGGTCCCCAGGGTCACTACTTCCAAAAGGCCTCCCACAGGGTGAGGGGGAGATAGCTGGTAACAGCCTCTGGGCTCCTTTTCAAGGGCCCTCTAGAAATCTAGTCGCTGACCCGGGCCCTTCTGAACAAAGCCTCAGCGCCAGGTACCTGGGGCCCATCCCCCTCCCCACGCTGCAGCCGCCCCAGCACAGGCTGCCCCCAGCGAGGGGCTGCGCCTGGGACCAGACGGGTGGTCAATTGACAGCACGGCCTGCCTGGGCCCCGAGGCCAGGCCCAGCCCAGGGGTCACCTCAGGGCACCCTGTGTAACAGGAGTGAGGGCCTCATCCTGGGTGATCTCCAGCCCCCCGCCCAGGCCCACCTTACCACGTGGGGCGCCCCCAAAGCCTGGACAGCCGATCCCTCCACCACCTCCCCAAACCTACAGGGCCCTGGGGCTGCGACGAGACCAGAGCTCCGGCTACACAGCCGTGGCTGCCCAGCTGGCCTGAGGTGCGGGTGCCCGGCCCTCACACACCTGCCTACCACTCAGAAGCCCACACTAACACAGTCGCCTCCCATCAGCCTTTCAGACACCACCTTGTCGCTGTGGCCTTCAGCATGCAATCACCATCCTGAGGGCTGCCCAGGGCCACCAGCCACCTACACTGACGACATGCCGGTTCCTGGACCTCATGGCCTGACCCTGGACAGCACCTGACCTCGACAGCTGTCCCCAGACACTGCCCTGCCAGGGTCCTAAGGCCCATGCCCTTCTGGGGTCCCGCCCTCTCAGGGCGCTTCTCTGAGACGCAGCGTGCAGGCCCCGCACCCACCTCTGCCATGCCGCTGCCCCAGGTGCCTTCCTCCCCCCATCACCACCCCAGCTCCACCCCTCACCCTGCACCTGGGGACACCCCACGTCACCCTCAGCCGATGGCGGAGGGCACGAGACACGCTGGGAGGGGCCCAGGAACACTTGTAAATGGCTAAAAACAGAAGGTGGGGTCAGGCCACTCAGCCAGACGGCAGTGACAAGGCAGCCGGCCTGCCAAGCTCCCCCGGGGGGACCAGAGCAGCGTGTGACTTCTGCCAGCGCCTGCCAAGCTGCTGGAGGACGGCCCAGGGACTGGCAGGCAGAGCCCAGGCCGGGTCCCAGCCCCAAGAGGCATCCGGCACGACTGCTCTCCGGGGCCGTGGCCCACACCCTCTCCCAGAGAGCAGGCCACCTCGGGGCCACACTGCAGCCCCCAGAGCCGGCAAGGGGAGCCCCGGCCGTCCCCTCTTCCTCCATCCCGACCCATCTCAGCTGCGAGCTGATGGGAATGTGGGGGGCACTGAGGGCGGAAGACAGGACTTGAGGGCGTGCTGGGGGGTCCGACCGCCTCCACGTCCCTCCTTCCCAGAACCTGGGGGCTGAAAGCTGAGCTGCAGAGGGGACGAGCCTCCCCGGGGAGGAGGAGAGAGGCCGTTCCTAATCCGAGGGCCCACCCCTCCGCCTGGGGCACAGGGCCCTCCCCGCGGACCAGCCTCCTTGCTCCAGCCTCTGCCACAGACTCCAGGGTGACACACACGCCCCCGACCCCGTGAAGGGCGAGTCAGGGAAGGCACCCTGACCCTGTCAGCAGGGTGTCACAGCCCCCCAGCCTCACTGCAGGCCTCCCACCCCCCACCCCAGGGAGCCTTGGACATCCCATCAGACACCCCGATTCCCAGATGCAGAGGCAGACCAGCTGTTGCTGGCAGGATGGAATCCAAACCCAGCTCCTCCGGCGGGCTGGGCATGGTGGCCAGCCACTAGGCCCCATCCCCTGGCGCCTTCCTGCTCTAGGGGCAGCCTGAGGCCCCTCCCTAGACTTGGGAGACCACTCAATGCCCCCAGCCCACGAAAAACAGGCCCGCAGATGCCTTGGAGGGGCTTCCCATCACCCACCTCGTCACGCAACATCCCCAAATGGTCTCCTGGAGGCTCTGGCCACAGGGGACCGAGTCGGGGCCCTGCCCAGCACACTCTAGGGGGGCCACAACTCTCAGCATGCAGCTGGCCCGCCGCCCTTCTCCACGAAGCCTGCCCATGTCCCAAGCAGCTGCAGTGGCCTCCAGAGAGCAGCAGGTGCCACCCCTCAGAGGGCGATGAGGGGGCATCCAAGTCCCCCTCATGTTCTTCTAACACCAACACGTCCGCTGAACGGTGACCCCCGGCCTCGGGTCAATGTGGGTTTGTACACGGGGTGCCCCACAGCCCCCCTGTCCCAGGCACGAAGGCAGCTCTGAGGGCTGCACCATCTCAGACGCCCACCCCATCCCCAGGGGCTGTCTCCTAGCACGTGCCACCAATGGCTCCCACAGCACCTGGCTCACCTCGGACCTTCCAAGTCAATGGAGGTCCAAGTGGGGCTTTCTCAGTTCCACCTCAGTCCTCACCAGCCCTCTGGCCGCAGCCCGGGGTGCGAGTTTGCTGGCCCTGCCTTGATTCTAACCGCCCTGTGCATCCCCGCTGCCCAAGTCGCACCTGAATTTGTATCAAGACCCACACAAAACATCCAGGTGCCCCCGGGCCTATGACCACAGTCATCAGAAAGTTTCTGTAGGCTTCTGTTTGAGGATACAAACAGCCCCTCCTGCCCCGAAAAGAGCCACGGGCTTCCGTCCTCAGCCGACGGCAAGGGGTCTCAAAGCCTCCCTGTGGATAAAGCAGCCCTCAGAGCTGCTGCCTGCCCCCCGCACACAGCCTCTAAGACACGCGCGCAGCTCCTCCGACACACTGGCCCAGCGCTCCTACAACCCAAACTGTCCCCCCACCCCCAGCAAAGTGAGACCTCCCACCGCCTTCAACAATCAACTGCAAACATTGTGAGAACTGAAAGAGAAAGAAAAGCCTGAAGCCCAGCGGGTCCCAAACAGGGGAGGCAAGGCTGTCACTCTGCAGGCAGGGCCCCGAATCTCACTCCCTTTAACGTCAAAGCACTTCACTCCTCCAGGAGCCTGGGAAAGGATCCCCACCTCCCCAGGCCAGTGCCGAACGCTGAGACCTAGGCCCCAGCCATTCCTCGCCTCACACACAGATCAGCGCCTCCACGAGGGCCCCAACCCAAGTCCAGACCCACCTTCGGCCCCGACCCACCCATCTAAGGCCCTGGGGACCAGACCTACCTGCAAACTGGGCAGCCTCCGACGACCACGATGGAGTTGGCAGGGTAGCGTGTGACATCTCGACTATGGATGCTGTAGACCCTGGGGTGGTGGGTGGGCAGCCCTGTGTGGGCGGGGGGCAGATCAGAGGTGCGCAGGGAGAGGACCCAGGGAGTCTGAAGGCTGCTTCTCCTGCCCTGCACGCCCCCCTTCGGTAAACGAAGGCCCAGCCCCCACCTGCTAAGCGCCCACTGCGGGCCGTCAGGCGAGCTCCTTGATACCAAGTTCATTCGTAATTGGGGAGGGGGGGGCTTTGAAACGGTTCATCCGGTACAACCCCCTCCTAAAAATTCGCCTTTCCACCCCAGACAGAATCAGAATCCACCGTTTCCACAAGGCCCCCAGGTGTGTTCTCACGTACACCTGGAGACCTTGTTAAAATGTAGACCACGAATAAGCCTCTGTGCGCGGAAAGCCGCTTCTCAGCTGGGGTCGAACCAGAAGGAACTGGTTGCAAGCCCCGTCTGAAACAGGGTTAGGACCCTGCACGAGATGGGCGGCCAGGTGCACTGGATTACCGAAGCGGGCAGGAGGGCGCCCAGGTGCACCGGCCCCCAGGTGGGCTACAAGGCCAGGTGTGCCGGGCCACCTAGGTGGGCTAAGCACCTGCGGACAGCGCCCAGGACGGACAGCTGGGGTCCCGCGGGCGGTGAGCAAGCCAGCACCTCAAAACCCCCGGGAGCGGGACCCCCAGGGGCCCTCCTGCAGGCCCCACACTGCAGCCCCCGCCTGTCCCTCGGGACCAACTGTGCGTGGCCCCGGGCAGGCGCCGACCCCGTCCCCACCCAGGCGGGGGCGTCAGGGAAAGTTTGTTCGGGGCTAAAGGTCACCGCGGGACTCGGCCCAAACTTTGCTCCCGTGGGGCCGCCCCACTCGCTCCCCGCGGGTCCGGGCGCCCGCTGCCGCGCCAAGTTCCCGCGCGGGGCACACCTGCGACGAGGTAGGGGTAGGGCGGCGGCGCCGAGGGGATGGCCCCGTAGCCTTGCGGGCCGCACGCGTAGTCGCCCGGGCCGGCCTCCAGGTTGTAGGCGGGGGGCCGCTCCTGCAGCAGGGGCTTGTGGTCCATGGCGGGCGGCCCCGCTCTGGCTCCGCTCCCGGTTCCGGCTCCGCTCCGCTCCGGCGGGGACGCCCGGACGGCCGGCGGGCTCCCTCCCTCCCTCCCGGACGCCGCGGGCTTCCCTCGCGCTTCCCCTCGCGCCCCCCGCCGG
>NW_006921593.1:11029144-11070235 GCF_000298275.1 Orycteropus afer afer
CTGCGGAAAGGGGGACACTCAGCTGGTCAGCTGCGGCCTTGCACGTGGGTCCCAGCCTTCTCCCCCTCCCCCTTGCATGCCTTTTGATCACGACAGCTTTCCTATTAGACAGTTTCCCTGCACTTGCCAGGGGGCTCGTCCTTCCCTCACATGCCTGTGTGTACTTTTCAAACCCCACAAACCCATAGCCTCTGCCTCCGTTCCCCCCTAAGAACTGATACCTTTTTTCCTCCTCAGCAGTGCATCCTAGCTTGGAAGCCCTCAGTCACAGATGGACAGACAGAGACCACTCCGACTCACGGCGACCTCGCGTCCGACAGAACAAAGCATTGCCCCGTCCTGTGCCGCCCTCGCCACCCCCAGCAGGTTCCAGTCCTCTCTGTGGCCGGGGTGCTGCCCTCCTCACCCCTGCCAGCCTCTCCTTCCCGCAGATGCTGTCCTTCTCCAGCCGCTGACCCTGTTGTGGGCTGCAGGGCTCAGTGGCCAGCTTTGGAAGCGGATCCCCAGGCCTTTCTTCCGAGCCCTCCTAGTCTGGAAGCTCCTCTGAAACCGGGCCCCCAGGGCTGCACCTGCTGCCACCTGAGATAAAGCGGCCTAGCTTCCGGCATGACGGAGACAAGCAAGCCACCACGGCACAACACGCTGACGGGTGGCAGGTGGGATTAGCGGATGACAGGGTGTGACTTGGGCGTTGGGGAATCCCATCCTCACTGAGCGATGTTGCTCACAGACACTAAGTGGTCTCTGCCGGCCCCTCACTCAGGGAGCAGCATGTGGAAGTGCTATCGTGGAGATGATGGGGGCGCATTCCTGCCCCCCAGGAAGGAACAGGACACAGGCCCAGCAGTCACCTACCAACCAGTGGGGTGAGGCATGTGCAATGACAGGGTGGGGGTGCAACACTCAGGATGGCAATAGGGTCGGGGCACCCCGAGACTCCCACGGTCATGTGGAAGCCAGGTCACAAGGCCAGTGCAGGAGTTGACCCGAGGGGCAAGCAGGGAGAAGCTTCCAGGCACACTGAGCTGCCTCAGCCACCAGAACCCAAGTTTGGGGGCTGCCTGGTGCCCTGGGAGTAAGGTGGCCAGGTGAGGCAGGGCCCAGATGTGGCCCCTGCTGGAGCTACGTAAGTTTAAACAAGGGCATGAACATCCCATGTGCATGCTCGAAGAATCACATCAACAGCGGTACCGAGGGTAGACTGGAGGCAGGGGGCAGTGAGGACAGTGGAATCATTCCAGCAAGAGACGATGACCAGGGCGGAGACCGTTGGCTGTGCCGTAAAGTCAGCGCCGACTCCTAGCGACCCCATGTTCGACAGAACGAAACCCTGCTGGCCCTGTCATCGTGGTCATGCTTGAGCCGTGGTGCAGCCACGTGTCAGCCAATCTCATTGAGGGTCTTGCCCTTTGTCACTGACCCTCTATTTTAGCAGCCATGATGTCCTTCTCCAGGGAATGGTCCCTCCTGCTAACGCGGCCAAAGTACATGCAACAGTCCTGCCATCCTAACATCTAAGGAGCATTGTGGCTGTCCTTCCTCCAAGGCAGATGTGTTCGATCTTCCAGCGGTCCATGGTGTGTTCACTATTCTTCACCGACACCGTAATTCAAAGGCATCAATTCTTCTGCAGTCTTCCTTAGTCACTGTCCAGCTTTCACACGCACATGAGGTGAAAACACTATGGTTTGGGTCAGATGCACCTTAGTCCTCAAAGTAATAGCTTTGCTTTTTCACACTTCAAAAGGATCTTTTGCAGCAGACTTGCCCAATGCAATACATTTGATTTCTTGACTGCTCCTTCCATGGGCATTGATTGTGAATCCAAGTAAAATTCAATCCTTGACAACTTGAGTCTTATCTCCATTCATCATGATGTTGCTTATTGGTCCGGTTGTGAGGATTTTTGTTTTCTTTAATTGAGGTGCGATCCATGCTGACAGCTGTAGTTTTTGATCTTCATCAGCAAGTGCTTCAAGTCTTCTTCACTTTTAGCAAGCAAGGTTGTGTCATCTGCATATCACAGGTTGTTAATGAATCTTCTTCCAATCCTGATGCTGTGTTGTGGTACAGTGAATTATTTAATAAACTCCTTCTGTTGTTGTTGTTATGTGCCGTCGAGTCAGCCCCGACTCATAGTGACCCCTCCTTGGGTTGCCGAGGCAGTATCACTACGGAAGTAGATTGCCCAACCTTCCTTCCGAGGAGTGGCTGGTGAATTTGAACTGCCAGCCTTCTGGTTAGCAGTCAAGTGCCTTAGGCACTATGCTACCAGAGCTCCTAAACCCCTTCTAGCCATAGTCTTATAATACTCCCACCAAAAGATTAGATGGAACTATGCATATCATCAATTGGTCATTTGCAAGTTCAAGCTGAAGCTGCAGAAAATTAAGACAAGTCCATGAGTGCCAGAACATGACCACTTGAGTTTAGAGGCCTCAGATCTGACCCCGGACACCAGTGACTAAAGACCAGACACGTTGTGGGATGACATCAAGAGCATCATACATGTAGAAAGCAAAAGGTCATTAAAAAAAAAAAAAAAAAAAAAAACAGGAAGGATGAAATGACCAAAATTGGTTTCAGAAGAGACTCCAACTTGCTCTGAAATGGAGAGTAGCTAAAGCAAATGGAAGAAACGACAAGATAAAAGAGCTGAACAGAAGATTTCAAAGAGCAGCTTGAGAAGACAAAGTCAATTATTACAATGAAATGTGCAAACACCTGGAGTTAGAAAACCAAAAGGGAAGAACACGCTCAGCATTTTTCAAGCTGAAAGAAATGAAGAAAAAATTCAAGCCTTGAGTTGCAATACTGAAGAATTCTATGGGCAAAATATTGAATGATGCAGGAAGCATCAAAAGAAGATGGAAGGAATACACAGAGTCACTGTCCCAAAAAGAATTGGTCGATGTTCAGTCATTTCACAAGGCAGCATATGATCAAGAACCAATGGTACTGAAGTAAGAAATCCAAGCTGCCCTGAAGGAATGGAAAAAAAAAACCCAAAAAAACCAGGGCTCCACAGATTGACGGAATACCCACTGAGATGTTTCAACAAACAGATGCGGTTCTGCAGGCACTTCCTCGTCTATGCCAGGAAATTTGGAAGACAGCTACTGGGCCAACCGACTAGAAGAAATCCATATTTGTGTCCATTCCAAAGAAAGGTTATCCAACAAAAAGTGAAAATTATTGAACAGTATTATTAATGTCACACTCAAGTAAAATCTTGCTGAGGATAATTCAAAAATGGCTGCAGCACTATATTGACAGAGAACTTCCAGAAATGCAAGCTGCATTCAGAAGAGGACATGAAACAAGGGATATCACTGTTGATGTCAGATAGATCTTGGCTGAAAGCAAAGAATACCAGAAAGATGTTTACCTGTGTTTTACTGACGATGCAAAGGCATTCAGCTGTGTGGATCATGACAATTTATGGATAACATTGTGAAGAATGGGAATTCCAGAACACTTATGTGTTCTCATGAGGAACCTGTACGCAGACCAGGAGGCCGTCATTCAAATAGAACAAAGGAATACTAAAGAGTTTAAAATCAGGAAGGGTGTGCATCAGGGTTGCATCATTTCACCATACTTAAGCAATCTTCACGCTGAGCAAATAATCCAAGAAGCAAGACTACATGAAGAGGAACACAGCATTAGGACTGGAGGAAGATTCTTTAACAACCTGTTGTGATACACAGATGACACAACCTTGCTTGCTGAAAGTGAAGATGACTTGACGCACTTACTGATGAAGATCAAAGACTACAGCCTTCAGTATGGATTACACCTCAACATAAAGAAGACAGAAATCTTTACAACTGGACCAGTAAGCAACATCATGATAAACGGCAAAAAGATTGAAGTTGTCAAAGATTTCATTTTACTTGGATCCACAAGCAACACTAACGGAAGCAGCAGTCAGGACATCAGATGATGTATAGCCCTGGGCCAATCTGCTGCCAAAGACCTCTTTCAAGTGCTGAAGAGCAAAGATGTGAAGACTAAGGTGCGCCTGACCCAAGCCATGTTATTTTCTATTGCCTCATGCATGTGAGAGCTGAATAAGGAAGACTGAAAAAGAGTTGATACCTTTGAATTGTGGTGCTGGCAAAGGATACTGAAAATACCACAGACTGCCAGAAGCACTGATAAACTGTCCTGGAAGAAGTGCAGCCAGGATGCGCCTTAGAAGCGAGATGGCCAGACTTCATCTCACCTACTTCGGTCACGTTGTCAGAAAGGATCAGTCCCTGGAGAAGGATGTCATGCTTGGTGAAGTAGAAGGTCAGAGAAAAAGGGGAGACCGTCAACGAGATGGACGGACACAGTGGCTGCAACGAGGGGCTGAAGCGTAGCAAGGATTGTGAGGCTGGCGCAGTCGGGCAGTGTTTTGTTCAGTTGTCCATGGGGTCACTATGAGTCGGAATCAACTCAATGGCACTTAACACCAACATGCAAATAAGGTGCTTGTGGGCCCCCAAGGGGACGGCACAGTTTGCTACTAATACAAATAAAGTGCACTGTACTCTTGTCTGGGTGGGACCATGCACATAAGCTGTATGGAATGCTAAAAGGAGGTTGGTCAGGTTTGCCACCCCACTAGGCTTAAAAGAGAGGGGTCTCACTGCCACTAAGAGAGAAGAGCCAGCAGCAGAGCATGTCCTGTGGACCCTGGGTCCTTGTGCTGGGAGCCTTCTAGACCCAGAAAACAGAGAGAGAACTGTGGCAGCAGGGAGACAGTGAGAAGCGGCGCAGAGACCAGCAGGCAACAGCACGCTGGCCTCCAGGCCCACTGAGTGAGAAAGCTGAGCACCTTCCGGCCGAGGCTTACTGGCAGAGTAGGGTGCCTCCGGGCACTTACTGGCAGCGCCACAAGAGTTTTGTAACACTTGGCCGAGCACAGCAGCGGCCCCTAGGAAGCGAGGACCAGAGAGAGGCCTGTCTGCAGCACGCGGCTGAGGAGAGGCCGTCCTGATTCAGCATCCTCAGTCACCTCTGAACTGTAACCTGTGACTTGCCTGATAAACCCTGCAATCATCAGCACCGTCTTTGTGGTCACTGCAGCGAATTTTGAAACCCAGAAGAGGAAAGGGAGTGCCCGGGGAGGCGGCCGGTGTCAGAATTGGTAAAAGATCAGCTTTGGGCTGATGCTGACAGAGATCCGCCCTCCCCTGGGGAGGCTAGAGGAGGTCTGACGTCTCCCCTTAGCCTCCCCGATTGTTTGGTCAGCATCCAGACGGAGTAAACAGGTGAGAGGATTAGACCCTGACTCACACCTTTTCTGATTTTAAACGATCCAGTGTCCCCTTGTGCCAATGACTGCCTCCTGCTCTATGTACAGGTCCCTCAGGAGCACAGCGAAGTGTTCAGGAATTCCCATTCTTCGCAACATTGTCCATAATTTGTTATGGGTAACAGTCAAATGTCTTTACATAGTCAATAAAAGCACGGGTAAACATCTTTCTGGTATTCTTGCTTTCAGCCAAGATCCATCAGACATCAGCAATGATATCCCTCATTCCACGCCCTCTTCTGCATCCGGCTTGAATTTCTGCCAGTTCCCTGCCAATATACTGCTGCAACCATTTTTTTACTTATCTGCAGCAAAATTTTACTTGTGTGACATTAATAATATTGTTCAATAACCTCCACACTCTGTTGGATCACCTTTCTATGAAATGGGCACAGATATGGGTCTCTTCCAGTCAGTTGGCCAGGTCGCTGTCTTCCAAATTCCCTGGCACAGACCAATAAGCGCCTCCAGTGCTGTATCCGTTTGTTGAAACATCTCAGTGGGTATTCTGTCAATTCCTGGAGGCTTGATTTCAGCAATACCCTCAGAGCAGCTTGGACTTCTTCCTTCAGCACCATGGGTTCTTGATCACATGCTACCTCCTGAAATGGCTGACAGTCAACCAGTGACTCTGTGTTCCTTTGATGCTTCCTGCGTCATTCAATATTTTGCCCATAGAATCCTTCTGTGTTGCAACTCGAGGCTCGACCGTGGAGCTGGAGGTGGAAAGAAAGGTGTGAGCGAGGGTAAGATCCCATCACGCCCTGGTGACCCACTGAGAGATAAGGAGCAGGGCAGAGAGGACACTCAGGTTTCTGGCTCAGGTGACTCAGCGGTGCCAACACCTGGACCAGAAACCCTAAAGGGAAGAGCGGAGAGGCTTGAGGGGAAGGACAGGAAGGCTGGTTTTGCACTTGTTCACCTGACATGCGCCGACCCAAGGCAGCACCCTGTGACGCGCACTGACCCTAAGGCAGCAGCCGGTGATGTGTGCTGACCCCAAGGCAGCACCTGGTGACAGGTGGCAAAGGTGCCCTGAAGGTGTTCTCTGAAGCGCTGCCCTGACGTCTTAGTTCTCTAGCGCTGCTGGTAACAGAAATACGACAAGTGAGTGGCTTTAACCAACAGAAAGGTACTTGCTTACACGGTTCAGGGGGCTGGCTCTGGAGGAGGGCTTCATTCCTGGGGTCCTTGGTGGACTTCACGTGGCATCTCTCACCCCACCTGTGCTGGCTTCTCTGGGCTCAATCTGCTACTTTTACATCCCCAAAATGATTGGTTTAAGACACATGCTACACTGATAATGGCCTCATTAACTGACCAAAGAAAACACTACTCCCAAACAGGATTAGTGCCACAGGCCTAGGGGCCATGAGTCACAGCACAGAATTGGGGGGAGGACACGCCGCAGAATCCATGACACCTGATTATAAAACGTCTGAGGCCTGGCAGTGGCCTTGTCCACTCCGGGAGTGCTCACAGCACGGACACGGAGCCTGGTGCACCGAGAACAAAGCTGAGGACACAAGCTTCCTTGTGGAGCTCACCCTCTAAGGGGCCACAAGCAGGGACAGGGGATGGGAGAGGCAGGCAGGGCAGGGGATGGTGTGGTTTCACGTCTGGTGGCCAACGGGAGGGAAAGGAAGGTGGGTGGGTGGATGTCGCCGTGGGAGCTCTCCTGATGGCTTCCACAGGCAGAGCTCGGAGACACTGCGGGTTCAGTTCAGGGCCACAGCAGGAAAGCGAGTATCGCAATGAAGCAAGCCACACAGACTTTTTTGTTTCCCAGTGCATATAAAAGCTATGTTTACACTACTATACTGTAGTCTCTTAAGTGTGTAGTCAGACCCACTGACGTGAGTCCATTCCAACTCACAACCCCTAGAGGACAGTGGAACTGCCCCACAGGGTCTCCAAGGCTGTCAGTCTTCACAGAAGCAAAGCCCAAACCACACCCACTGCCTGGAGTCCATTCTGACCCACAGCGCCCCCAGAGGACAGAGTGGAACTGCCCACAGGGTCTCCAAGGCTGTCAGTCTTTACTGAAGCCAACTACCTTATCTTTCCCCCTGGAGCAGCAGACGGCTTTGACCTGCTGACCTGTAGGCTGGTAAGCAGCTGAGTCCTTTAGCCACTGCGCCACCAGATCTCCTGAAGTGTGCATTAGCATGATGAAACAGAAATATGGTGAGAATGACCAAAACAGGACACAGAGACATGAAGTCAACACGTGCTACTGGAAAAATGGTGCCAGTAACTTTTCTAAACACAAGGCCGCCACAATTTCAATTTGTGAAGAACAAAGTGAAGTGCCATAAAACGAGGTCTGCCCGTGTGTTCTTTATGAAACGGGCAGCGTGATCATCAGCCACACCCGGGTAGGAGAGGTGGGGGGGGGGTCGGAGGAGAGAGGAAAATGGGATGGATGTCACCCAGGAGACGGGGGGACGGGAGCAGGATCAGACTGGACACTCATGTGGCTGCCGGGTCGCATGACGCTGGGTGACGCTGATTCTAAGTGATTATAACCTCAATCACCATAATCCGCTGGGAACCTCAGCTCCACCTCCCGTCTGTCAGTGTGTTGTCCTGTGGGGCTGGCGTGTCACTGTGAGGCCAGAAGCTGCACCCCGATACTTCTCATCTCAGCAGGGCCTCCCACGGTGGACAGGGTGCGGCAGAGCCTCCAGGCTAAGCCCAGGAAGAAAGGCCTGGGGCCCGACCTCCGAGAACCAGCCAGGAAACACCCTGTGGGGTGCAGCCCCCAAACTGCCGCCCTGAGATGGTCTCAAACCCTTAAACCAAAAATCTCCCTAAAGTCTTCTTACAACCGGACAATAACTGAGCTTCCCTAGTAGAGGACGCCTGCCGGGAGCACTGTGCTTTCAGACTGTCTGTGTGGGATCAAAGTGACAACAGCAACATGGAGATCAGAGGGGAAGTCCGGGGGCAGTGCGTGTGCGTTGATGGGGAGGACAACTCGGAAAGGGAGGTGAGATGGCCGCCAACTCGAAGAAAGGAGTCAACGTCCCTAAACTGTACGTGTAGAAATGATTGAATTGGTGTATGCTTTGCTGTGTATATTATGCTCAACGATAAAAATTATTTAAAAAAACACCCCTATGGATCACAACCGAGTACTGTCTGATACAGCACCACAAGATGAGCCCCTGGGCTGGGGACACGCAAAACATGGGGGCCACAACCATGACCTCAAGCCTGTCAGCAGCCAGGAACGTGGCGCAGACTGGCTGTGTAGCCCTGGAGCTGACTGACAGCGACGAACAACAGTCTCAGCCACCATTTACCATTTACCAGGGTCAGCCGGGTCGGGTCACCGGTCAACCAGGGTCAGCCGGGTCGGGTCACCGGTCAACCGCGGTAGGCCGGGTCACTGTTCAACAATGATATGCCGGGCCCTCTGCGTGCTTTACAGGCTTCACCTCCGCTCACCCACAGAGCCAGCCTGTGAAGCAGGGGTGAGGATCCCCGAGGGCTCGATGAAGACGCCTCGGTTTCCTCAGAGCAGCTCTGGAACTCTCCTGAGCTCTCTGGGCCAGCAGAGGGGGGTCTTGAGATGGCAGGCTCACCAGATCCTAACGCCCTCACCACGCTGCCTCCTGCAAAGGCAGCAGCCATAGCCACTGCCTCTGGTCTTAAATGCATTCTTATTGACGAAAACTTGGAAAACACACTTAGAATGTGCCGTCCTGGCCTAGTTTTCAGATACTTGAAATCCTGCCCCTGACTCACTTTCACGTCCCATTTCAATTTAAAGCTTCTTTAAGTTGTTGCCCAAAACCAGAAAACCAACCCAGCTGCTTCCACTCATGGCGGCCCCATGGGCGTCAGGGTAGAAGTGTGCTCTGTGGGGCTAATTCCTGGAAGCAGATTGCCAGAACTTTCTTCCGAGGTACCTCAGGGGGACTCGAAGCTCCAGTCTTTGTCTCACTGCTTATACCACCCAGGGACTCCTTAGGTCCTGCCCCTTCTGTGAACACAAGCACCCACAGGGTTAACTGCTCTGTGCAGGTGTTTCAGTGGCAGCACCCAGCACAGGAAGTGGTCAGACGCTGGGTGGGCTGTCACCTGCCTGTGGTGGGGTGGCTGTCATTGTCTTCTAGACCTTGACAACCATCCCTGACTCTCTTCAGGGGCAGTGAGAGGCCATCAAAACAAGGCTCGTGTCCTCCTCGCATGCTCTTAAGAAGTGCTGACAGCTTGTCATGTGAGCTTCTTGGCACATTCAAGAAACTACGCCTCACATGGTTGGGATTGTGGCAAAGAAAAGGAAGCAAATATGATCCCGAAACCCATGGCTGCCACCAGTTACAGCTACAAGCACCTGGTTCAGAGCAGGCCAAATATTTGCTCAAGGAGTGAAAGGTTCACCTTAAAGCCACATCTCTAGTTTGGCATTCCAAGTTCTGCAGGAAGCCCGTGGTGCTTAAAATTCTGCTAGGCAAATATTTTCTCACCATTAAAAAAATCAAGGACATTTATCTATGCTGTTGTTGTGTGCTATCAAGTTGATTCTGACTCATGGTGACCCCACGTGACAGGATATAACTGCCCCACAGGGTTTTCTAGGCTGTAATATTGATGGAAGGAGCCCTAGTGGTACAGTGGTTAAGCATTCAGATGCTAACCAAAAGGTTGATGGTTTGAACCCACTAGCCACTCTGTGGCAGGAACATGTGGCAGTTGGATTCTGTAAACATCGACAGCCTTAGAAACCCTATGGGTCAGTTCTACTTTGTCCTCTAGGGGCACAGTGAGTTGGAATCTACTCCACGGCAGTGGGTGTGGTTTGGGCTTTGCTTCCGTGAAGACTGACAGCCTTGGAGACCTGTGCAGTTCCGCTCTGTCCTCTAGGGGCGCTGTGGGTCAGAATCGAATCCACAGGCAGTAGGTTTGGTTTGGGCTTTGCTCCCATAAAGACTGACAGCCTTGGAGACCCTGTGGGGCAGTTCCACTCTGTCCTCTAGGGGCGCTGTGAGTCCAAACTGGCTCAGTAAGGATTTTTTTTTTTTAATCTTTACAGAAGCAGATTGCCAGATATTTTTCTCGGGGTGGGTTCAAACCACCAACCTTTCAGTTAGCAGTCAAACACTTACCCACTGGACCACGAGAGACAAAAATTTCTTCATGTGGACTTCCATGGTAAGTCTCATCACAGTATGTTACTACAAACACCCACAGAGACATACACACACAATACAGGAATCCCAGGTGGTACAAAACGTTCAGCTGCTAGTGAAAGGTTTGAGGTTTCAGTCACTGAGAGGTGACTCAGGTCACCCAGGAACAAAGTCCCGGCACTAGAACGGACAGGACTTGGAGACGGACTGGATGCTGACCCCTCGTGGTATCACTGCCAGTCCGAGCACTGTGTGTACCCTCTGAGCCTGGTTCCCTGACCTTAGCAAGAACCACCCTTGTGACAAGACTCCTCAGCTCTGCTCTGCCCGCCTTCTGCCTGCTCACCCCAACCCCCACCCTGCGGTGTCTGACCCCAGGAAAGGCTGAGGTGGGCCTACAAATACGGAGCCTGCAGGCAGCGTCTCACTTTGCCTGCCATTCCCTGCCAAACAGCACCCGACCTTCTAGGACTGCCTGGACCCTGGACCCCAGGGAAGGCACCTGCCTGTCTGCAGGGGTCGGCATCTGTGGGGACAACCGCAAAGGCACAACTGCTAGCTGAAAGACATGTCGGAAAAGCTGTTATCCTGCTGCCCCTGGCTGGGCCCAGTGTGCCCAGAGCTGTGTCGGCAAAGGGGGCTTGGGCGAAAGCAGCTGCCACCCCTGAAAACCATCCATCACGCTGCGGGAGAGGCCTGGGAAGAGTCTGTGTGGCGCAGGCATCGGGAAGTTGCAATGACTGTACAGTAGGTTGGGCTTTATATGTTGTTTGTTGTTGTTATGTGCTGTCAAGTTGGACCCGACTCATGGCGACCCCTCCTTGGGTTGCCGAGGCAGTATCACTACGGAAGTAGATTGCCCAACCTTCCTTCTGAGGAGTGGCTGGTGGAGTTGAACCACCAGCCTTCTGGTTAGCAGTTAAGTGCCTTAGGCACTACGCTACCAGAGCTTTTATACACACACACACAGATATACATATATGTACATATACACACATACATACATATACACATATACGTACATATACACATACATGCACACACGCACACACACATTCACAGTACACCCTTCATCCTCTAAGCGGGAGGTCCCTACCACGCGATTCTGCTCGCTTGGACAGTGAAACACAGATGGCCTCTGTCTGTCAGCATTTCCTAGCAATCCTCACAAGAATAAAGAGCACAGTGCAAGTTTCTTGCTGCCTCAGTTTCCCTGCAGCTGTATGCAAAAGCCCTGAAAGCAATCAAGGTGTTAATAGAAAAAAAGAAAACAACCGACCGCCATCAAATGAATTCCAACTCACAGCGCCCCTAGAGGACAGAGTATAGACTTGCCCCATAGGGTTTCCAAGGCTGTCATCTTTAGAGAAGCAACCTGCCATGTCTTTCTTCCATGGAGCAGTTGGTGGGTTAGAACTGCCAACCTTTCAGTTAGTAGCCAACTGCTTAACCATGTGCTATCAGGGCTCCTGCAGTATTAATCAATGTACTGATTTGCCTAGAGTAATAATAGGCTAATACGTGGAAGCCGACATGCTTTGTGGCAACTACGTTACAGTTTAGCACTTGGACCTCTCCCACATTCAGAGAAAATGAACAAGGGGCTTTTCTAAGACTGAAGTCTCAGATAATTTCAGTCACAGCTGAGTGAGGAAGGCACCTTGAGGAAGTAGATTGTGGTTGGAAGGACACTGGTTCTCATTCAGAATGTTCTACGAACTCGCTGTGTGACCAAAGCCAATCACTTAGCCTCTCTGAGCCAGGCTTTCTTAAACTGGTGACTTCAAACCTCCTTTCAGAGCTAGAACAGAGTTTCTCCTTTGGGGACATTTTCACCTCATCACCTTCCAGAATGAAAGAACCACCATTTCTAAAATGGAAACTCAAGGCAGAAACCAATACTTGTTGCACGCCTGCTACGCACTGGGCACCGTGTGGTGCTTCATACCTTCATATCCTGACATCACATTTAACCCTCAGGACCACATAGACAGATACTATGATCCCTGAGTCAGGTCCACAGAGAATCACGGACAGTGTCTTATCAGTATCCACAGTGCCTGGAATACCGCATGTGCTCAATAAATGTTTAATTCCTAATGTAATTGCTGTCGATTGTAAAAAGTTGAATTGGCGAAAGGTGTGTGATGGATACATTTACAACAACAGAGTAGCTGCCAAAGCTGTTCACTTACAAAAACCTCATGGGATCTGGTTCTTTGGTTTGGAGGTTTGGGGGTCATGGTTTCATGGAACATCCCAGTTAAATGGCCTAATAAGGTATGTAGTGCTTTTGTTCTACCTCCTAGTTTGTGGCCTACAGCCTGGGGGCTGAAAAGCTTGCAAGCAGACACCCAAGGTGTTGTTCTCTGTTTGCCTGGAGCAACAGAGGAAGGGGAGTCAGACACAAGAGGAGGACACGGAATACCTGGCTAATCACCTCCATGAACAACCACCTCCTTCGCCATGAGACCAGAAAAACTGGACGGTGCCTGCCTACCATTACTGACTGTACTCAGCAAGGGTTCTATAGCAGAATTCTGATCAAAAGGGGGGAAACACAGAACAGAAGTTCATATTCCCATGGACTCTAGACCTGCTGGAGCCCTGGAGGCTAGATGAAACCCCTAAAACTATTGCCCTGAGATCATCTTTAAACCTTAAACCAAAAACATCCTCTGAAGTTGTCTTAAAACCAAAAATAATTTAGTTAAACTAGCAAAGAATGAGTACTGTGCTCTTTCAAGAACTATCTCTGTGAGGACTAAGGTACACCTGACCTAAGCCATGGTATATTCAATGAGCTCACATGCTTGTGAAAGCTGGACAATGAATAAGGAAGACTCAAGAGCTGATGCCTTTAGTTAAGTGTTGACAAAGAATATCAAGTACACCATGGGCTGCCAAAAGGACAAACATCTGACTTGCAGAAGTACAGGCAGAAATCTGCCTTAGAAGTGAGGATGGTGAGACCTCATCTCACGTGCTTTGGACATGTTATCGGGAGGGACATGGAGAGGGACATCATGCTGGGTAAAGTGGAGGGTCAATGAAAAAGAGGAAGACCCTCAACAAGACAGACTGACGCACTGGCTGCAACCGCAGGCTCAAACACAGCAGAGATCGTGAGGACGGTGCAGGACCAGGCAGTGTTTTGTCCTGTTGTACACGGGGTCACTGTGAGTTGGAACCAACTCGACAGCCCCTAACTACAACAACATATGGGATCAAACTGACAGCAGCAACTGTAAGGAGCAGACAGGGAACTTAGGGGGCAGTGAGTTATGTTAATGGGGGAGGAATGACTCGAGGGTAAGGCTGGCTGCTCAACTTGAAGAATGACATCACTGTCGCTGAATTACACGTGTGGAAACGGTTGAGTTATGTATGCTCCGCTGTGTACACTGTCAACAACAACAAATAAATTATATGTATATACTCAGAAAACCAAATTCACTGCCATCTAGTCAATCCCAACTCAGTAAGTAAGGATTCGAACCTGGGTCCTTCTGCCCCCTAGCCCCTTTCAGTGCACCCCTCCTTCAGATTAAGACTGCAACTTGCTTCACTTGTTCCAGAAAGCCATTAGTGGTTTAAAAAACATCCAAAGTACTCAGAGAGTAGATACCAGGGAAGATAACTGGCAGGTTGGACTCTCACTGATGGCTTTTTGGGATTATGGAATGTCATGCAGACACCAGGCCATGCCATTCAGGTTCACAGAAGGTACTTCCCTTTGGAATCTGTCAGCCACTCTTTAACTCAAGATGGTAGACAGGAACCAAATGGACCCTAGATAACTCGTTGCCATTCACCAAGCCCTGAATCTGGTAACCGTTGAGCATTTCCTTTGGTTGGAGGGAAACAGACAAATGGCCACTCCCCAGTGGAGCCTGAGAGGTCACTTCCTTTGCTAAGAGACTTTGGGAACCACCCCCACACTGATTTTTCAGGGCCCCCGCGTGTCTTTTTTTTTTTTTTGCATGTCCTACGAAGACCCTGGTCCCCTCCCACTGCTCTGTTTTGCCAGGATCTCTGTTCTCCCTCGGGCCACAGAGTGAGGGAGGGGAAGCTGAGGTTGGGAGATGGCGTCATCACGGGGCCTCGGTTTTATGAAATAAGTAGCTTGGAGGACTGCAGTGGGCAGGGGCCTTTGAGAAGGAAAGAGGCCGCCATGGCCAAGTGACAGAGGGAAGGAGCCCCGAAGGCCCCCGATGCAGCATCCCCCCCCGCCCCCCCGCCTCTTCCCCTGCCTTCTCCTGCCCGCTGGGCCCACTGTCCTCCTCTCCGGCCATGGCATGGTGCCGGGGCTCTGACCTGCCGCTTGCACTGTGGTCATGGCTGGCTCTGGTGGTGCTCAGAGGTGGTGGGAGGCAGCCCGAGGACGAGGCTGGGCAAAGCAGTGACTGGCATGAAGAACCAAGATGGAGCAGGGAGAAGGCCCCAGGCGAGGAGCCATCGCGGGCGTGGGAGGCCGAGAGGAACTGGGCAGGGCGGGCCTCCACGGGGCACAGAATGCTGCCTCACAATCCCGCCCTGCCCCAAGATTCTCAGGTTCTGAGCCTGAGTCCTGCTAGTGGAAGAGGCTCACGGGGCCATGGGGCGGAAAGTTCCAGAAAGAAGCCCACTTAATACCACCACCCAGGGCATCCTTGGTAAAAATCACTTCTCAGAGGGAGGGATGTTAGAGCCAGCCACGTTAAGACAAGATGGGACAAGGCACCACAGACAAGAGCCCTGGGCCAGGCTTTTTTCCTGTGTCCCTGGGGACAGGTGAGGTAAGGAGCCCCAACGGTGCCCTCCTCCCCCTAAGTTCCCACAAGCAATGAATTCACTTGTTTTTGTGGGTTGTTTCCTCTTAGTTTCCTAGAACAAAGTCCTTGTGTTTCCAATGTGGCTGTAAGAAAAGAGGAAACACGTTCCTACACCTCTGCCAGGAGAAAGGGCTGCCCCCGGGGGCTGTGTGTAAAGCTTGTGTCAGGATCCAGGAAAGCCAGGCTGGCGGAAGGCGCCCAGCATGAGAGGCCACATCCTGTCCACTGGGCTGGGGCGAGTCCTGTTTCCATGCACTGTGGTTCCTCAGCTGGGTGTACCAGTGTCCTAGGACTGCCGTCAAAAATGGACCAAACAACAAAACTCTAGTCTCTCACAATTCTGGAAACTAGAAACCCAAAGTCAATGTGTCCTCAGGCTTGGCTCCTTCTGAAGGCCCTGAGGGAGAACCTTTCAGGCCTCTCTCCCAGCTTCTGGTGGTTGTTGTTGTTAGGTGCCGTCAAGTTGTCTCTGACTCATGGTGATCCTATGCACAGTAGAACGAAACACCGCCCGTTCCCACGCCAGTTCCATGATCCCTGCTATACTTGAGCCCATTGCTGCAGCCACTGTGAGGGCCTTCCCCTCTTTCGTCAACTCTCCACCTTACGAAGCATGCCATTCTTCCCCAGGGAATGGTCCCTTCTGACAACATGACCAAAGAAGGTGAGACGAAGTCTGGCCATACTTGCTTCCAAGGAGCATTCTGGCTGCACTTTCTCCAGGACAGATCTGTTAGTTCTTTTAGCAGTCCACAGTACTTTCAGTATTCTTTGCCAACACCACAACTCAAAAGCATGGACTCTTCTTCAGTCTTCCTTATGCACTGTCCAGCTCTCACGTGCATATGAGGCGACTGAAAATATCATGGCTTGTGTCAGGCGCACCTTAGTCCTCAAGGAGACATCATCTTTGCTCCTCAACATTTGAAAGAGGTCCTTTGCAGCTGACTTGCCCAGTGTTCTATGTCGTCTGATGTCCTGACTGCCGCTTCAAATGGTGTCGATTATAGAACCAAACAATGTGAAGTCTTCGACAACTTCAATCTTTTCTCCACTTATTGTGATGCAGCTTATAGGTCCAGTTGGGAGGATTTTTGTTTTCTTTATATGGAGGTGTAATCCAATACTGCAAATTGTATTCTTCAATCTTCATCAGTAAGTGCTTCAAATCATCCTCACTTTCAGCAAGCAAAGTTGTGTCGTCAGCATATCGTAGGTTGTTAATGATTTTTCCTCTAATCTTGATGCCATATTCATCTTCATACAGTTGACCTTCTCAGATTATTTGCTCAGCATATAGACTGAGTAAGTATGGTGAAAGGATACAACCCTGATGCACTCCCTTCTTGATTTTAAACCATGCAGTGTCCCCTTGTTCTGTTCGAACGACAGCCTCTGGTCTGTGTACAGAGCACACATGAGCACAATTAAGTGTTCTGGAATTCCCATTCTTCTCAATGTTATCCATAATTTGTTATGATCCACACAATCAAATGCTTTTGTATAGTCAATAAAACACAAGTAAACATCTTTCTGGTATTTGCTTTGAACCAAGGTCCATCTGACATCACAATGATCAACTTCTGGTAGCTGCTGGCAATCCTTAGCTTGTAGCCTCATCATGCCAATCACTGCCTCCATCATCAGTCTTCTTAAAAGGACCCCAATGATTGAATTTAGGGCTCTCTACTTCAGTATTCCCATAAGCAATATCATAAGCGGAGAAAAGACTGACGTCATCAAAACCCACTGCCATCCAGGCAATTGCGTCTCATAGTGATAGAGTGGAACTGTCCTATGGGCTTCCAAGACTGTCAATCTTTAAAGAAGGAGACTGCCTCATCTTTCTCTTAAGGAGTGGCTGATGGGTCCAAACCACTGACCTTTCGGTTAGTAGCCAAAAGCTTTAATCACTATACCACAGAGCTCCTCAAAGTTGTCAAGGATTTCATTTTACTTGGATCCACAATCAACGCCCATGGAAGCAACAGTGAAGAATCAAATGATGTATTGCTCTGAGCAAACCTGCTGCAAAAGATCACTTTAAAGTATTAAAGAACAAAGATGTCACGTTGAACACTAAGTTGCACTGACCCAAGCCACGCTATTTTCAGTCTTCCCATATGCATGCGAAAGCTGGACAATGAATAAAGAAGACCAAAGAAGAACTGATGCATCTGAATTATGGTGCTGGTGAAGAATACTGAATATACCATGGACTGCTAGAAGAACAAACGACTCTGTCCTGGAAGAAGTACAACCAGAATGCTCCTTAGATGTGAGAATGGGTGAGCTTCATCTCATGTGCTCTGGTCACGTTGTGAGGAGGGACCAGTATGGATTACACCTCAACATACAGAAAACAAGAATCCTAACCAGACCAACAGGCAACATCACAATAAACTGAGAAAAGACTGAAGTTGTCAGAGATTTCATTTTATTTTTCATTTCATCATTGGATCCACCATGGAAGCAGCAGTCAAGAAATCAGACATCATATTGCTCTGATAAATCTGCTGCAAAAGATCCTTGCATTACGGAGCAAAGATGTCACTTTGAAGACTAACATGTGTCTTACTCAAGCCATGGTATTTCCAATCTCCTCATACTCCGGTAGTGTAGTGCTTTACTGCTAACCAGAAGGCTGGCGGTTCAAACCCACCAGCCACTCCTCGGAAATATGGGGCAATCTACTTCCGTAGTGATGCTGCCTTGGAAACCCAAGGAGGGCTCATTGGGTCTGACTCGATGGCACATAACAACAACATAACAACATATGAATGTGAAAGCTGGGCAATGAATAAGGAAGACCAAAGAAGAGTTGATGCTTTTCAATTGTGGTTTTGGCAAAAAATACTGAAAATACCACAGACTTCCAGAAAAGCGAAGGAATCTGTCCTAAAAGAAGTGCAGCTGGAATGCTCCTTAGAAGCGAGAATGGCCAGACTTCATCTCACCTATTTAGGGACCAGTCCCTGAAGAAGGATGTCATGTTTGGTAGAGGGTGAGTGAAAAGGGGAAGACCCTAATGAGATGGACCGACACAGTGGCAGCAACAATGGTCCCAAGCATGGCAGGATTATGGAGGACGGCACAGAACCTGGCCGCGTCTGTTGTACATGGCGTCACTAAGATCAGAGGTGACTTGATGGCACCTAACAACAGGTTAAAAATGATAACAGGTCCCAGTATGGTGAGTGGTGTCTGGGGGCTTCAAAGCTTATGAGTGGCCATAAGAGATATAATTATTAGTCTGGAACAGAAGAGAAAGCAGGAAACCCAAGAATCAGAGGACTGACCTGCAGGAGTAACTGTCTACATGAACCCCTGCTGCCTTCAACTTAAGACCAGAACCCTAGTTCTTCTAGTGCCTGCCCCCATTATTGAACATTCTGATCAGGGGCACAGTAAATGGATCCTGATAAAAAGGGAAAAACTGTGGAAGAGAACTTCAAACCCTTAAAAAATCCAGACTTATTGGACTCATCGAGGCAGGAAGGAATGCTGGTGGTACAGTAGTTAAAGCACTTGGCTGCTAACCAAAAGGTTGGTGGTTCAAACCCATCAATCACTCCACGGGAAAAAAGATGTGGCAGTCTGCTTCCATAAAGATGACAGCCTTGGAAACCCTATGGAGCAGTTCTACTCCGTCCTGTAGGTACCTATGAGTTGGAATCAGCTTGGTGGCAGTGGGTGTTTTGGGTTATTGGGGCTGGAGGAGTTCCCCAGACTATGGACCTGAGTTGTTCTTCAAACCTTGAATTGAACCTACCCTCTGAACTCAAACTAAGTAACAGTTTAACCCAAAGAATAAAGACTGTCAACTTGATTATAAGGTTTTCTTTAAAAAAAAAAAAAAATCTATGTAAGACCAAAGGGTCAAAAGCTATATTAACGAATAGATGAGAAAGCTGGGGGCAGGAAGAGTAAGTTAATTGACATGGAACAATCAGAGCAGAAATACGAGAACGTGAAATAATGTGGAGCCTGGAATCAACGTCACTGATCATTATGTCTACAAACTGTGGAATCAGAGTCGGTTTTGCTGTATTTTCACCAAAAATAAATTTTAAATAACTTGACAGTAGGTGTGAAATGTGGAGTTGTTGTTAACTGCGTACCACACGCCATCTGCCTGAATAACAGGTTTCAACCTAGGCTGTTACCTGATGGTGACGTCTTCATGATAAGCAGTACCCCTTGCTTTGGGATAATCCGTGGCCCTTGGTGCTGTTGCATGATGTATAGTCTCGAGTTTCACACAGGGAGGCCCTTTGTGTGGGATGCTCTCCCTCCTCCACCTAGCCATTGAGGAACTAGCACCTGTCACCTCCAGGTCTCCTTCCTTCCCTGTATTACTGCTGACCCTGGTCTCCAGCACCTACAAGCTTCCCAAAGTGTCTCCGGGCTGGGTTTCTCTCTGCACCCGACTTGAATGGCCTCCCAGTGCTCTCCACTGCCCACAGTGCCTAATCCAAGCTCTTCATCAGCCTGTCATTACAGATCATGTGCAACTGGAATTCCGTGCATGCCCAGGGCAGCTTCTGAGGGTCCCTGGGAGAAGCCCCTCCACAGAAACTTGTCTTTCTCCTCTGGATTCCAGCATCTCTCCCCTGGCATGTACTACTAAGTGCCATTTCATGGGAAATTGAGTTCACTGGTAATTATATTCTCTTCGGACATGGTCTGCTCCCCAGCCTGGTAGTGAAGCGGATCCCACAGTTTTCTGGTCAAACACACAGGGTTCCAGAGGTCAGGCTGCCTGAGTCCAAGGACCCCACTTCCTTGATCTACTGATTCACTGCTTGTGACTGTCTCCTCATCTATTAAATGGGGTGGTAATCGGAACCTTCTGCAGGGCACTTGCACATCTAGCCAATGAATGAATTAAAGAACTGGGTCAACCAGGAGGCCTCTGTGTCCTGCTGATGAGTATACTTTTCAAAGAAATACAGACTTGACAGGGCCTGGGGGGAGGGATGGTGTTTGGATTCACATTTCCTGTGGTTGCTACTGAGGGTGAGCTTTTCTTTGTTTTTCTTTGTTTAGTACAGTCTTCTATGAATCATCTGTGTTCCTTCTCTCCACTGTTTTCATATCATCAAATTGTATATATACACACACACTTAATTTACCAAGCAGCACATTAATACATTTTCATTCTAAACCAAGGCTGCTCATCCTTGGCACTATAGACATACGGGGCTGTGTCTTCATTTCCTGAGACTGACAGAAACATCTAAGTGGGTGGCTTTAGAGAACAGAACTTTATTTAGGAGGCTCCAAGTCCAAATTCAGAGCTCCAGGGGAAGGTGCTCTGTCGGTTCACAGGTTTTCAACATCCGTAGGTCTGGCGCTCCTTGGAGATCTCCTTGTATCCTGACATCAGTCCTCCCCTGGGTCTAGGATGTTCTCAGCACAGAGACCCCAGGTCCAAAGGGCATGTGACACTCCAAGCTGTCTTCTTGGTGGTACAGAGGTCCCTCTGATCTCTGCTGGCTTATTTCATCTCTTATATCACAGACAAGATTGACTAAGGATACAGTCTAATCTGCTAGATTGTATCCTGCTTCATTAACATCATAGCAGTAAGGATTTATAACACACTGGATAATTACAAGGGAGCTCTGGTGACATAGTGCCTAAGGCATTTGACTGCTAACCAGAAGGTTAGTGATTCAAACCCACCAGCCACTCTGCAGAAGGAAGACTGGGCAATCTACTCCTGTAGAGATCTACCACCTCAGAAACCCAAAGGGGATCACTATGAGTCGAAATCGACTCAATGGCAGTGAGGGGTTTTTTTTAGGACAATTACATCAGATCACAAGATGAAGGACAATTACATATTACTGAGAATCATGGCCTAGTCAAGTTAACACTTATTCTGAGGCAACACAATTCAAATCATAACCTCCATGTATTTACATGTATATGTACATCTACATAGTCTGACCTGCTTTCTGTGTGGAATCACACTCCATGTGTTGCTCTTCAGTTGGCTTTTTTCAGGTAATCTTTCCACATCCAGAGATGCCCACATTCTCTGTCTTCCATCTTATTACAACACGTGTCCCACTTTGTTGGAAGGCTGGACCCTCCATTCAAATTCCGGAATACAAAACCTTTTCCTTTGTTGATCACGTTCTTCCTGTCCCAAGAACTGTGGCACAAGAGGAGTACCCATACTCCCTGTACTTTGTTCAGTGCTCGCTTTATTAACTTCATAAATCTTATAAACCAAATTTTGGAAACCTTTGCCAATGATAATTAAAAATATATTAAATGAATTCTCATAAACAATCCCACCTGTGGTTATAAATTTGGCATGGTTGATTCTTTCGAATACTGCAAACAGCAAATAAAGGATAAACAAATGTAATAATTACAAAACCACTTTCTTACTCTAAATGCCAGCACCATTGATTTAACTAATATCTTCATGATTTCCTATACCTTTCTAGGGTTACAATGATAAATATATTAGTTGCTCTCCAGAGTGGCTGTCCCCAAAGAAAAGCAATAAAACCTCTAACCAGATGAATAAAGGTAATGGGGTACCGACGGACTGATTCTTGGCTATGGCCAGATCTACATTGTTTTCCTTGAGGCAATTCAAACCAAGCCATTGGTTAAGGTTGCTTCTTATAAGTAAATTTCCTTTGTTACATCAAAGAAGTAGAGCCAGAATGTTCCTTGGCAGTGAGGATTGTGAGATTTCACCTCACATACTTTGGACATGTTATCACAGGGACCAGTCCCTAGAGAAGGACATCATGTGTGGTAAAGTAGAGGGTCAGCGAATAAAAGGAAGACCCTCAACTAGACGGACTGACACCAACAGGAGGCTCGAACATGGCAATGATTGTGAGGATGGTGCAGGATCAGGCATTAGAATCTATGCTTGGCTTGTCAGTATTTTATTAAAATTAGCAAAGCTACCTATAAATTCCAAGAAATGAAGGGCTGAGGCTTTGTGCTTACATCTTCTCTTCAGGACATCTGGATATGTGTTATCTGTGAGTGCACTCTTTTTTATTATTATTATTTTATTATAATTTGGGTGAAAGTTTACAGAGCAAATTCATTTCCATACAGCAGTTCACATACACTTTGCCTCATGACATTGACTGCAATTTCCCACAATACAATAGCTCTCTTCCCACTTCCTCCCCATGGTTACCTCTTCCTGTGTCCTTTCCTCCATGCACTCCTGCCCCGAGCTGTCTCCTTGTGCATATACAGCCTTTCTATTCTCCCATGATTATTCTCTCCAAGGAGTGTATCTACATCTGTCTTTTGTTTGGCTAGACACCACAGGAGTGGGATCAATACCAGACCTGAACGACAGCTAGGGGCCACAGTCTCAGGGGTTTCACCAGGCTCTATGAGATCAGCAAACCTGGTTCCCCCCTTTTTTTAAAAAAATGATTTTGAGTTTTGTTCCACATTGTTTTCCCACTTTATCCAGGATCTCCTACATAGATCCCCCTCTGAGTGGTTGATGGTGGTAGCCAGGCACCATCTAGTTCTTTTGGTCTCATAGTCATATAGGCTGAAGATCGCATGGTGTATTGGCCCCCTGGACTAATTGTTTCCATGTGTCTTTGGTTTTCTTCATTCTTCTTTGCTCTGGACAAGGAGAGACCCATCGTTGCATCTAGATGGACACTTGCAAGCTTTTAAGATCCTAGTTGCTACTCACTGAAGTAGGATATAGAACATTGTTTTTGTGTAGTATGTTATGCCAGTTGGGCTTGATGTCCCCTGTGACCATGGTCCCAAGCCCACAGGTCCAACTACTCGCTTCCTCTGGGTAGCTGGCTGCGGCCAAGAAGTGACTACAACCTTGCCCTTGTCAGCTCTACTATATACCTGGACATTCTTACAGAACATACAAATTCCCTTGTAGAAACACTGTCTGCCAACCCTATACATGGTCATGGACATACTGCCCCCTGCAGACATACCTAATCGTTCGGCCTGTCCACCCATCTATCTACCCCTATATCAACGCTTGCTATCACTATGAGTGTACTCTTGAGCTCTCTCCTTATCTGGCTTCTGTGGGTGAGCACTGAGGTGGGAAGTGCGGGATCCCTTGTCCTTCTGGTTTTCATGAGTGACCTCCAATACTGACACTTCTGGCTTTTTCTAGTGCCAACTCTGTGTTTACCTGTTTCTACTCCCACACAGAAACAAGTACATATGATCACGCTATAAACAGGTATGTACTAGACTCCTCGGAAGGAAGGTTGGGCAATCTACTTCCGTAGTGATACCGCCTTGGAAACCCAAGGTGGGGTCACTATGAATTGGGTTCGACTCAACGGCAGTGTGTTTTGTTTTTTGTTTTTTTTTGTACTAGTCTCCTAGGGCTACCATAACAAAATGCCACACACTCCGTGGTTTACAAGAACAGAAACATATTGTCTCATGGGTCTGGAAGCTGGCAGTCTGAACTCAGGATGTCAGCAGGGCCACGTTCTCTCCGATGGCTCTAGAGGAAGATCCATCTTTGTCTCTCCCAGCTTCTGGTGGCTCAAGTGTTCCTTGGCTTGTAGCTGCAGCAAAACTCTTGCTGTCACATGGCCATCTTCTCTCTTACAAGGACATCACTCAGAATGAATTAAGACTCATCTTGTTCCACTTTGACCTCATGTTAACTTAACTGATAACATCTTCAAAGACCTTGCTTCCCCACATGGTCATGTTCACAGGTACTGGGGGTTAGGACTTCAATGTATCTTTTTGTGTGACACAGTCCACCCCATAACAAGATGTAAAACAACACATCCACATATCAATCTCTTACAGTATTAGTCTTCTGTTATGCATAACAGACTACCACAAACTTGGCAGCATCAACAACACGTATGTGTATCTCAGTTTCTCTGGGTCAGGAGTCTGCACGTGGCTTTTGTTGACTGCTCCTCTCAGGCTCTCAGAAGGCTGCAAAGACATCAGCTGGGCTGCCATCACATCTGGAGATTCATATGGAGAAGCGGCTGCTGCCAAGCTAACTCAGGTTGATGGCAGAATGCATATCCTTATGGCTGTGTGAGTGCAGGCCCAGCTTCTTGCCGGCCTGAGGCCACCTGCAGTCTCCATCATGTGGCCCTCTCCACTGCCTGCCCACAACAGGGCTGTTGGCTATTTCAAGACAGTTTTGTAGCCTGAAAGGCTAAGCCCTTCTTGAAAGGGCTTGTACCTAATTAAGTCAGGCTCACCTCAGATAGGGAGCTCTGGTAGCATAGTGCCTAAGGCACTTGACTGCTAATCAGAAGGCTGGTGGTTCAAACCCACCAGCCACTCCTCGGAAGGAAGATGGGGCAATCTACTTCCGTAGTGATACTGTCTCAGAAACCCAAGGAGGGGTCGCTATGAGTCTCGGTTCCGACTCAACAGGTCCCGACTCAAAGGGTCTGACTCGACAGCACATAACAACAATAGCACCTCAGATAAACCCCTTTTATCATTAACTCAAAACCAACTGCTTTGGGATGTTAATTCCACCTGCAAAATGCCTTCATCTCTGGCTAGAAGCCAGCCAAATGCAGTGGGGGGGGGGTGGCACACAGGGTGTGAGCAGTGGGGAAGAGATCACGGAGGCCACCTAAGCTCTGTCTGCTACACCTACTTAAGGAAATCACTCCAAATGAAACAGCCTATCAGTCACCCTGCTTCTGCCTTTGTGTGCACTTTGCATGAACACTCTCTTAGGAGTTGCCTTAAGAATTCATGGCCCTTGCCCTCAAGGCTCTCTGAGCTTATCTGTCCCTCAGCTCATGCTACCGGCTGCAGCCATAGGCCTCCTTGCAGTTGCTGGAAGAGGCGGGGCACACTCTGTTCCTGGCCCGTGTACTTGCCCTTCACTCCCCACCAGAGGCCATGTGCTCATGTCTCCTCTCTTATTTAAACCTCTGCTAGACCGTCACCTATGGTGGGGTGAATCATGCCCCCCTAAAAAAGACATGTTGAAGTGCTAACCCCACTACCTATGAATGTGCCCTTATTTAGAAACAGACTTTGAAGATGTTATCAATTCACGTGAGGTCATGCTAGACCAGACTGGGTCCGAATCCTACATGAGCTGTCCCATAAAAGAGTTGGAGGAAGGAGACCCAAGTGAAGATGCAGCTAAGAGCCAAGGAATGCCATGGTTCACCAGCCATCACCACCAGCTAGGAGAGAGGCCAGGTCAGAGAACAGAACATGACTAGCAACCCGGAAGCCTCGGTGGATCCCTTTGGTCCAGACACCCACTTCCTGGTTATTATGGTAACATTATGGTAGTCCTTTCATTGGTCATCTTTATCCTTTTACCATCAAACATCCATCCTTGAACTTTATAATTAAGTTCTTATTTTTGAACTTCACATATACCATATTTTCTTGTATATAACACACCCATGTAAATAAGGTACACTCAAATATAACACACACAACACTCATAGAAAACTAGCACATAAGGGGGTTGTGTGGCTTGCAAAAGCCGTGTAGTGGCCACATCTGCATAAAGATACAGTAAGTTGGACCATATAATACACAGTCTTTGGGGTCTGCCTTTTCTCATTCAACGTCCGTTCAAGATTCATCCTGCTGCTGTGTTCAGCTGTACTCCACTCTCCTTTTGTTCTCGTGATACTCCACCGTATGATTTGTCCACTCCACCAGGGATGGACATGTGGGGCTGTTACAGACGCCGAGGTGTGCCGACAGGGTAGCGGCCTCAGTGGACTCACACAGCGCTGCTCACAAAGATGGTGCAGGACTGGGCAACCCTCCGCTGCTGTGTCTACAAGTGCCACGAGTCAGAGCTGACATCGTGGCAACTATCCCCACCACAGACACGCTGCCGAGAATGCTCTTGGCAGTGGTCCTGGTGGGTCTGTCACCTGACGCAGCACTAGAACACACGGTTCTCCCATCTCAGCTTTACGGCCACACAGATTGGCAGTGATGGCATCAACCTGTACTCCCACTCAGCCTATCTGGTAGGCACCTTGTTCTGGGTTTAACTGCACTTCCTTGCTGCCTGAGGAGGTCAGGCACTTTTCATAAGTTCATTGGCCACTTCAAGTTCTTAGGAGCCCTGGTGGCACAATGGTTAAAGCGTACAACTCTAAGTGAAGAGTTGGAGGTTTAAAGATGTTTGAAGATGCAGGAGTCTGCTTCTGTAAATATTTACAGCCTTAGAAGTCCTCCAGGGCAGTTGTACCCTATCCTCTAGGTCATTCTGAGTTGGACTCGACTCCACGGCAGTGGGTTGTTCAAGCCCTTTGCCTGCTCTTCAGCTGGGATGTCTTTGTCTGGCTGACTTGCAGTTAGTTCCTTCTGCATTCTGAATACTAGCCCTTTGTTGGCTATGTGTGTTGTCAATATCTTCTTCCACTCTGTGGCTTGCCTGTTCAGCCAAATAATGGTCTCCTTTGATAAAGAGTTCTTGATTTTAAAGTAGTTCAATGTGTCAGTCATTAAAGTTGGTGAATTTAACGTCCTTCTTTGTAAATCCTCCTCTGTCAAGATCCTTCTTTTCTTCATTAACCATTTGTATCCCACATCATCTTCTGAAAGCCTGGTTTTGCCTTTCACACTTAACATCTGTAATTACAGTGCCCTGCATCTAGGTTTATGCCTCTTGTCTTAGCATCTCACCCATTTAACACCTCTTTATTCTTTTTCTCAAAGATATGTATTATTTTCTTAAGCTTTTCTTCCAGGAGGAGGGGAGTTACTGGTACTTCTTTGCTGATTCTTTGCAGATCACTGGTGTTTGGAGGGGTACCGACTGTCACAGAAAAACCTGGATCCAGACTTGTATTTTACACCTATCCTGTGTGACGTTGGTCCTCGGTGCTCTGGGAGGGCTGTGGGGAGGCTTGGCAGAGCTGGGACTGAGAAGTGTCACTACCCAGGGTGGTACCTTGCTGTGGCAGCCTCCATGGAGTTCTGTTCTATGCTTGAGAGTGAGCTGCTGGAGTCTGGAGAAGGAAACATCACCCTGGAGTAGGTCACTGACACGAAATGAAAGCCACTGGCTAACTATAAAATACAGGAAAAGACATTTTAGGTCCACTTGGTTTGTTTGGCCAGTTATATGTCAGGAGTCAAAATATACACACATGTTCTTTTTACATCCAGATATAACACAGATCACAATTTGGTTTTGATCGCACTGTGAGTTCCCCATAATTAGAAGCTCCTCCAATTATTGTCACCTGGCAGTGCTCATGTGGTGCTGTGCAGTCATGCATATAGCACATGGAAGGTGGGCCCTGCACAGGAGCTTGCCCGCCATAGATCCACACAAGGACCTGCTGCCAGAGTCCTTTCCAGCTCATGGAGACCCCGTGTGACCAGAACTGTGCTCCATAGGGTTTTCAATGGCTGATTTTTCAGAAGTAGACTGCCAGGCTTTCTTCCAAGGTGCCATTAGGGTGGACTTGAACCTCCAACCTTCTGGTGAGCAGCCAAGTACATTAACTGTTCGCACCATCCAGGGACTCAATCAGGGACTAAAATAAAGGTCTGAATTCAAGGTTTGTTTCGCTTCCTAAAGAGTGGTTTATGTTAAGCAAATAAGGCTTTCCTTCCTCTGCTGTAGACCCTTCTACTTTACCATTTACCTTATCAACTTATTTTACCAACTCCTAAGTACACCTCTATTCCCACAACTCAGAAAAAGTCCCGCTCTCAAATGGGCTTCTCCTCTCCCATTGGATCTTTACCAGGTGCCAGCACCTTCTGGAAAGATTTGAATCCCCAACATTGCAGTGCAGTTGATTCCAACTCACAGCACCCCTAGAGGACAGAGTGGAACTGCCCCACAGTTTCCAAGGCTGTCAATTTTTATGGAAGCAAAGCCCAAACCACACCCACTGCCATGGAGTGGATTGTGACTCATAGCGCCCCTAGAGGACAGAGGGGAACTGCCCCAGAGGGTTTCCAAGGCTGTCAATCTTCACAGAACCCGAATGCCACACATCTCTCTCCTGCGGAGTGGCTGGGTGGGTCTGAACTGTTGACCTTTCAGTTAGCAGCTGAGTGCTTAACCACTGCACTACCAGGGCTCTTTAGTGCTAACACAGTTGTTTTTCACTAGCACCTTGAACATCACCAGCAGGAAGGAAAGTGTTGGGATCGATTTAATTAGCAGAGTGTAAAGGACGGAGCTGTGCACAGTGTGGGTCCCCCAGGGCACTGGGCACTAGGGGCCTGAATGCCGGGAAGTGGCAGCTAAAGCCAGAAGAGGAAGGCTGCCAAGAATTCCACGCCAGGGGTGCCAGGCTTGCTGCCAACCCTGATGCACTGGCTGGACAAACGGGAGATGGCTGTAAGTAAAACCTACCACGGACCTCTAGTGATGTGCTGCTTCCAGAGTGGAAGGAAAGCTCTGGCAATAGTTACAGAGCGACATGCCATCAGAAAGGACTCAGGAATGGCCAGATCACTCTCATCTAAAACGTGAGGGCCTTCCAATGTGGGGTGTTAGGGGAGTGGGAGCTGGGGATGGAGTGGGGAGAGGAGAGATGAACAGGCATGGCTGGGTCAAATCAGCAAGCTTCTGCCCTTCCTGCTCAGGTTCTCCCAACGGTTTTCATGACCAACCCATGGGCTGGGATATGCAGAACTGTTCATCCCTTAGTAACAAATGAACACGCATTGGATGATAATTGAGCCCTGCAGACTCCAATACGAGAATTCTAAGATGAGTAAGACTGTAACCCCCTCCAAGAACTCACTCACACATAGTCGGGGAGACAGAAGCGCAAACAAACGATGAATGGGTGAGGGTAAAAACAGAGGAAGTACAAAGTACAAGGTGGAGAAATCCAGGCCCCCAGTCCCTCCGTGTCCCCTAAGAACTGACCTTTGATCTGAATCTTGGAGGCTAAAGGAGAAGTGAAAGGGGAAGGAAAATGGGCAGACATTTGCGACAGTGAGAGTCAAGAGGTCTGACAGAGCGTGTGTGGGGGGCTGTAGTGGTGAATAGAGATGAGTTCTGCGGGGGCTGGGAGGTAGGACAGAAAGGAAGCAGCCAAGGAAGGTAGAGCCTGATGGGGAAAGGCCACTGGGAAGGGCCTCAACAGTCTTCTCAGGCCAATGGAGGTCCAGCCAGCCCAGCCTCGCGTCCGTCTAGCTACCTCGCCCTGTCCCAAACGCTAAAATCAAAGACCTGTTGCTCCAGAGGGCTTCGAAGGCTGTAAATCTTTACGGGAGCCATGTCTTTTTCCTGTGGAGAGGCTGGTGGGTTCGAACCAGTGAGTTTTTGGATGACCACTGTGCCATCGGGGCTCCTTCCCAAACGTTGTTGTTACGTGTTGTCAAGTTGGTTCTGACTCGCAGTGACCCCACGTATGACGGAACGAAACACCCAGTCCTGCACCATCCACACAATCGTCTGACTCGCAGTGACCCCATGTACGACAGAACCTAACGACCAGTCCTGCGCCATTCTTACAATCGTTGCTATGCTTGAACCCATGGCTACAGCTACTGTGTCCATCTGTCTTGTTGAGGTCTTTATCTTTTTTGCTGACCCAAACACTATGTATGGAACACTTCATTTCCCAGGACTCTATAATGAAGGACCACAAACCAGGTGTCTTAAAAGGTGAGAAAGGTACTCTCCCACAGTTCTGGAGGCTGCAAGTCCAAAATGATGGTGTCAGCAGGGCCATGTTCCCTGTGAAGGCCCTGGGGGAAGATCCTCCCTCGCCTCTCCTGGCTTCTGGTATGTCTTGGTTCTCTAGTGCTGCTATAACAGAAAAACCACAAGTGGATGGCTTTAAAAAACAGGAACTCATTTTGATAGTTTAGGAAGCTAGAAGTCTGAATTCAGAGTGCCAGCTCTAGGGGCTGGGTAAAGGACCCTTGACCTTGAGCTTCCACTCTGTCTCTTATTCCAGGACCATGGAGCTGGAGGAATCTCCTAATTCAGGCAGCTGCTGGCTGCTAAGGGTGACAAACCCAAGGTCAGTAGGTAAATGGCACAATCCCAAGATTGGTAGACAAAATGGCAGGCCACTGGTTCAAGTCTAGGAACTGGAGATGAAGACTTGGCCAAATGCAGACTCTAGATGTGCCAAAAGGCTAGAGACCTTCCTCAAAGCTTCTCCATATATACTGGGAGCAGGCCACACCCCGAAGGCAACACCCCTTTCTTTGATTAAGGTCTCACAGCAGATTCTACCACAGAGGTGATTACAATCTCATCACGGAGAATAACTACATCCAGCTGCCCAGACACTCAAACCATGGCCTAGCTAAGACGACATACAACCTTAACTACCACAGTATCCGCAGACAATCCTTGGTGTTCTTGACCTATAACTACATCACTTCAACCTCTGCCTCTATCTTTCCTCTGTCTCTTCTCCTCTTTTCATAGTGCCACTGGTCATATTGCATTAGGACTGACTCCACTCCAGCACGACCTCATGTTAACTAATGACATCGGCAAACAGGCCACGTTCACAGGTACAAGGGTTACAGGTACAACACATCGTTTGGGGGACACAATTTAACTCAGTAACATATGATAATGCCTGTCATTCTGAATGCTGTCCTCTCTCAATCATATGGAATGGTCCCATTTTACAGATGAGTAAAACAAGCTCAGAGGTTGAGTGATTCACACACTCTGTAAGAGACAGAGTTGGGACTTGAACCTACCATGTCTGGCACAGGAAAGAAGTAACAAGGTTAGAGTAGAAAAGAAACAAGAAACAAAGGCAGGCATGATATCCTCCTCCAGGGACTGGTCTCTTCTGATAACATGGCCAAAGTACAAAAGCCTAAGTCTGGCCATTTTCATTTGTAAGGAATATTCCAGCTGCACTTCTTCTAAGACAGAGTTGTTTGTTCTTCTGGCAGCCCATGGTATTTTCAATATTCTTCACCAACACCGTAATTCAAATGCATCAACTCTTCTTTGGTCTTCCTTATCCACTGTCCAGATTCCACATGCATATGAGGCAATTGAAAATACCATGGTTTGGGTCAGGTGCACTTAGTCTTCAAAATGACATCTTTGCTCTCAAATTACTCACACAGAATTACAAACTCAGGGCCAGAAAGACCACATAAAAGAAACACCACTGCTCTATAACAGAGTAGAAGAAAGAACTTGGGTTCAGTGATGATGCCGATTGGTGTACAGATCCTGGCTCTGCTACTGAGAACTGGTGATTCTGGGAAACTCAGAGACCTGATCTCCATCTGCCAAATGGGGGACAACAAGACTGTCCTTCCTGGGTGGTAGTGAGGAGTCAACAGGAAAATATAAGAGAAACATTTACATCAGGTAGGTACACTCCTTGGAGCGATCAATTATGGGAGAAGAGAAGGGCAGTGTTTGCACAGGGAGACAGCTTGGGGGGCAGGAGTAAGTGGGAGAGAAGAGGTAACTATGGGGAGGAAGCGGGAAGAGAGCTGTTACATTGTGGGGAATTGCAGTCAATGTCCTGAGACAAAGTGTGCTTTGTCTCACACTGAGACAAACTGCTGCATGAAAAATGAATTTGCTCTGTAAACGTTCACCTAAATAAAAAAAATAAAATAAAAAACAGTGAAAAAAGAAAATATAAGTCAAATACCTGGTAAGTAACAGCCATCATGACACATTCTGACCAATCAGATATGAGAAGAAGTCACTGACTTAGGTGAGAATCACAATTTGCCCTCTGTCCTCCCTCTTTTCCCACCTGAACACAAGTGAGATGCTGGAGGTGTATCAAGTGTCTGGTGATGCCTCAGCAGGGTCCTTGATGAGGTCATTGAGACCCATGCCAGCCAGACCTGTATGAGGAAAAAGAAAACCCTGAGATTTTTCCAATCAAAAAAAAAAAAAAAGGTATTGTCAACAGGAAGTGTCACAGCACATCAGCTATGCAAGGACCGTGCAGGGTGTTTGATCCAATGCCTTAGTGTGAAAACAGAAGCCTTAGCAACTTGTCCCAGATCACAGCTACCGGGTCACAGACAGAACAGAACCTCCCTCTCCGAACGTGCAGACCAACGTTTCTGCAGTCAGCAGCCCCTCATGCTCCTGTTAACGCGGTTGTTGTGGTGTGCGGAGTCGGTTCCGACTCAGAGCGCCCCTAGAGGACAGAGCAGGTCCGCCCCACAGGGTTCCTACGCTGAATCTTTACGGGAGCAGATCGCCGGGTCCGTTTCCCGCAGAGTGGCTGGTGCGTTTGAACCACTGGCCTTTTCAGCCGAGTGTTTTAACCTCTGACCCACCGGGGCTCCCTCCTTCTGCTAATCACCAAAACCAGAACAAAACAAAAACTAATCCCATTGCCCTTGAGCCGATTCCCACTCATAAAGATCCTACAGGGGCGAGTACAACTGCCCCATAGGGTCTCCGAGGCTGTCATCTTTATGGACGCAGACTGCCACATCTTCCTCCCACGGAGCGTTTGCTGGGTTCAAGCGCTGACCTTTCGCGTAGCGGTTGAGCGCTTAACCACTGCGCCACCAGGGCTCCTCATCTGCTAACAGTACTCTCATTTCCACCTGGGAGCCATGCTCTCCCCGGTGGTCTTCCTGCTGGGGGCGGGCTCTCTCCACATCTCCAGGCTAAGCCAGCCAGCACGTGCCGTTCCCACAGGTACGAGATGGGCTCACAGACAAGACTCAGCAAAGCCACCCAAGGCTAAGCCGGGTCTTCTGCTTTCTGTCACTGGGGTTTGCCCGGCGACTCCGCCAGCTACGATCAGGGAACAGCCTGTCTGCGTCCTCAGGAAGGAAGGAGAACTGAGAGCGGGAGACGAGGACGGGAAACGAGGGCCCCCTCAGGCCCTTCCGAATAGCGGTCCCCCTGCTGGCTCGCCAGTCCTTGGCAGCCTCACTTCCGCCTGCAGCCTCGGCAGAACTCACAACCACCTCCGGCCCTCACCCCTGTCAGACCTCCAGGCTTCCTTCCCACACGCCGCCCCCACTGTCCCTCCGTATCTGGCTGTGCCCTTCCCCCCGCCCCATATCAGTTTGAATTAGTTTTCCTGTCACTCGGAACACAAAGAGCTTTACCGCTACAATGACATTTTACCAAGATAGCACGGTATCTTCACAAAGTAATTCCGTAAGTTTAAGGGATGTCTTCCCCAAAGGCTCACGCTTCAAGCCTCTGCTCAAGCGCTGTTTCCGTTAGACGGAAACCACCTGGACACCTGCTTCGTGTCCTCTCTCGATGTCACACGCGCAGCTCCTGCGGGTCCCCGCTTCTCTCGTCGCCTGAGCGCCCGCGTCCACACCGCTAGCTTCCAGGCGCTTGACTGGACCGCAGGCACGGACCTCTGTGCGACCCCGGAAACGGGCGGGCGCGCGACCCCAAAGCCGGCCAGTGACTCAACGCCCCACGGCCAATCGCCCTCCCCCGTCCTTGACGTCATGATGAAGATAGCCAATGGGCGCTAGGCAGGCTGCCGCTTCCGGCCCGCTCCCGCCCACCGCCCGCCAGTGGGAGGGTCCGGCCGCCGCGCCGCCGCAGAGGAGCAGGTATGGTCCGGACTCTGATCTCTAAGCGGCCGGCCGTTTTTGGCTAGGTGAGTGCAGCCCCTGCAGCGGCGGGATGGGCACCTCGGTCCATGGGAAAGGTGGAGACTGAGACAGAGCAGTGGACTCTTCCTGCCGCTGCGTTGCAGGGACCCTCGCAGGGAGGGAGGGGCTGTACCTGTGGTTTCCCTGCACACACCCGGGAGGGATGGCCCCTGCGCCCTGGGACACGGAAGGAGGATAGATGGGCGCGCAGTTGCCAGCGCGGGTCGGGCGATGCTCCCACCCCAGTGTTGGGACTGGAGTGGTCCCTGGGCAGTGCAAACGGTCAGTACTCAACTACTAGCCTAAAGGTTGGTGGTTTAAACCCACGCAGTGGCGCCGCAGAAGAAAGGCCTGGCTGTCTGCTTCTGTCAAGATTTTAAAAACCAACAAACCCTTCTCGTGGAGTTGATTCCTACTTAGAGTTAACCTATAGGAGAAAACAGAACTGTCCCACAGGTCTCCCAAGCTGTAATCTTTATGGAAGCAGACTGCCACATCAATCTTTCTCCCACTGAACAGCTAGTGGGTTCAAACCCCGACCTTTCAGTTAGCAGCCCATTGCTTAACTACTGCACCACCAAGAAAATCCTGCTGAGCTCAGTCCTACTCTGAAACACACCAGGTCTCCAGGAGTTGGATTTGACTGGATGGCAATGGTGGTGGTTTTTTTCCTGCTAGACTCTGCTTTTAAGAGAATGGAGCTGTGAGGAGCCCATCTAGCCCGCGTGTTAAGCAGCGGAAGGAGCAAAGCTCCTTGTTGTGGGATTTAGTGAGCAGATGGTCAGGGCTGGGCACACCCACATATGCTACTGGTGGCAGCGGAGGGGGTGGCGGCTGGCACCTGTCACTGAAGTGCACAGAACCCAGAGTAACATCCAGCCTGGCCCACCTGTGACGACGGGCAGAGGTGATTCCTGTGGGTTCAGTTGATACAGAACAAGTGGCCCAGGGCACCTGTTGCCCATCGAGCTGGGCCGACCCAGTTCGCAAGGAAGAACTTGATGGTTCCCCAAGTCCTGCCGTTCCTCCAGCCCCTTTGGGCTCACTCCTGTTGCTTTTGAATAGTTCCCTGCAACTGGCAGCCAGTAAGCACTAACAGCTAAGCGTTGGGCCACTAACCAGAAAGTTGGCAGTTGGAGTCCACCCAGAGGCATCTCTGAAGAAAGGTGTGGTGATCAACTTCTAAGATTGCAGCCACTGAGAACGCCATGGAGCTCAGTGCTGCTCTAGCATCATGTCAGAATCAACTCCATGGCAGCTGATCGAAGCCATCTTAGTGACCAGTGGCCTTTCTGCCTGCACAGCCTGACCGCTGAAGTCACAGAAAAGTAAACCAACCAGAGACATTGCAGGATAGAGCCCTAATGCAGACTCTGAGGAAGTAAACGCTGGGGGAGTTTCTCTGCCCAGTGCCCACCCCCACGCCTGCCCTTGGGCATGTTTTGGTCTCTGAAGGGTTTGTGGGTAGTGTGAAGGTAACAACCATGCTGAAAGGGGGGTGGCTTGAGGGTGGTGAGCAGGCTTAGTCATTCCTGGTGGAATGACTGAAGGGCCAGACACAATTCATCTCGCCGAGGTTCCCAGAGATCAGAGGTTGCTTATTTGGACAATGTTTTTCTGTCCCACAAAACAAAGAAATCCTACAATTCCAGCATCTGGGGCTCACTAACCCCCTCACAAGAGTCCTCTGCCCCAGTGACCCAGTGTTCCCAGAGAGGCTACCTGAAGTGGTATGGATTCGGGCAGACTCTTGGCAGAGCAGAGAGGAGGTGCACTGGCCATCGTTAGCTGGGAAGTGACTGTGCCCGGTCCCTGCTCTGAAGGGAGTTTGCAGACACAACCCTCATTCCATCTGTGTTCTGCAGCAGAGTCTTCCATTAGCTGTGCAGAAGGTTCCATTATGTTTCCATGGAAATGACTGCTTAGTCATCTCTCAAGAAGTATATCAAATAGAAGTCAGAGTCCCCATTCATTGGACTTAACCTGCAGACCAAGCCTGACTTGATGGGTTGCTTATACAGTTAACTGCGAGTGGGGGGGGGCATCTCTGAAGCCTGAGGTATATTAAAATGACACTATAGAAATGGACGTTCCCCAAACAGCAAGCTTACACTTGCATACACCATTTTCTGGTGAACATTTTCAGCCCAATTGAAAGGACTTTATGATGAAAACCTCTGTACTCACCACCTGGAGTCTGCTGGTGCTGTTTTACTATACTTTCTTGATCACACAAGAATCTCTAGTGGCACAGTGGTTAAAGCATTCAGCTGCTAACCAAAAGGTCGGCAGTTTGAACCTACCAGCCAGGCCGTGAGAGAGCGATGAGGCAGTCCGCTTCCATAAAGACTGACAGCCTTAGCAGCCCTACAGGGCAGTTCTACTGTGTCCTGCAGGGTCATCGTGAGTTGGAATCAATGGCAGTGGCTTTGGTTTCATTTCGTGTTTTATCACATAACTATTTAGTCCCCAAGTGGTGCGAACTGTTAAAGTGCTTGGCTACTAACTGAAGGGTTGAGGTTTCGAATCCACCCAGAGGCATCTCAGAAGAAAGCCGTTGCAATCTTCTCCCGTAATGAAAACCCTATAGGGCGTGGCACTGCTCTGACACTCAGGAGTCAAGGCCACCTTGATGGCAGCTACTTTGGGTTTTTTCGTTCTTAAGACCTTTTATAAAAAAAGTATTTTATTGTATTTTTGTGAAAGTGTACACAGCAAAACAGGTTTCCCTTCAACAATTTGTATACATATAGTTCAGTGACATGGGTTACATTTTCACATTGTGTCAACGTTCTTGTTTTTGTCCTTCCCGTTGCTTCATTTCCAATAACCTCCTCTCCTTTCTGGCCCCTGCCGCCGTCTATGCTGACTATTGGTCATCTGTCTCAGAGTGATGAGTTTTCACAGACACACGGTACTAGAGGGTAGTATTTTTTCTGAGCTAACGTGCTGTGGAGCTAAAAGGTGACTTCAGGGGATAGTTTCAGTTCAAGGTTGTGACCTTACTTCTAACTTGAAGCGTTTTATGATATTCGGTTCCCTGGAATGGTGCTTCTGCCGCAGCTCAGAGCTGGCTGTGCCTTGGTGGCGGGTGCTGACGACACCCGCAGTCTTTGATTGAACACCTACTGTGCACAGCACACTGTTAGGTGCTGAGGAGATAATGAAGGCAAAGACTCAAGCCCACCAGTGAGGGACAGGAGGTTTTTCCTTTTTAAGGACAGCATATAAATGACAGTTTGTAGTGGCAGATGCCGACTAATAAAATGACGACAATGACACTCCTTGAGTTTCACTATGTGCTGAGCACGGTTTATTCTAAGCTCTTTGCCTGCACCATCTCATTTCATTCCCCCAACAACTATATAAGCAGAAAACTACGTGTGCTTTTCTGCCTTGTGCTGTGACTGGCTGCCGCTGAGGTAAGCCTGCCCCTCGTGACCCCGTGGGGCGGAGCAGAACTGCCCCACGGGGTTTTCTAGGCCGCCATCTCTACAGGAGCAGGTCCCACGGGGTTTTCTAGGCCGCGATCTCTACAGGAGCAGGACCCCAGGGCTTTCTTTCATGGAGCCACCAACGTTTCCCTTCACAGCTGAGCGCTTAACTGTTACGCCACCAGGTCCTTCTGCAGATGAGGAAAGTGAGGCACAGAGATGGGTTAGTCAGCTTTGGTGCTGCTAGAAAGCAGGGAGCCTGGATCTGAATGCTGACGGTCTGAGTCCAGGAGCGGACCCTTGGGACTGACCAGGCAGGAGGGACGGGGCAGCGGGGCCACCACCAGCTCGTCACCGAGCCCCAGCCGAGGCGCCTGGATGGGCATGCTGGTTTCCCCAGAAGGTTCAGTGTCCTGAGTTCCCTGTGCGAGTCCCCCAGGCACTGGTGCCCTGGAGCTAAGGTGGTCAGGCCCTGACCCGCTCTTTCTCTTAGGCTGTGCTCCGTTCTGGTGGTCGCCTTCCTCCAGCCGCCCCCTCCACGTCCTATCCCGGGTGTCTCTCCAAGCTTGACTCCTGTCTGGTCCCTGTCTTCCTGTCCCGTAGCTCTTGGTCACCTTCTCCTCAGCCTGCCCTCCTTGGCGTTGATAAGACATGCTTTGTTCCCAAAGAGCCGAGGTGCTCGAGGCAGCTGCTTCTATCAGCCAATCCCAGCTGTCAGTTGTCATTACGACGGACACCCCTTCTGATGCACCTCGTGCTCTGCAGGAGCGGAACTGCCTAGCCCCAGCCGGGGGGCACCCAAACCCTACCTGTCCCCTGGGAGCTGCAGTTCCCCCACCACACCGGCCGTCCCTTTGTCTTGGAGGGTCTGTCCTTGCCCTCAGACCCGGCAGCTGCCCCGTTTCACCTTTGATTCTGCCTGCTGCATGTGCTTTGCTGCCTTGGGCCTGGCCGTGGGGCCCCGCCATGGTGCGGGGCTTGTTCCCCCCACAAACCAGGGCTCCAGGACTTACACCCCATGTTGGGGTTGGGCTGGTCAGTGGCAGAGCTTAGCAGCTGTCCTGGCCACCTGCCCCCACACAGCAGAGAGAAAGAGAAGATAAGGAGCGGAGGATGGCAGAGGGGAGAGAGGGAGGGAGCGCACGAGGGGGGTCAAGAGGATGCGCGGCCCTAGGTCCATGCGGTTGTGTGGCTCCCACAGGGCCATGGCCAGGTTCTGGGTCAGGTACAGGGGCCTGTGTGGACATCCTCACCCAGCCCAGCAAGACTATCCCACTGGGACAAGCATGGCAGAGCACACCCACTAATTGGGGAAGAGGCTGGGAGTTGGGGTGTGTTTTGGGATTTAATCACACCTGTCACCTTTTTTTTTTTTTTAAAGAAAGGTCTGAAGGAAACATGACCACAACAAGCAGACAGAGATCCAACCCCAGACCCGTTGCCATCAAGTCAGTTCTGACTCGCGGCAGCACCACGTGTTAGAGCGGAACTGCCCCACGGGTTTCCTTGGCTGTGATCTTTAAGGACGCACATCACCAGGCCTTACTTCCGCCTTACCACCAAGTCAGTGGTCCAGCACAAACTGCTGGGCCAGCCACACCAACACCAAGCCCACTGCTGTCAGGCTGATTCTGACTCATGGTGACCCGACAGGACAGAACAGAACTGCCCCACAGGGTTTCCAAGGCTGTCAATCTTTACAGAAAGAAGACAGAATCATAGTATCATTAAGTTTTGGGAGGTAGGTACTTGGGTCTTGCATTCTATTCTATAGTCTTTTCTGTATTTTTGAAATATTCACAATTAGAGGGACGAAAAGTCAAGGAAAAGAAAAGGGATGCCCTGGGAGCCAGGGATCATTGGTGGTGCGGCAGTAGAATGCTTGCCTTCCCCGCTAGAGACCCAGGTTCAATTCCTGGCCAACACGCCTCATGTACAGCCCCCACCGTCCCTCCGTGGGGGCTTACGTGTGACCGTGATGCTGAACAGGTTTTAGTGGAGCTTCCAGACTGAGAAGGACCAGGAAGAAAGGGCTGGCAATTTACTTCCAAACCCCGTGAATACACAATGGATCACAATGATCTGATCTGCACCCAATAAGGGGCTGGCACAGGACCGGGCAGTGATGCCTTCTGCTGTCACGGGGCTGCCGTGGGCTGGGCCAACCGGAGAGCAGCCCACAACAACAGCAGACAGAAGCCAGGCTCCACCTCTGTCTGTCCCCCGGCTGGCCATTCATTCCCTTCTCTGGGCCTCGGTTTTGCATCTGTAGGGTGGCACAGGAGGGGGTCCCCAATGTCCTGTGGGCTGCTGGCTGGGAGCTGGCTGGGACACAGACCACGGGTTTGTCCCCAGCTGCTGCTGCACCATGCCCGCCTCGGTACTGTGGGCAGTGGACCTCTTTGGGCGCGTGTACACGCTGTCCACCGCCGGGCAGTACTGGGAGCCCTGCCGAGACACCCAGCTGGAGTTCAAGCGGGTCAGCGCCGTGCGGCAGTGCTGCTGGGGCATCGCCGCTGACAACCAAGTCTACGTGTACGTGTGTGCCAGTGACGTCCCCATCCGGCACCGGGAGGAGGCCTACGAGAACCAGGTAACTTCCTGGCACTCTCAGCCCTGCCACACTGCTTGGTGTGTTGAGCTGCTTGATTTGTTAGGTGGTTGGTTAAAATGACGAAACAGAAGGAAAATACAGTCCCCGTTTTCTGCATTCATTTCCTTCCTTACAGTTAGTATGGAATACTTGTATTATACTCAGTTAATACTTAAGTGATACTAAGCGTTAGCATTAAATAGCAGTGTGGTAAGTCCAATAGATAAGGCTGTAGTATAATATAAAATGTTACCATAAATACTGTAGTAACAGTACATGCTTACTGTATTATAATAAAACAGTATTGTTATTTGCTGTCGAGTTGGACTTGACTCACAGCGACCCCTCTTTGGGTTTCTGAGGCAGTATCACTACGGAAGTAGATTGCCCAACCTTAAGGGTATAGTAAGTTTATGGTGCTTGGAGTATAATATATACTCTTCAGTGATGCCGAATTAAGCTGCTAACTGAAAGGCTGGAGGTTGAGTCCAGCCAGGGCAGGGAGGAGGGGCAGCCGTGGCACGCATTCTACTGTGACACACACGGGACTGCTCTGAGGCAAAGCTGGCAGCTCTGAGGGCACCTGGTATGTTAGCACAGAGTCCATTATACATCACACCTGGGAATAGGTAGCATTCAGGAGCTTTGCGGCCCAAGACCATCTGTGTCTGGAACACAGGAGGTTGCCAGGTCCCAGCAGAGTGGGCTCCAAGCCACTTCCAGGAGCTGGGGCTGGCCAGGCCCTCACTGCCTGCCTGGAGGGTTCTCTCTTCTGGGGATTTGCGGTGGGGGGTCCTGGGTCCCTTAGTTGCTGCAGGCCCCCTGCTGGCTCTCCATGCAAGAGAAGCTGCATGGATGTTGACCTAGGAAAGGCCCTGCTGCCTGTCTCAGCGGCGGCCCCCATAGGCTTGGCCCGGCTGCCCATCTCATCTCCTTCTGCCCTGCCCCCAGCGCTGGAACCCCGTGGGTGGCTTCTGTGAGAAGCTCCTGCCCAGTGACCGCTGGCCGTGGAGTGATGTGAGTGGGCTCCAGCACCAGCCGCTAGCCGGGGTGGCGCTGCCCTCACCGCACTGGGAGTGGGAGTCCGACTGGTACGTGGATGAGAACTTTGGAGGGGAGCCCACCGAGAAAGGGGTAGGTGAACATGATCCCCATACAGCCCCCATGGGTTGTGGCATCTTGGCTTGGGTGACCCCAGTGAGCTCTCCCTTCCCCGCCTGCTGGGAACACCGCCTCCACCCCCGAAACCTGCTTTTCA
>NW_006921593.1:11070335-11087652 GCF_000298275.1 Orycteropus afer afer
ACTCAGCTTACAGAGCCTCCTGTGATGTTCCAGGGGTGGACATATGCCATCGACTTCCCTGCCACCTACACCAGGGACAAGAAGTGGAACTCCTGTGTGCGGCGGCGGAGGTGGATCCGGTACAGGAGATACAAGTCCCGAGATTCTTGGGCCAAGGTCTCCGCGGCTGGGGGGCGGGGGGAGAGTGGGTCCTGGGAGTGGGATGGAGCTGAGAGGATCAACAGGGCCAAGGTCTCCGCGGCTGGGGTGGGGGCAGGGTGTAGGGAAGGAGGGCCTGGGGGAGTAGGGGGGAGTGGGGGGGTCCTGGGAGTGGGACGGTGCTGAGAGGATCAACAGAAATCTTCCAGGGAGCTCTTCCCCTCAGGGCCAGGGGTCCACTGATAGAAGGTCCCCGCAGAAGCCCCCTCCCCGCCTACGCCCGGGGTCCTCCAGGCCCAACCTCCTGCAGGCCTCCGAGCTGCTCTCCTGTCGCGGCCCCCATGCTGCTGCGTCTCCCTTTGTTTGACAGGAAGCCCCAGGACAGCAGGCTGACCTGAGCTGAGTGTCAGGGTGTCGTCCCTACTGGGGCCCTTCAGTCTGAGCACTTCGACCCCCACTCCCACCCACCCCCACGGGAGCTGCATCTGGCTCTTGAGTTGTTCCAGTGACCCAGAAAAATCCCAAACTTAGGGCCAAGAGGCCTGGACTCCTGTTCCGCTCTCAAAGGAGAGCGGGGCCTCGGGCACGCAGGAGACCTCTGAGGGTCCCACCTGTGAAGTGAGGCTTCCAGCCCTGCCCCGTGAGCACCCACCCAGGCTTCCGCCCCAGCCCTGCCCCGTGAGCACCCACCCAGGCTCCCGCCCCAGTGGGTAGATGGCTGGGGCGACAGGGTTCACGGTGGTCAGGTCACGCAGGGCACGCAGCCAGAGTCTCGAGTGTGTGTCTGCCCTCCAGCACGGTGGCTGGCAGCAGGCCAGGGCAGGGGGACAGCGGCCGGGAGCCCTGCACTGGTGCTGCTTCCTCAGCCATCAGAGGCAACTGGAAAGGCAGGGATTTGTGGGACGAGGCTGGGGGTGGAAGGCAGTATCATGGGCTGGAGAGTGAGTGGTCCAGGTGCCTCCAGGACAGGAAGGTGGGGACACCCAGCACAGGTTCTGACTGCCGCTGCCCCTTCCCTCCTTGGCTCAGATCCCTTCGAAGGATGACCCCAAGCAGCTGCCTGACCCCTTTAACGACCTGTCCGTGGGCGGGTGGGAGATCACAGATGAGCCGGTGGGCCGCCTGTCAGTGTGGGCAGTGTCTCTGCAGGGAAAGGTAAGGCTGACCTTGGACAGGAGGCGGCTGGCGTGGGGCCGGAGTGGGGGAAGGAGGGGCTGCCCCAGAGGCTCTCGCCTGGCCTCCTACTCCCGGAGCTGGGCTTCCCTGAGCAGGCTGGCCCTCCACTAACTGTAGGTGGCACAGCTCCCGGCTCCCAAAAGCAGAACAAGCCACACTCCCCTCCTCTGAGCCCTCCTGTCCTGCGGGCTTGCTGCGCCCCACCCCTCCAAGGAGCCCCTGACGTTGACCCTTCACCTGGTGCTGGTCTGCCCCTCCTCCGAGCCTCTGTGCCCCACCCTGTGCTCAGATGCCACCAATACTGTCCTCAGATGGACTCTGTGCTCCCTGGGAGCGCCCTTGGTGCCTCCCACACAGCAGGTCTCCAATAGCAGTGAGGACAGATGAGTAGATGGTTGGGCAGGAAGACGGGTGGGTGGGTGGACAGATGGATAGGTACCCGTATTGATGGGTGGATAGCTCGGTGGGTGTATGGCTGGGTGGGTGTATGGCTGGATGAGAATGGTGTATGCTTGGGTAGACTGGTGGATGGATAGATGGATGGATGGGCGGGTGGATGGATGGATAGCTGGGTGAGTGTATGGTTAGGTGGGTTGGGGGATGGATAGGTGGGTGGGTATATGGTTGGGTGGATTGCTGGATAGCTGGATGGGTGGGTTATGGTTGGGTGGATTGGTGGATGAATGGCTGGATGGGTGAGTGGATGGATAGCTGGGTGGGTGGATGGCCGGATGGCTGGGTGGATGGTTAGGTGGATTGGTGGATGGATGGGTGGGTGGGTTTATGGTTGGGTAGATTGGGGAATGGCTGGCTGGCTGGGTGGATGGATAGTTGGGTGGGTGGATGGATGGATGGACAGCTGGTTAGATGGGTGAGTAGATGGGTATTTAGAAAGGAGAGAAGATCCTGCCTTCAGGGAGCTTGTGAACTAAGCAAAGACCTGCCCTGAAAACCAAGCTCTGAAGGCAGCAGTGACACAGATGGCCCCAAGTCACGGGTGACCCACATGTACTTTGTTCATGGTTTTAGATCTATGGGATTATTTAGGTACTGTGTGATTATTCAGTAGCTATGATAACACAGTGATTAAAGTATTTGGCTGCTAACCAAAAGGTCAGCAGTTCAAACCCACTAACCATAAGAGAATGAGGTGAAATGCTTCCATAAAGATTGACAGCCCTAGGAACCCTATTCTACTCTGTCTTACAGTCTCTGTGAGTCGGAACCGACTTGATAGCAGTGGGTTAAAAAAAACAACTCACTGCCACGGAGTCGATTCTGACTTATAGCAACCCCTCCTTGGGTTGAGGCCGTATCTCTACGGAAGTAGATTGCTCAGTCTTCCTTCCGAAGCAGTGGGTGAGGTGTGATGATTCAGTAGCTTGTTAGGACAGACTAGAATCCAGCAGCTTGGCTCTGGAATAGTCAAGACAGGTTTCTTAGCAGGCTTACCCCCTGGGTTCGTGTATGACCTGGGCTTAGTTTAAACCACACCCCCATCTTCATCCTGGCGGAAGGGTGGTGGGCAGGGGCCAGGCAAAGAGTGTGGGCTGCTGGCCAGGGACAGCGCACTTCAGGGAGGGACAAAGAAAGCCGTGTTTGCACTCAGCATGTGCCTGCTGGGACCAGCCCTGCCCTGGGCCACACCTGTTGACATGCGGGGACCCTGTGCTCTGGGAGGTGTCCGGAGACAGATGGGTCCCAAATCTACCAGAGAGCGAAGGGCATCCCAGGCCTGCTCTGCGGTGTTGGTTCTAGGGGTGGTGGCAAGTTGTTTGAAGACAGCTCTCCAGAGGGACTTGCCAGCCCTGGGGACCCAGCTGCTGAGCCCAAAAGGCATAAAGTAGCGTGCACAACATGAGCAGGTTGCTCGTCTTCAGACAGTCATTTGATGGTGGTCACTTTCTTCAAGTATTTAATGGATGAAGGAGAAAAGAAAGTGGGCGTTTTAGACATTTTTCAGAAAGGGGTTTTGAGGCTTTCTCATTGAACCTTCCCAGACCACTTTCCCCTACAAACAGGCGTCATGAGCACACTTCACCACTAGGGGGTGCATGGCTACTGGGCAACAGCAGGTGGCTGGAATTCACCTGGGGCGCCCACCACGCCAGTGAGGGGCTCACCAGGCCTATGTTGGTCTCGGTTCGGTGAAGTCGACTCCAACTCCTGGCGGCCCCATGTGTACAGAGCAGAACTGGTCCACGGAGTTTTCAAGGCTGTGACCTTTGTAAGCAGACTGCCAGGCCTGTCTTCTGAGTGGCCTCTGAGTGGGTTTGAACTGCTGACCTTTCAGCTGCTTGGAGAGTGCTTAACCATTGGCACTACCCAGGGACTCCCGGCCTAACCCCGAGGAAGCCAAAGTCCTTGGTTTGCATTCTTTCGTCCTGGTGTCATCTAACGCGGCACAGTGATCCCAGTGACAGTGAGGTCAGGGGAGATCTGTGCAGTGAGGATGCATGTCCTTGTTCTCCAGAAGGACCTCAAGCTCGGCCATGTGTGGACAGATGCAAATACTGCCTCTCTTCCCCTGCAGCCAGGGCAAGCTGCCCTCTGGCCCCCTGACCCAGCCCGGGCCGCCTGTGGTTTCTCTCCCTCCAGGTGTGGTACAGAGAGGACGTCAGCCACCCTAACCCTGAGGGCTCCTCGTGGTCCCTTGTGGACACCCCAGGCGAGGTGGTCCAGATCAGCTGTGGACCCCACGATCTCCTGTGGGCCACGCTCTGGGAGGGGCAGGCCCTGGTTCGGGAAGGCATTAGCAGGCACGATCCCAAAGGTGGGTGTTGGGGCATCCCATGCCCCAGAGCTGGGGGACATGGAGGGGCCAGAGCTGGGAGATGCGGAGGAGGGGGGCAGGTGCCCAGAGCTGGAGATAATGAGGGGGTGCCCAGAGCTGGGAGACACGGGGGGGGGGTGCCTGCTGCAGCCCTCCCAGCTAATGGAGGCGCCTTGGTTTCCCTCTGGGCTGCAGGAAGTTCCTGGTCCATCGTGGAACCCCCCATGGCTGAAAATGGGATCACACACATCTCAGTGGGCGTCAGTGTAGTCTGGGCCATCACCAAAGACCAGAAGGTACAATGGGGCACTCAGCCTTAACTCTTCCTTTTTTTATTTTTTTAACTTTTGATTGTGGTTTGGGTGAAGTTTTACAAACATATTGTTTTTACTCAGCACTGGTTCTGGTGGACTCTAACATGGTGGTGCAGCCGTAGAGTCCATTCTGACTCCTAGCAACCCCGTGTGAGAGTAGAACTGCCCCGTAGCGTTTCCTCTGCTGTGATTTTTAAGGACACTGCGTGGTTTAAAATCAGGGAAGATGTGTGTCAGAGTCGTATCCTTTCATCATACTTATTCAATCTGTACTGTCAGCAAATAATCCAAGAAGCTAGACTATATGAAGAAGAACGTGGCATCAGGATTGGAGGGAAAAGCTCATTAACAAGCTGAGACGTGCAGATGACACAACCTGCTTGCTGACAGTGAAGGAGACTTGAAGCTCTTACTGATGAAGATCAAAGACTGCAGCTGTCAGTACAGGTTATACCTCAACATAAAGGGAACAAAAATCCTCACAACTGGACCAATAAGGAACATCATGATAAATGAAGATTGACTTTGTCAAGGATTTCATTTTACTTGGATCCACAATCAATGCTTATGGAAGCAGCAGTCAAGGAATCAAACGTATTGCAGTGGGTTAATTTGCTGCAAAAAACCTCTTTATAAAGTGTTGAAGAGCAAAGATGTCACTTTGAAGACTCATGTGCACCTGACCTGAGCTGTGGTATTTTCAGTCACCTCATGTGCTTGTGAAAGCTGGACAAAGAATAAAGAAAACCGAAGAAAAATTGACACATCTGAATTGTGGTGCTGGTGAATAATATTGAATACACCACGGACTGTGAGAAGAATGAACAAATACAGATTATATTAACTGTATTTAGATTAAGCACAGTCAGTGTTCCTCAGAAATGAGCAAGGTGAGACTTAGCCTCTCATACTTTGGTCATGTTTTCAGGAGGGACTGGTCCCTGGAGAAGGATAGCATGCTCGGTCAGGTAGAGGGTCGGTGAGAGAAGGAACACCTTACCGACGTGGACTGACGCTGGCTGCAACAGTGGGCTGAAACAGCAAGGACTGTGAGGATGGCTCAGGACCGGGCACTGTCCCGTTTTGTCGTACATGGGGATGCTGTGAGCCGGAACCGACCCAACGACACCTGATAACGACAGTATTTGTGGGAGCAGATCACCAGCTCTTCTTCCCCGAGCCATTGGGTGGGGTCAAACTGCCTGTCTCTTGGTTAGCAGCCAAGTGCTAAACCACTGCACCACCAGAGCTGCTGCGCTCCACATGGATGGTTGTATTTCTTTGTTCTCCAGAGCGTGGCATAAGCCCATCAGAACAAAACCCACTAGAACAAATCAAGCAATGTGCATTTTCTGTTGTCACAATGGTTGGGGGTTGCCAGGGTGTCGGGTACCTACAGAATGCTTCCTCGCCCCCAGCCCATGTCAAATGCAAAACCTCTGTACTGATAGTAATATTACCTTAACACTTCAAACAACCAGAAGCTAACTTACTGAAGGAGTCCTGGGCAGTGCAAACAGTTAGGCACACGGCTGCTAACCAAAAGGTGGGAGACCACAGCCCACCCTCAGGTGCTTTGCAAGAAATGCCTGGCAATTTACTTAAGAAAAATCAGCCGTGGAAGACCCTGTGGGACACAGTTCTGCTGAGACACGTGGGGTTGCTAAGAGTCGGAACCAGCTCAGTGGGAGTGGGTTTAATTTACTGAGACCCTCGATCAGTCGGACGTCCCTCCTGGCTCCCGTGCAGGGCTTACCATTTTTGCTTTAATTGTATGAGGTGAGGCACGAGAATAAGGGGACTTCAGATGCCGCAGAGCACTTCTTTCCAGTCGCGTGTCAGGGGACTGCCCTGTACCCACATTCACACCGGCTTCTCCAGTGCTGCAGGTCCCGAGGCCTCGGGCCACCCCCCCACCCAAAGATGGACCAGGGGACTGTTCTCCTTGAATCCCTGAGCATCCCACTGCCCAAGGCCATGACTTCCAAGCCCCGTCTTGGAGAATGTGCTGCCCCCTTAGGGTGAAACGAGCAAACACTCGCACTGTATGCCCAGGCTGCTCAGCCTTCAGAGGAGCGTTTGCAGGTGCTCGGTCTGGTCCGGGAGCAACGGGTGCAGTTGGCTCAGGCGTTCTGACGGCAGGAGCTGGAGGGTTCTCTCATTGATCCAGCTTCTGTGAATGACACTCACAGCCCGGGGACCCCAGTGGGAAGGGACTAGGCAAGGACGGTCCCTGGGGAGCAGCAGGGCAAGGCTGGAGGGTCTTCAGCCAGGTGAGTCAGGGCCACATGTAAACCCGCGAAAACGTGGCGGGATCGTGTGTATCTTTAAAAAGAAAGTGCGGCCTCACACAGCCACCCCCAAAGCACTGGGACCAGACTCTGAGCGCTGTCAGTGCTGACTGTGAGTCCAGAGTACCGTGTTCCCAAGAACGTCGGAGAGGACCTCCTCACTCACATGGGAAAATGCGACCCAGTAAGGTGGCCTTTTTGCAAGCTACACATGAGAGAAGGCGAGGGACTGAGAAGGGAAACCCAGCTCCTAGGTGGCTGTGGGCAGGATGTCCCAGGTCAAGGTCAGCATCAGCTGGGGGTGGGGTCAGGGTCAGAATTAGGATATAAGGACAGGGTTAGGGTTTAGAGTTAGAGTTTAGGGCTAGGATTAGAGTTAGGGGGTTAGTGTTAGAACCAGGGTTAGGGTTTACTATTAGGGATAGCTTTAGGGTTAGAGCTAGGGTCAGAGTTAGGGTAGGGTCAGGATTAGCAGATTGCAGGTCTAGTGGGTTAGGGTTAGAGTTAGGGTCAGGGTCACCATCAGGGTTCACAGATTCTAGGTCTGGCTGGTTAGGGTTTGAGTCAGGGTTAGTAGGTTCCAGGCCTAGTTGGTTAGGGTTATGGTTAGGGTTAAGGTCAGGGTTAGCAGATTCCAGGTCTAATTGGTTAGGGTTACAGTTAGGGTCAGGGTTAGCAGGTTCCAGGTCTAGCTAGTTAGGGTTAGGGTCAAGGTCAGGGTGAGCAGGTTCCAGGTCTAGCTAGTTAGGGTCAGGGGGTCAGGGGGTCAGGGTCAGCAAATTGCAGGTCTAGCTGGTGCTCCTCCTGGCACTGTCCACAGACAAGTCCTTCTCTGGTTCAGTCCCTGCAGTGACACCCTGGTCATAGGAAGATAGGTGAGAGGCCCCCCAGAGTCTCTGGTGGGGAGAAGGTTCTAGGGAGATCCAGGCAGTTGCTTGCCTACTGGAGTGTAATGCTGCCTTCAGCCAGAGAATGGACCAGGAGCCACCAGCACTGATGAGGCTGAGGGCAGGTGACCTCCTCAGCCCCATGGGACACTGTCAGGACAGGAGGGGGCTGTCATGTGAACAAAAGATTCAGATTACTCACTTATTCTCCCTGAGCTTAGAAAAACCCTTTTCTTTCCATGGTGCTCCAAGAAGGCTGTTTATTTCTGATTCTCCCAGGTGTGGTTCCGGAGAGGTGTCAACTCACACAATCCCTGTGGCACCAGCTGGATTGAGATGGTTGGAGAAATGGTGATGGTGAACGTGGGGCTCAGTGACCAGGTGTGTAGGACGCGTGGCTCCCAGGGTCAGCCCCCAGGTGCATAGGAACAGTGCTCCGGGTTCTCAGGGTCAGCCCCCAGGTGCATAGGAACAGTGCTCCGGGTTCTCAGGGTCGGCCCCCAGGTGTGCAGGGCGGTTCTCTGAGCTCGCGCTCTAGGGCTTGGGCAGCATCCCGTGAGCACAGGGTTTCAGAGTGCGGACTCCTGGTACAGAGAGTCAGGCTGTGCTATGGGCAGGCTTCCCACAGCCCACCTCAGGACTGCTGCCGTGTGCCCCTGCACTCTTCACAGCCTGTGAGGGTGCCCAGGGCCTATGCTGCTGGGATCCAGAGCCTCACTTGTCCTGAGTCGCTTTCCTAAAGGCCTGACCATCCTCAGAACAGTGGGGTGAGCACAGATCTGGGGGGACACACACCCGGGCACTAGAAGGGCTCCATCAAGAAACACGTGGGTGAAATCAGTGGGGCTGGGTCCCCCATTCCAGCATGGGGTCAGCCGATCTTCACACATGCAGGTTCTCGCAGCCTCTGTGTGGTCTCCTCTGTGCCGTGTCCTTTGTGCCACAGCCTCCTCTGTGCTGCATCCTCTGTACAGCCTCCACTATGCCACATCCTCTGTGCCGTGTCCCTCCTCATGGATGAGGAAGCTTGGGGGCTGTTACGACTCCAAGTGGGTGGCCACCTTTTTTTTTTTTTTTACCCTGGCACATAGGCGTCACTCAGCAGATATTTATTACTTTAAAAAAACTCATTGCCATTGAGTCGATTCCGACTCATAGAGACCCCCTTCTGAGGCAGTGTCTCTACAGAAGTAGATTGCCCAGTGTTGCTTCCACAGAGTGGCCGGCTGGTGGGTTTGAACTGCCAGCCTTCTGGTTAGCAGTCAAATGCCTTAGACACTGTGCCACCAGAGCTCCCTTTTATTACTATATATGTGTGTGTGTGTGTGTGTGTATACATATATATATATATGTATGGGTGTGCATGTGTGTGTGTATATATATATATGTATATATATATATATATACAATAAAAACTCACTGTCATCCAGTTGATTCAACTCAGTGACCCCTCCTTCCGAGGCAGTATCTCTACAGTAAATTGCCTGATCTTTATCACTTTATTGTTATAGTTGTTACTGAAAAGAAGCTCTGGTGGCAGTGCCTAAGGCATCTGACTGCTAACCAGAAGGAAGATGGGCCACTCTAATTCCATAAAGATTTACTGCCTTGGAAACCCAATGGGGATCACTGGGAGTCCCGAACTGACTTGATGGCCCTGGGTTTGCTTTGGTTTTTTATGGTCTTACCATTGTTGTCACCAGTCCCTGGGGCCAGTGTACCAGCAGTTAACCACAGCAGAGTAAATGAAACAAGTGGGCTTGCCTGGGGGCCACTCCCAATGGTCTGCACCTCGAACAGACACAAACACTGTTCCAACCAAAAAAAAGATTAGTAACTGAAAAGAACCCCGTTGCTGCTGGGTCGGTGCGGATTCATGCGGCCTGACACGTCAGAGTAGAACTGTGCCCAGAGGGTTTTGTTTTAATTTTATTGCGGTAAAATATATATTAAAAAGTCACCATTGTAACCATATTCGCTTGCACTGTCCAATGGTATGGTGTGCAAACGCCTCCGCTATCCATTTCCGAATTTTCCCATCACCCCAAACAGATTCTGTCCCGTTCAGCAGTCTTCCTGTCCCCTCCCACCAGCCTGGGCATCTCTCAGCTACTTTGTCCCTGTGCAGCTGCGTGTTCCAGGTGCCTCAGCGATGTGGGGTGTTTGTTCTGGGTCAGCGTAGCGTTGCCTCAGCATCCTGTTACAGGGTTCATCCTGGGACAGCATGTCCCAGGATGTCGTCTCTCTTTCTGGCCAAGTTATACCCACTGAGGTATCCACTGTATCTTGTGTTTCCACTTATCCGTTGGTGGCCCCCTGGGTTGGGTCTACCCCTGGGCTGCCGTGGACAACACTGCAGTGAGCACCGGGTCCATGGTAGCCCCTTGAGGTGAAGGGGACCCCTCCCCCACTGCACTGGACTGCAGGCTCTCCCCAGGGGCGCTGCTGGTCTTTCCTGTGCCCCCACACCCTCCTCCTGTCTGCCCTGGCAACCCAGGCCAAAAGACCCTGGCAGCGAGCCCAGAGACTGAGCCTGAGGACATGACAGCTTGAGTGTGGAGCCCACCTGCCCCCACTAAGTGGAAGAGCTGATGCTGCCTCCAGCAGGGCCCCTGGGACCCCTGCTTGCCCGGGCCGGGCAGGCGAGGGGCCGGGCAGGAGCTGCTCTCAGCCCACCTGTCCTTGGCCCACCAGCTGCCCAGCACAGCTGCGTTCATCAGCCCCCAAGGGCAGGGGCTAAGATGCCAAATGGGATGTGTACAGAGACCAGAGCTTATTAGTGGTCCAGGAGTAGGTGGGAGGGAGTGGAAAGGAAGACATAGCACTTAGGGGACACAGCCTCTATCCGGTGATGGAGAAGTTTAGGAGCGGTTAATGGAGGTGGCTGAACAACATGACGAGCGTGTCATTGACGGCCGTGTAGAGGGAGTGAAAATGCTCCTGGACCTCTATACTTAGCACAACAGAAAAAGGAAACTGCCTGCTGGCCACACCTGCTATAGAGAATGGGCTCAGGATTAAGGAGGTCACTTTACGTAACCTTAAAAAAGACCAGGCTCCCTTCTGGGTTCCCCTGGGGGTGAGCCTCCCCCCAGACACTATGTGGAAGGTGTGGTGACAGTGGACTCTGAGTCACAGCATCCATCAGCAATCACCCCCACATCCTGTTACCCCAAAACCCTGAGTCCTTCTGAGGCCAGAGGCCAGGACGGCTTGGTCCCTGCTCCCCCCGGTCTGGTCCCTCTGTGGGCTTCCCTTCCTGCATTCGACTTCCACACTGTCCCACGTCCCCCCTCAGGTGACCCTCAGCCCTAATGTGCTTGCGCACACACCACTGCATAGCTGGGGGGATACCTGCCCACGGCTGCATGTGTGTCCTCCCATGGGGAGAGGGAGCCCTGTGGGCACCAGCCCCTGACCCCATGGGCCTCTCTGTTCCAGGTCTGGGGCATCTCCTGTGAGGACCGGGCCATATACTTCCGGCAGGGCGTCACTCCCAGCGAACTCAGCGGGAAGACATGGAAGGCCATCGCTGCCAGCCGGGAGTGTGACCGGTCACACTCGGGCAGCTCATCCAGCCTCCTCAGGTGAGATGGGGTGCAGAGGGTGGCCTGCTGGCGTAAGGCCCCCACCCCCTGGGGTGGGCCTGCCTCCAGGCAGGGACAAGCAGACTCCTTCCACAAAGGGCCAGGTGTGAGTTTTCTCCCTTCCCTGAAGGCCTAAGGAGCCATGGTGGCACAACAGTTAAGCACTTGGCTGCCAACTAAAAGCTGGCATTTGAATGCACCCAGCAGCTTCATGGGAGACAGACCAGATGACCTGCTCCCATAAGGATGACAGCCTGGGAGACCCTATGGGGTAGTTCCACGCTGCCATGGGGTCACCATGAGTAGAAAACCGACTTAGCGATGCACAGCCGCCCCACCTGAACCTCCTGCACCTCAGCCCCCAGGAGGGAGCGAGGGGTGGTGTGGATGGAGTCCGGCAGTCCAGGCTTTTAGCCACAGCCAGGCTGTGGGCTGAGCGGTGGGGAGGGAGGGCTCAGGAGGGGGAGGGGGAGGGGAAGGCGACCTGTGAGGTCTGTGGTAGAGCCCAAGGGGGTGCCCTGGGCTGCCCCAGCACTCTTAAGTCTCACTGAGGCCCCCTATCACAGGAAAGCAGGGAAGATGGTAGAGGGTCTCTAGGCTACAGCACACACCAGTCACCTGGACGCTTGTTCAGACCAGGTGCCCAGGCCTTCCCCCAGGGTTTCCAATTCAGCAAGTCTAGAGTCCAGGTGGCCCGAAAGTTGAAGCGCTGTACCCTTCAAGAGGTGAACCAAACTCACCGCCAGGGCTAAACTTTCAGCCGAACAATAGGTCAACAAAGGTGAACAGTGACATCAGGGAGATAGCACTCCTCAGAACAATCAACATGTTGTTGTTAGCGTAGTGCCTAAGGCACTCGACTGCTTGCTAACCAGAAGGCTGGCGGTTCAAACCCACCACCCACTCCTCAGAAGGAAGGTTTGGCAACGTACTTCCGTAGAGATACTGCCTCAGAAACCCAAGGAGGGGTCGCTATGAGTCAGGTCCAACCAGCACATACAACAACAAAGCTCCAAACTCCGGAAGGGATAGGAAAGAAGGCTGAAGGAAGCGGGAGAAACGGAGGAAGGGGAGACAGTGCTGTTGCATTGTGGGAATTGCAGTCAGTGTCATGAAACAGAATGTGTGTGAATTGTTGAGTGAAAACCAATTTGTTTTGTCAACTTTCACCCAAATCACAATCAAAAGCTAAAAAAAAAATTTATTTTTAAGTTTAAGAGCTAGACTACAAACTGAGAGGTTGGCAGTTCAAATCCAGCCAGAGGCACCTCGGATGACAGGCTTGGCAATCGATTTGTTTCTGAGAGGTCACAGCCTTGAGAGCCTCCTGGAGCAGAGCTGCTTTGCCCGCACAGGGTCCCCGTGGGTCGGAACCGGCTGCGCAGCATCAGACAACAGGACTGACTTCACGACCCACTGGTGGCCCAGTGTTTATGAATGGCAGTTTGAGGTAGCAGGTCTGGGCAGGGTCGAGGTTCTGCCTTTTTGGTTATTGTTTAATTTTTATTGTGATTTGAGGGAGTTTACCCAGCAAACAGATTCCAAACAACAAAGAAAGTGATAATGGGTGTCAGCTCCCTGCCCCCCAGGCACCGATTGGTCTGGGGACTGATGTCCCTGGGGTTTCCGCTCCCCAGGAGGCAGGCCCAACAGAGGAGGAATGAGCTGGAAGAAGCGGTGGCCCCAAGGTCACCCACATGGTTGGGGGAGGAGTGGCACCGAGGGAGGGTTCCTGCAGTGACCCAGTGGCGGGCCTGCCTATTCTGTCCCCAGCGCAGGCTGCTTCTTTGGCGATGAGGTGAGAGCCAGTGGTGAGTCCCCTGCCCCCAGCGACACCGACACGTCCTCAGAACTGGACCGACCAGGGCCTGACCAGCCTCGCCCCGCAGACTCTCTGGACAGCACGGAGAGCTCCCATAAGGGCAGCCCGGCCTTGGCACCAGGGCCTGACAGGCCCGCAGCAGGGGCAGCCGAAAAGACTGGCCAGGCCGAGGGCCCAGGTGAGGAGGCCTCCAGCCCGGCCTCCACCCCGGCGGAGCTGCCCTGGACCAACATCGACCTGAAGGAGCCCCGGAAGGCGCCCGGCCGCGCGGCACCCGGGCTGCCCGAGCCCCCCGGCCTCTCCTCCCTGGGGCTGCTGCCACTGGGCCTGGAGGAGCCCTACGGGGCCGACGACCACCCACTGTGGGCCTGGGTGTCCGGAGGAGGCTGCACTGTGGAGACCCACACGACACTCAAGTGGTTCTCGGCTCCGGTGGGTAAGTGGCGGCCGGGACCCAGAGGCTGGGGCAAGAAGACGTGCCCACAGTGGCGGGGCTGGGGGTGGGGCACATCCGTCCCATGGGGTCTGAGGAGACCCCACTGTGCTGCGGGTCTCTCCCCCGCGCCCAACTGCCCATCCTCCACGACCCCGAGTCCCCAGCCTTCCCACAGCCCTCAGACTCCAGCCGAACGCCCCTGCCCGTCAGGGTGAGTGTAGAGGGCTCGTGAGGCTGTTTTCGGAGGTCCCAGCCTTCGAGCAAGAAAGAGGTGACTTCATAAAAATACACAAAATTAAAGATGGCTGTGGTCTCCGCCTACCTGGGCGAGGCTGGGGAGTGGTCCAGGGATCACCGAACATGGCGCTGAGGCCCGGGCGGGCCTGCAGGCCTGTCCTCCGCCGTGCAGACGCTGGCCCCGCCTGTGACGCCGGCCCAGACCGCCGCCTGGAGGAAGCAGATTCTCCAGCAGCTCACCGAGCGGACCAAGCGCGAGCTGGAGAACTTCCGCCACTACGAGCAGGCGGTGGAGCAGGTGCGCGTGCGCGGCGCAGCCCCCGCAGGCGGCCACCGAGCGCCTGCTGTATACCCGCCCTCCGGGAGCTGGGAGCTGAACCCCGTCCAGGCCCTCTGTGGGGGTGGGAGATGGACCCCGTCCAGGTGCCCCACAGGTGTGGGAGGTGGACCTCATCCAGGCTGTGTGGGTGGACTCAGGGTTGAAGTCTTCCTAAACAGCTTTAGTTCAGGCCCCATGGAGCCGTCCGGTCTGCGTGGCCCTGTTAGCCGGACCGCAGCCTCCTACGGGGAGTGGGCAGGGCTTGCGCAGGGCAGGGCTTACAGTCCTTCCGCCACAGAGCACACAGCCTGAGTGCCCGCCCGGGTCGGACAGAACCCTGGGTGCCCCGCCCCAGGCTGTCCATGCCCGGTCCTTTGGAGGGCCCACGGCTAAGCTGGGGAGACGGAAGAGTTATGTGAAGGGTACAGCTGATGTCACGGGGCGTGGGCTGTGGGTGCCCTGGCCGTGCTGGGCCGAGCACAGTGCCCGGGCTAGGGGGGGCGCCCGGGCTAGGGTCCTAGCTTTGCCATTGACTCACTCTGACTCTGAGCACAGCGTAGGGGCTTCCCGAGCCTCAGTTTCCCTATGTGGAACATGGGGCTGGAGCTGTGTTGAATGGCTTAGGGCCTAACACTCATGATGGGTTGTGACTGGGAAATGGAGGGAGGGTCAAGGCCTCGTGACAGCCCCCACAGAGGCTGCCAGGCCTCCTCACAGAGCCTCTGGTGGAGGGGGCCAGGGTGGTTCTGGGGTTGAGTCTGTGGGGACAGGACGCCAAGGCCTGCCTGTGACTACCCCGTGTCCAGTCGGTGTGGGTGAAGACGGGGACACTGCAGTGGTGGTGTGACTGGAAGCCCCACAAGTGGGTGGACGTGCGTGTGGCCCTGGAGCAGTTCACCGGTCATGACGGCACACGGGACAGCATCCTGTTCATCTACTACGTGCTCCACGAGGAGAAAAAGGTGTGCGGCAGCACTGGGGGCGGGCAGTCAGGCTGGGAGAGGGGGTGCATGGAAGGTCAGAGCAGCGGGGCGGGAATGCTGGATCTGGAGGTGCTCAGTGCAGGCTTAGAAAGTACACTCCAGCGACTGATGGCCACTGTCCCCCTCCATGGTGGCCTCTGTGCCTTCCCCTGTGGTGGCTGCAGCCCCTTCCATCAGTGCAGGCTTAGAAAGTACACTCCAGCCACTGATGGCCACTGTCCCCCTCCATGGTGGCCTCTGTGCCTTCCCCTGGGTGGCTGCAGCCCCTTCCATGGTGGCCTCTGTGTGCGGCCCTTCTAGAGCCCTCACAGGGTTTTCTCCCTGCTTCCAGCAGCAGTTTGCTGGGCTCTGCTTTTCAGCTGAGAAACTAGGCAGCATGAGAGACAGCCTGTCCCCTCACACGCAGCAAGTGGGAGGCTGGCTGGGCTTGAACCTACAACACTCTATTCCAGAGTGCCTAAAGCAACTCAAAAAGCATACCCTTAATATGTAAATACTACAACTAGCAACAACCCATCCCTGAAACCACTGCTATGTTCTAACTCACAGCGCCCCTAGAGGACAGAGTGGAACTGCCCCACAGGGTTTCCAAGGCTGTCAGTTTTTATAGAAGCAAAGCCCAAACCACACCCACTGCTGTGGAGTCTGTTCCAACTCACAGCGCCCCTAGAGGACAGAGTGGAATTGCCCCAGAGGGTTTCCAAGGTTGTCAGTCTTCATGGAAGCAAAGCCCAAATCATACCCACTGCCGTAGAGTCAGTTCCGACTCACAGCGCCCCTAGAGGACACAATAGAGCTGCCCAACGGAGTTCCCAAGGCTGTAATTTTTGTGGAAGCTGACTGCCTCATCTATCTCTGTGGAGCAACTGGTGAGCTCGAACTGTTGACCTCACAGCAGCCAAGCACTTACCCATTGCACCACCAGGGCTTCTTCCAGCAACATGTAAATACAGCCTTTATTCATCACAAACGTCTCCATGACAGAACTTGGCCCCTTAGCCCACAAGCAGAGCCACAGGAGGCCCCTGGGACGAGCTCTGTAGAATCAGTCCCTGGCTGTCCCCTGAGGGGGGGCATCCTCACGCCCCAATGGGGAGCTTGGCCGTGCTGCCCAGCGGCATCCCTCATTCCTCTGTGACACCCACTCTTTGGACAGTACATCCACCTGTTCCTCAACGAGGTGACGGTGCTGGTGCCTGTCCTGAATGAGGCCAAGCACTCCTTCGCCCTGTACACGCCCGAGAGGACCCGGCAGAGGTGGCCTGCACGCCTGGCCGCCGCCACCGAGCAGGAAATGAACGACTGGGTGAGTGGGTGGGCAGGAGGCCCGTCCAGTCCGACCTGCCCTGGCTCCGGCCAGTACTGACTGTGTCCCGTTCCCCCAGCTAGCCCTGCTCAGCCTGTCCTGTTGTGAGAGCCGGAGGGTGCACGGCCGCCCCTCCCCCCAGGCCATCTGGTCTGTCACCTGCAAGGGGGACGTCTTTGTGAGCGAGCCCAGCCTGGACCTGGAGGCCCCCGACCACCCACTGCCCTGCGACCAGCTGTGAGTGACACGCTCCAGATGAGCCCCCCCGCTCCAGCAGCCAGAGCTGTGTGGTTGAAGAAGGAGGGCGCTGGGGCCCATTTCCTCCATCAGCACCCAGACCTGTGTCCGGAAGCGAGGGTCCCAGCACCTAACACCCCCACAGACCTCACTTCACCCTGAGCAACCAGAGGCATAGCCGCCTGGCTCCCAGCCCCGAGTCCTCCTGGACCCCAAAGCAGACCCAGAAAACTAGTTGAAATCATGCTGAGAAGGAATGTGCAGGGTGGGCCATTGCGGCTTAACCTTCCGTCCCCAGGGGGCAGGCAGCCCTCTCCCACAGTCTGCTGTCCAGCCAGAGGCCCCAGGGGCCTTGAGCTAGGCTGCTTCGGCAGTTGTTAAGTACCTGCTATGTGTGGTCCTGCACGAGGAGCTGGGAGGGCAGGGTCGACAGTGGCAGGCCCCATTTGTCTGTATTAGCACGTTGCCTGCACCCCCACTTGACAGCAGCCCTCCCTCGGCTGAGGGAACTGACTGCTAAGGGTCAGTGACCCTTGTCCACGTGCTGTTCGTAGGCCCTGCCCTGTGACCTCCTGTCCAGGAAGACTGAGGAGCCTGGGGGGTGGGGGAGGCAGCGGCCAGCTGTGTGCGGCCCATTCGTTCACCAGCCCTGTGCTCTGGGTGAGGTGACGGGGCTGTGGGACAGGTGAAGCCAGGAAAAGTGACAGAAAGACTAGCATCTTCTGGGTAGGACGGTGTATTGGTGTCCTAGGGACATCTTCTGGGTAGGACGGTGTATTGGTGTCCTAGGGACATCTTCTGGGTAGGACGG
>NW_006921593.1:11087752-11100440 GCF_000298275.1 Orycteropus afer afer
GGGACATCTTCTGGGTAGGACGGTGTATTGGTGTCCTAGGGACATCTTCTGGGTAGGACGGTGTATTGGTGTCCTAGGGACATCTTCTGGGTAGGCCACTGGTAGGATACTACCAGTGTTCTAGAACCATAACTAAGCCCCACAAACTGGGTGGCTCATAAGAACAGAACATTCTGTTTTCTGTCTTTTAACAACTTGTTTGATTTTTGTGGTGGTGGAGACCGTTCCCAGCACAACGTGCACTCACTGGGCCGTCTCTCCGCATGACATCAGCGACGTGAACCACATTCTTTGAGTTGTGTGGTCATCCTTGCTCTCCTTTTCCGAATTGTTGGGGAGGAGGGCTGGAGAGGGAGCCGTCACGGAGCATCCTGCAAAGTGGCCCCATTGACTCGGTGGGAACATGGGGTGAGGGGCAGGCTGGAGGGGGACCCGGGCCAGGTAGGGTGCAGGGCTGGAGGCCTCATGGCAATGGCCTCTACCACCATGTGAGGGGAAAATACAGAGTCCTGGGCCTTCCAGCACCTGGGGGGGACGACAGGAGGATTCCGTCACAGGAGGGTCGCAGAGTCCAGGAGGTGCTGGGCTCTGTTCTGCATCTGTCTGTTGTCTGTCACCGAGTTCCTTATGTGCACGCGGAAGTGGTCAGGCTACCTCTGGTGAGGGGGCCAGGGCTTTGGCCCACAGCGGGTACCCTAAGAAGGTGCCCCTGCCACCTGTTAGGTGAAATAGCATTAGTCTGCCTGGGCCATGTCATCTGACAGTGGTGGGAGGGCCATGCTCCTCGGTGACCTTCAGGCCTCCCCCACTGGCCCCAGCAGGCTCTCGAAACCTGGGCTGCTGGCCATGTCCTCCCATCTGCATGGCTTCTGGGGTCAGGTGTGCTGCCCTCACGGGCCTCAGCAACCCTGCGGCTTCTGGGGTCCCCCATTTGGAGAGCACGCTGTCCTGCCTCAGTGCGGAGACAATGCTGCTCCTGCAGTCTGGTGCTAAGAAACAGGAGGTCTTTGATTAGGACAAAATACAGGATGGGCAGCCGCATGGATCAGGCTGGCCCCGCCAGATTGTCTGCTCAAGTTTAGGGGCCAGAGGTGCACAACAGTACGCCCATGGGGGCGACAGCAGCATGAGCCGACCCGGGGAGCAAGAGGCTGGAAGCAGGACTGGGGCTGACGCACCCCATGTACTCCCCACCCCTGCTCCCAGGTTCTGGCGGCAGATGGGTGGTCACCTGCAGGTGGTGGAGGCCAGCAGCCGTGGCGTGGTGTGGGGCCTCGGCTATGACCACACGGCCTGGGTGTACACTGGAGGCTATGGCGGAGGCTGCTTCCAAGGTGAGGCTGGCATCCTCTCTGCCCAGCGCTCCTGGGCATACCCCTGGCATACCTCCTCTGATCCTGCTTCCCTGCCCGAGCCTGCCCCACTGCCCCCATGTGACACTGGCTGGCCGTGGGCTGGCAGGTGACCTTCACCACCGCCAGCAGAGAACGTGAGGGGGCAGGCAGTCCTTGGGCCACCCGTGAGATTGAGGCTGGAGAGTGTGAGCCCTTCCTGGCACCCCACAGCTGAGGCCTATGAGCTTTCTAGAGAGGCCAGCTGCAGTGTCTTCAAACTGCATTTCAGATGGGGCCTCTGGGTGCGTTGGAGTTGCCTCAGGACCCCAGTCTCCTGATTCCCAGGCCCCAATGCTGGCCTCTCACTAGGCGGGTCATGCTCAAGGGGGCAGTGGTGTGCTGACCTCCTGAGAATCCCCAGTTCTGTGAGGTTCTCCTGGTAGGACCCGGAGCCAGAAACAAGCCCTGACATGGGACAACTCTGTGCCCCAGCCCACAAGCCCCACAGCAGCACATCCTGATAGAGCGGTGGTCCACTAAGACCACAGCCATGTGCGTCTGAGAAGCAGGACTTACTTTGGTTCCCACTTTACACATGAGGAAGTTGGGGCTCACACGTGTGGTCCGAGGACTTCTGTAATAAGGCCTTGACACTCGCCTCGAGACCGTAGCAGGAGTGATACAAGGAGAGGGGGAGACGAGGGAGGCAAGAGGGCGGGGCGTTAAGTCCTAGCCGGGTGAGATGGGCACAGCCGGGCGTTACTTCCTCTCTGCTGCTCTGGGCCCTGCCCCCCCCCCCGTTCTCTGCTGGCCCAACCCCCAGTCCCGGCTGGGGCAGGCACCGCAGCCGCCTCTCCCCCCAGGCCTGGCCAGTAGCACCAGTAACATCTACACGCAGTCGGATGTAAAGTGTGTCTACATCTATGAAAACCAGCGCTGGAACCCCGTCACCGGCTACACCAGCAGGTGGGTGGCCTGGCCCCTGATGGAGGGGTCCCTTGGCTGGGGCCACGGTGGACGGAAACAGGCAGGGGGCCCCTGACATTGACAGAGTGGATCTTACCGCTCACCAGGCGTCCTCATAATTCTTACTCTTGGGATGCATATTTTAAAAACTCACGTGTTGAGAATTGTCACATACATAAGGAGCCCTGGTAGCACGACAGTTGAGCACTCAGCTGTGAACTGAAAGGTCGGTGGTTCAAACCCACCAGGAGAAAGATGTGGCAGTAATCTGTAATGATGAGAGCCTTGGAAAGCCTACGGGGCAGTTCTCTGTCCTCTAGGGGCGCTGTGAGTCGAAATTGACGCAACGCCAGTGGGTTTGGTTTATCACATATGTAAGTAAACACGCAAATGCAGACTTAGCTCAGTGACTTATGAGTCAGACACCAGTTAAGTCACCACTGAGGTCAGGAAATAGCCATCACCTGACTGCCACCCTGTTCACACCCATTCTCCTTCATCACTTTCCCTCCCCTTCAAGAACAGCTACTGTAGTTTTCTTGTTTTATTTTGGTATTTTTTTTGGGGGGGCTGCTTTTTGAAGGTGATGGTGACTTGCCCTGGTGCTAGTTTGGTTTTGAACATCACATGAACGGAGTTGTATTTATTTGTGCCTGACTCCTCTCACTCAGCATCATGTTTGTGAGATGCAGCCTCGTGTGTGCGTGTAGCTATCATCCCTTTGTTTTATTTTCTATTTTGTTGTATAATATATAAAAATATCATGATGTGTTTCTGCATCCTGCTGTTGGTGGACATTTGAGTGGTTGAGGCTCTTTGGAAAGCTGTCTCAAGTGCGTATGTTTCAGTGGGCACGTGCCTAGGAGCAGAATTGCTACGTTTCAGGAAGTGAGTGTGGTCAGCTTCTCTGTGCCGGGCCCTGGATTTCCAGAGTGGGTGTGATTCAGCAGAGTCGCGATGCTTTGATCAGTCTTTTCCATCCCAGCCATTCCAGTGAGCTCATTTCCTAGAGCCGCTGTCACAGATAACTGCAGAGGCTGGCATTAGAGAACAGCTGCTTATATTCTCATAGTCTAGGAAGCTACATGTTCTGAATTCAGGGCACCTGAATGTATTCGGCCTGGGACACCTGTTCTGGCATGCAGGGCGCAGGCTTCTTCCTCAGGGCCCTCCAGAAGGGGTCCCAGCCTGTCACCATGGTGCCCAGCCAGGGCCTGCTTCTGAGTCTCCTGTATCACCCTGTTGTCCTTCCAGGGGTCTGCCCACTGACCGGTACATGTGGAGCGATGCCTCAGGATTGCAGGAGCGTACCAAGGCCGGCACAAAGCCACCTTCGCCACAGTGGACCTGGGTGAGTGCTAGCTCCCGCCGTAACACTGACAGACCTCTTCCGGGTCAGCAACTGGTACCTTGAGTTCAGGGTACAGGGGGGGTCCCCCAGGTCTGACTGGTTCCTTGATTTCAGGGTGTGGGTGGGGGTCCCCCAGGTCTGATGATGCCTCAGTTTCAGAGTGTGGGTGAGGGTCCCAGGTCTGATGGTGGCGTGGCTTTGGGGTGCAGGAGTCCCCCAGAGTGACTCGGCCTCCCCGCAGGTCTCTGACTGGTATGTGGATTTTGGCGTTCCTGGGGGCACCGACCAGGAGGGATGGCAGTATGCCAGTGACTTTCCTGCGTAAGCACCTTTTCCTTCTGCACCGGGTCCCAGGGCTGTGGCCCTGAGTGTGAGCACCCTGGGTGCCTGACCCTGGCAGCCTGTTTCCCCTGCTGGTCTCTGCCCAGCCAGCCCAGAGGGGCCTCTGAGTGCCACCTTGGCCCCCAGCAGGACTAGGAACAGCTGAAGAGGGGGTCGGGGTGAGCTCCCACTGCACACACCTGTTCTCGGGACAGCCCAAGTTAGGACCTGCTGGGTGAGCCCAGGTCCCGGGAGGCCAGATGGAGGGACCCTGTGTCTGGGGCCAAGGGGGCTGAGGTGGGAGAGATGGCCTCAAAGCACTCGAGTGAGTACTGGTGTGAAAGAGGCCACTCCATCCTGGGGGCAGCATGCCACATGGGGGCAGTGCCGGGCCAGCCAGGCAGTGGGGCTGGCGAAAGGCGTCAGCGTGCTGTGAGGCGCCTGCGTGGTACAGTCACGTCAGAAATGGGAGACTGAGCCCCCAGGGCAGGGGCTAGGGCTGCTCCGACCAGACCTCAGGCTGGCGGTCGAAGGCAGGGCCTGGGCGCAGGGCTCTTTTGGGGGTGTCCCCTCCTCACTCCCTCAGTGCTGGGCCCTCATCTGGAGAGAAGGCTGGTATTTCCCAAATGGAACCTGATGGGGTGGGGGGTGGGGGGTGGGCTCCAGGCCAGCGCCCGAGGGAGGCCCCACATCCTGCGGACATAGACGGCAGGGCCTTGGTGCCGACTGCCCAGAGCTGAGGCGGAAAGAGGCTCTCGAGGGGAGGGCGGTGGCCCCTTTGAACATGCAGCCTGGCTCACGCTCAGGGCAGGGGCTGTCCTGTGCCCCCCGGACCAGGCGGTGGAAAAAGCAGCCCCTGAGGTGCAGTCTGGATCTCACCCCTTCACCCTGCAGCTCCTACCGTGGCTACAAGACCATGAAGGACTTTGTCAGGAGACGGTGCTGGGCCAGGTAGGGGGGGCCCAGCCCAGAGGGAATTGGGGCCAAATCCCTGGGGCCCCAGTCAGGTGGAAGAAACGGGGCGGGGTAGGCGGGCCTGCAGTCAAAGTAAATGTCAGGCCAGGAAATGCCTGCGGCTGCCTGCCTCTGCTCTCCGGTGTCTGAGGACAAATACAGAAATGTCACCCGGAGCTCTGCGGGCCAGGAGCCAGCCCCTCCCAGGCCCCCTTGTCCCCGCCCCCCCATACCCTTCCTCCACCCCTCACCCGGCCCCTCCCCTCCCTGAGCCCTGGGAGCCTGGCACCTGGGGCTCCTTTTGCAGTCCTCTGGGAAGTGGTCCCCGCTGTGCTTCCTGCTCCCCAAGTCCCCACGGCGTCCTCTGACCGGTTTAGGAGCTGCCCCAGCCTCACAGTCACTTTAGGTCGCTGGCCTATGCTCTCTTTCGGCTTCCAGAAAATGCAAATTGGTGACCAGTGGGCCCTGGCTGGAGGTGGCCCCTATCGCCCTGGCAGACGTGTCCATCATCCCCGAGAGCCCGGGCACCGAGGGCAGCATCGCCCTGTGGGCCGTCAGCGACAAGGGGGACGTGCTCTGCCGCCTGGGCGTGTCTGAGCTCAACCCCGCGGTGAGCGCTGCCCCTCGGGCTCGTGGGGTGCTGTGGACTCTTCGGAAATCAGGCCCCTGGCTCTGGGGTCAGGGTCCTGGGACAGTGGCTGCCTCGGGCTCAGTGGGTCACCAGGCTTGGGTCTGAGATGGGCGTTCCCAGAGTGGGGGTGACAGAGGCCGGCCCCCCGCACACCGGATGGGCTCGTGTGTCGCCACCGAGCCCCCTTTGTGTCGCCCCCTGCACCCAGTGTCTGTTACCCCCTCACTTGAGAGATGAGAATGCTGAGGATGGGGGTTAAACAACCAGGTCACTTGATCAAGCTCAGGTCACGGTCAGGGCTAGTCAGGCTGCCCATCTGTGTGCGAGGGCCACCCTCGCCCCTGCCCTCCCTCCCCCGCAGATGCCACACCTTCCCCTGCCCCCCACCAGCCAGTGATACTGCCCAGGATCCTGTCACCTGGCCAGAGCCTCAACCCGCTTCCCCTCAGGGCTCCTCCTGGCTGCACGTGGGCACTGACCAGCCTTTCACCTGCGTCTCTGTGGGTGCCTGCCACCAGGTGTGGGCCGTGGCCCGCGATGGCTCTGCCTTCTACCGAGGCTCTGTGTCCCCCTCCAAGCCAGCTGGTGAGTGCCACCCCGATGACCCCAACCTGGTGCTGCCCACTCGGGCTGGGCAGGGGCCTGACCAGGGGAAGGCCCCAGGCCTTCGTCAGAGGGGGGCTACGGGTGATGGTCTCCTGACTTCACTTCAGGTAGTGTTTCCTGAGTGCCACCCCAGGACTCCTCGAGGGGCTGCGCCTCCCCTCTGCTAGGGTGGCCACGGGCGGTCCCCTCTGTGATGGAGCAGCCCCTCCCCCACAGACCCCTCGGGCCCCTCCCTCCCTGGGCATTGCTCTCTGGCTCCCCTGCCCCCACGTTGTCTCCCAGATGTCTGTGTGCCCTCAGTGGAGCATGCCTGCCCCCTACCTCTAGGCCCCCCTCGAGTCTCCACCCTATCTCCCAGCATGGCCTGCAGGAATGCGTCTGGTCACTTGTCCATTGTGTTTCTCCCCCGAGAGGTCAGCTTGTGGGGTGGGAGGCAGGCATGCAGTCTCACTCTTTACTGCATATTCAGCTCAGTTCCGTGCCCGGCACGAGGCAGCCTCAGTGGGGCAGATGGTCAGGGCGCTGTGTGTAACTGTCCCCACACCTGCCCGGTGGGCGCACACTCCTGTGTCGGGCTGGGCGCCTGCATAGCAGCATGCGTGGAGCCTTGCTGCAGACGCTGGAGAGGCCAGGGCGTTGGTGACGTGGGGCCAGTGCAGTTCTGGCGGGCCCTGGCCACGTGCGCAGCAGGGCAGGTCAGAGGCCAGTGCACCTGCCCAACCGTGTGTCTGAGGCCTGCAAGCTGTGGGCCCCAGGTGCAGCCTCAGCCAGGCCTCCCGTTGCAGGTGACTGCTGGTACCACATCCCGTCCCCACCCAAACAGAGGCTGAAGCAGGTGTCTGTTGGGCAGACGTCTGTGTTCGCCTTGGATGAGAACGGTGAGTGACAGTCCCTGGGGTCTCAGGAGAGGCCTGGGGTCCCTGAGCACCTGGGGGGGTGTCGCCCTCCAAGGGAGGGGCCAGGGTGTCCTCCTCTTGGTGGATGGCTGGGCCTCATCTTCTCTGAAGGACGGGGAGGCCAGGGTGACGGCCAGGCCTGGGCCCAGGTGTCACTGTTCCCTCCTGGGTGACCTCCAGCCCCAGTCAGGGTCTGCTTAGAGTTGTGGCTGACCTGTTGCTAGGTCGGCCTCCACCTCCACGCTGGGCCGTTCCCCAGGTTAATGCAGGGCAGTGAGGGTGCCGAAGGGACGTCAGCCCTTCCCAGGTGGTCGGGCCCCACCTGGGCCTGGGCAGAGGAGTAGGTGCCCTCCTGCTACTGGGTGCAGTGACCTCATTGCTCGGGACCTGGTCTAGAATGCCAGGGCCAGGAGCCAGGGACACTTGCCTGGCCCACCGCACTCCCCGCAGCCCAGGCAGGGCCTCCTGCCCGATTCCGTTACCATTTTGCAAGTGCCGTTATGGCCGGGAACAGCTCAGGAAAGGTAGATGCCGGCCTCGAACCGGGGTTTATTCCAGAGCTGGTCTCTTTGTTTGAACCTTCTCTGTCCCCGGGTCCCACACCCCGGGCAGAGGGTGGGGGGCAGCTGTGCCCAGCACAGCGGGAACATGATACGGTTTGGGGGATGTTGAGCCAGGTGGCGGGGGCTCTGGACGCAACAGGGCTGCGCGGCCTGGAGGTCGGGATCATCACTGCTGCCGGCTCCAGTATTCCCTGGCACTGCGGCCTTGTTGGCATGGTGGCCCAGGGGCCCTCCGCTGACCCCGCCTCTCTCCCCAGGGAACCTGTGGTACCGTCAGGGGATCACCCCCAGCTACCCCCAGGGCTCCAGCTGGGAGCACGTGTCCAACAATGTACGCAAAGTGTCCGTGGGGCCCCTGGACCAGGTCTGTGTCCCTGATGGGCCCGTGCTACTCCCAGCCTCCCCTTCTGCCACCCTGGGGGGGGGGCTCACGCTCGGTGACCCCGGGTGCCCACACCATCTCTCAGTCCCTCTTCCCTCCCTGCCCACCCAAGCCGTCTCCCTGCTGCCAGGCTGTGGCTCAGCGGGCCTGTGTTCCAGGTCTGGGTCATCGCCAGCAAAGTCCAGGGGAGCCACAGCCTGAGCCGGGGGACAGTGTGTCACCGCACAGGGGTGCAGCCCCGTGAGCCCACCGGGCAGGGCTGGGACTACGGCATAGGGGTGAGCAAGGCCCGCAGCTTCACGCAGGTGCCTGGCATGAGTCCCAGGCTGTGGGGGTTGCCCCTGGGGCCCGGCATGAAGTGCCAGGCTGTGGGGATCACCCTTGGGGCCCGACATGAGGTGCCAGGTTGTGGGGATCCCTGCTGGGGCCTGGCAGGAGATGCCCAGCTCAGGGCCCCATAGCGTCGCTTTCAAACAGCCCGGTGACATAGTTTCTTCTTCTAGGGCGGCTGGGATCACATCTCCATCCGGGCCAATGCCACTAGGGCCCCCAGGAGTGGGTCCCAGGAGGCTGGCACACCCCTGCAGGAGGCAGTAAGCGGCCCTGTGCGGTGCTGAGGCCACTGGGAGCTGGTTAGTGTGGTGGGGACAGAGAGGTTGGTCACCTGAGCCTGCCAGCCCCATGTCCTGTGCTGAGATGTGGGTTTGGTAGTGTTGCCAGACCAAGGCCAGGCACTAGAACATCCTAGGATGTGAACCTTTGGGGAAGCCCCCACTGGACCCAGTCTGGGAGGAACACCTTGGGTTAGGGGCTGCCCCTGGCCTGGCCCTTCCCATCCTTCTCCTCTGACCCTCATTTTTCCAGGACCTGGACCCAGATCCTCTGGGGACACTTCCCAAGCACAGAGCTTCCACGCCCACCCCGCAGGCCCTGGGAGTGAGTGCCCCTGAGCCAGTAACCCACCTCCCCATACCTCCTAACCCCCAAAGAGAAGGTCTGTGAAGCCCAGGGCCACGGTGGCACCTGCGATCCTTCCTCATGGGGACTTCCAGAGTGGGTGACATTTCAGAAGTTTGGGAAGGCATTGCCAATTGGAAATGCATGCTGGGGGGGGGGTGCTTTTCTCCAGAGGATGTGGGCCGCCACTCCAGGGGTGGAGACCACTGGGGCTGGGAGAGGCAGGCAGCCTGTCGTCAGTATCACCGGTTGGTCCTTAACCCTCGGCAGTCTTGCTCCCAGGTGTGTTTAGGGACCAGCAGGGTTTCATGTCGTGAAGGGCCGGGTCAGGGTGCTGTGGTCAAGGACCCTGCTCTGGGGCTCAGTGAGCGCGTGGGGAGGGCAGGACGTCCGCTGGCCCAGGGGCCCAGGATGTGGTTACCTGCAGCCCCCCGGCCAGCACAGCTGAGCATTCTCCACTTGGCAGCTGGCAGCCCACCTCCCCCGCTGCACTGCTGCCCCCAGACACCCCACTCGGTGAGTCTCAGGTTTGCTTCCTGCCATGGACGCCGAGTTCTGCCTGCTCCGTCGGAATGAACGCTCCATCTGCACCCAGCCTCCCTGTGTGAGGGGGGAGCTGGCTGCATTCAGTTGTTTCACTGTCCCGTGCTTTGTTGCCCGGACTGGATTCAGAAGAGGTGGTGTGGGGTCACCTCTGCAGACACCGAAGGACCTGGTGCATTTGTACACTTTGGGGAGATGAGGCGAGGGGGTGCCTGGTACACAGCTCTCACACGAATCACGTGGAAGGTGGATGGACGGTTTACATTTTGCTGTCAAGTTCCTGCGTGTGGGCATTATGACTTCATCTTCCTAAGAGGACGTGCAGCGACGCCAGCGACAGGTGGCTCTCGGTGAAGCCCCTTCCTGGGGCACCTGCGTCCCCACCCCATCGAGTGCCCAGGGTTACCTGCCAGCCCCATGGGGCTTCCCACTTTCTCAGATAAACGTACAGTAGGTGTTCAGTAAAACACAGCAGATGCAGCAAGGTGGCATGTTTATTGATCTGTTGTGATTAAAATGCCCTGCCCTCCCTCGGGCTGCACCTACGCATGGGGTGAACGTGGCCATCACTGTGAAAGCTTTATCTTCAGCAATTGGGTTCGTGAACACTTTGAAGGGACCATTAGGAAGAATGAAAACAGATTCGGGTCATTTAAGAAACACCACCCCCACCTTTCCTCCTGCAGTCACAGCTGGGCACTGGCCATTCCGTTCCACTTGTTTCCCTGACAACAGGATCACAGCTCTGGTCCCTGAGCCCACATTGCTGGTGGTGGTGCCCAGGTCAGCACCCAGGATAGGGGAGTGCAGGTGGGCACCGGTCAGAGGTGTACGGGTGACTCACAGCTCGGCAGACCCAGGCTGGCCCCCAACCATGCTCACAGGGCCTGCGTGCAGCAGGATGGGTCTGTGCTAGGTTTGGCGGGGGTCCGAGACCAGGGCCTCACCAGTGGGTCCCAGATTGCCTTTCACCCCCCCCCCATTCAATTCCCTGAGGCAGGCCTGGGGTCTTTGGGGATCTTTGCTGACATGGCCAAGGGGGTGTGAGTCCCCTCGGGTCACAGGTAGGGCCCAGCCACCCTCAGGAAGCAGGGGATACAGTTACCAATTTGAGCAGAAAGCAAGAGGCCCCCTGGGCACTGCCCACTGCCCTGCCGGGCATCTCCAGGCCCGTGTGGGCCTCAGCTTACAGGCCTATTGCTTGCCGTCAGCCAGGCTGCTCACTTCCCTGGGGAGCATGGACTGTGTCCCAAACTTGGAGTTAGCCAGCTGCAGTACATCTCGCCGAGCACCCTGACTACTGGCTGTACAAAGTGGTCCCCACCTGAGCGCTGCAGTGAGGCTGGGACCCACCAGGCCTCGGCACTGGCAGGAACGTGGTGCACCACCAGGGCTCACATGGAGGAGGACACCAACCCTCCCGAGGCCAGGCTGGGAGAGGCAGAAACGAAGCCGCTGACGGCTCTCCTGCAGAACCACCGGCCGCCATGGCTGCCTGTACTGTGGCCACAGCTAACGCCAAGCCCCATGGGGGCACTGTGTCCTGAGCCTAGGGAAGTCGGGGCCAGCGTGAGCTCACGCCCAGCCCAGCCTCTGCCTGCAGAGCCTCGGGGACCTGGATTCAGCCCCCGGGGCCAGGCAGGGCTAGGGGCAGAGGCATGAGGAGAGGCGATACCAGTGGGGGTCAGAGAACAGAGACGCCAAGTGTGAGGAACTGGCAGGCAGGCAGGCAGGCACGCCCCAGTAGGAGGAAGCTTGGCCCCGAGGGCTGCTGGGCCTCGCCAAGTGGCCTGTTGTCCCTGCCTGAGGGTGGGGGCAGGGAGATGCCTGCCACCTCTGGCTCCACCCAGAGAAAGCCCCCACTGTAACCAGGATCTAGGACTATCCTAAAATCCCATCATACAACCAAAACACCAGACTCACTGCAATTGATTCAACTCTACTCACAGCGCCCCTACAGGACAAGAGTAGAACTTCACCGTAGGGTTTCCAAGGCTGTCAGTCTTAACCAAAGGGGACTGTCTCATCTTTTTCCCATGGGGTGGCTCATGGGTTCAGACCACTAACCTTTTGATTAGCAGCCGAGTGCTTAACCACTTCACCACCAGGGGACCTTCTCATAAGGCCACCCTCTCAGACCACCCTCTGCCAATCACAGAGACCCTGAGTCGGTGACAAGTAGGACCATGAGTAGTGATAACCTGGGGGAGCGAGAAGGGCAGCTGGGGACACCCAGCCCTGGTCCGGCCCCACCTCCAACGGCCCTGCAGCACCAGGGCCACCGGTGGAGCACTCTGGAACCCTCCCCAGTCAGAGCCCAGCCCAGAGCCCCAAACCTTGATAGGAGCCAAGTTCTCTGTACAGCTAATTGGAGGTCATCTGATCAAGGTTTCCGTCTGGCAGCCACAGCCAGAAGTTCTGCTACACACGGCTGGCTCCGTGCCTCAGTTCACCCCAAATGAGGAGGCCGAATCCAGGCCAGTCTCGTCCTACAACGCAGATCTGAAGACCCCAGGCCTTGGCCTCAGCAGCCCGGAAACATACTCAAGCACTCCTTTGCCTGGAACCTGGTCTCTGCCCTGGAGGAAGAGGAGGGTGAAGAGAATTTGGTTATAAGAGGCCTTTCCACAGCTGCTTGCTGGGGCTACTCCATTCAGAAGCAGGATCTTGCCACTGTTCGTCCCCAGGGAACAGGTACAACTCCGTCCGGGAGGTGGCCGAGTGTTCTGGGCACGTGGCGCCAGCAGGCCGGGGCTCAGGCCGGAGAGGCCGGGCTGGGATCAGCGAGCCGGCCCACAGCCGTCCGCGCGGTGGCCCTAGGTGCCCTCTCGGAAGCTGTGGATCTGCGTGGAGTAGCGCTGCAGGTGGCCCTCGGGCGGGGACTCGCTGGCGCCCTGCTGGTAGTGCTGGTAGAGCTTGGGGCCGGGCCCCTCGAGGCCCGGCAGGCGGCCGCTCGACATGGTCAGGATGGCGGCCGTCAGCGACTTGATGTAGTTCTTGGCCAGCGTCAGCGTCTCGATCTTGGAGAGCTTCTTGTCGGCGCGCACGTGCGGGATGACCTCGCGCAGCGCCTGGAAGGCGTTGTTGAGTTTGTGCATGCGCTGCCGCTCCCGCTCGTTGCTCTCCAGGCGCCGCTGCACGCTGCTCTCGCGCCGGCCGCCCGGCCCGGGCCTCCTGCGCCCCG
>NW_006921593.1:11100540-11101219 GCF_000298275.1 Orycteropus afer afer
GCGCAGGCCCCTGCTCGGCTCTGGCGCCTGCTGTTGCCGCTCGGCGGCCCGCTCCCCGGCGCCGGCGGCCTCTGCGCCCTGCGGGGACCCCCGGCGCCCGGTGGCTCGGCTCTTGGTCTTCATGGCTGGGACGGGCTGTGCCAAGAGGTGGGGTCCGGAGGAGGCTCTGGGAGCTGGAAGGCAGAAGACAGGCGCCCGTGGTCGCTCCCCGCGCGCGCCCTCACGGGGGACACTCATGGTGGACGGCTGAGCCCTGGGCGCACGGGGACCCGGGTCCTCATAATGTCACTCTGAGCCCTGAGCTGACCCCACACTGACCCTCCGACCCTTCCTGTGCTGTGCCCCCCTCTCGGCCCCTGGGTGGCGCCACTGACTGACCCCGGGCACCTCTCTGTGGCCCCTCAGTGCCTGCTGGGCTGGGGGGTCCCGGCTCGGAGGACCTCACGGGCCCGCTGCCCCTGCCCCGGGGTACACTCGGGTCCTGGACGTGACCCGCGCAGGGCCCACGAGCCGCCGTGGGCTGGGGCGGACGTCGCAGGTCAGAGGTCGGCAGTGGCTGCGCGGCACCCGCAGGTCCGCCCCGTGGGGACCCTCCCCCCTCCCGGACCCCCGCCCCCAGGTACCTGCGGGGTCGCGGCCGCACGCGCTGGCTGCCCACGGGGGACAAGGACACGTCGCT
>NW_006921593.1:11101379-11154836 GCF_000298275.1 Orycteropus afer afer
CCCCGGCGTCCCCGGAGCGCGCGAGGCCGACAGGCCCACTCCGCGGATCGAGGGCACGCGGGCGCTCCCTGCACCTGCCGCCGCCCCTGGCCTTGGGGTGAAGGCGCGGGCCCGGAGCCCGCGTTCCGGAGACCAGTTCGTGGAAAAGCTCTTTTGCAATCAGGCAGCAGCCGCGTTCTTGAAGACTTACAGCTGACGCCGCTTGGTTCTGATGAAAAATCAAGCGGAAGGCAAGGCTCTCACCTCCGATGTCTCAGGGCACCCGCAAGGCGCTGGGACGCAGGCCTAGACCTAGCCCAGCGCCCGCTGCCCGCCGAGGCCACTCGGCCCTCAGGTGAGGATGGCGTCTGCTCCTCAGGACTGAGTCGGGGTCACCGGGAAATAGCTGGCCATCCTGGCCTCCAGGGTGGGGCTCAAAGCCTGCTCTGTGCCCCACTTCGTTAGCTGCCCCGCCCCCACCGGCCGGACTCAGGGCGACTGCACGAGGGAAGGAAACGCTGCCCGGTCCGGCCTGGCCCTGCGACCGGCTGCAGACTGGGCTGATGTGACCCACGGGGTTTGAATGGCTGCTGTCTGACCAGGCCTTTCTTCCTCCTTCACTTCACTGTGGAAGTGCCAGTTAACCTGGTGGGCAGCACAGCCGCACGCAGGCCTCCCCGGCGGCCAGGCCAACTCCGAAAACTACCCCGGAGCCTCACGGGCCGGCCACCTGCTCCCTTTACGCAATGGCTCCCGGCCTGTCTCACCCGAGGGTCCCACTCACACTGGGAACTGCAGGGGCCAGGAGCCACCCCCTTGGGCTGTTAACGGGCAGACGGAGGGCAGGAGTGGGGTGTGTGTGGGGGGGTCTGAGGGTCATTTCTAGCTGGGCCTAAGAAATGAAAACGCCTCCGAAATCCGTCAGTGAACGCAAAGCCTTCCAATTCTTGCAACGCGTGGGAGTGGCACGCGCACGCGTAAACGAGGGCGTTTCCAGCAACTGACCCTGCCTTCAGGCTTTCAGGAGCCTGCGGCCCACCCACCGTCACCTCTGAAGAGTCAGGACGGACAGGAATAAATGCAGCGACAGTTTATAAATATATAACTCTATTTACTTTGAATATTAAATAGGTTTTAAATTACAAGCAATTTATTCAATCACACTATGCATCAATGTACAGTAAAAATCTTACAATTTAAAAATGTACACAATTTAAACTGAAAGTCTGTGAACCGGTGTGCTGCCGGCAGCCGCTAGGGGCTGTGGGAGAACGCAGGAGAGCCTGGGGGGTGACTGCTTCCTGGGGGGGCGACTGCTTGGTGGGCCTCGGCTGCAAACTGCAGACGGGCAGTGGTGGGTGTGACACCGGGCCCCACTGTGGTCTGCCTTTCCCTGCAGCCCCGGACTTCAAACAGCTGGTCCACGCCATTCTGCGCCATGGTGCCAGGCAGCTGGTAGTACACTGCTGTCCACACGGCCCTAGGACTTTATGTTCAGAGGGGCATCTTCCTTGATAACAGCCAAGCCTTGAACCAACTCCATCGCTACTTAGAGTTTCTGAGACATGGATCAGAAGCGGCTGTGTGGACCCATTCTCGCATTAAGGCTACTTCTCGTAAGGCTGATAGCTTCAAGCCTCCGTAGCTGACACAGAGCACGTGGAATGTAATGCATGATTCCTTTCTGCGTGTTCAAAGGGCCGGTCAAGCACTGTGAAAGCCGGAGGCATCCCATCCCCCCAGGCCCTCAGAACCCACACGCAATGGCTCATGAACCCTACAGAAACCCCCATGGGAAATAGGGGGAGGCTGTGAAAGGCATCTTAGGGCAGCACGACATACCAAGACTCTCTGTAGATAAACCCTTCTGTCCAAACAGTCTCTACACACAACGGTCGCTCGGTGTTGTGTTCAGAGCAGCTCAGCTTTCTAGCTGCAGGCGGACGGCCTCGGAACTGGACACAGCCTGTGCCGCTGGAGGTTCTGGGGGCACTTTTGATGCACTTCTGCCTCTGGCTTCATGACAGAAAAAACAAATTAGCATCCAGCCCAGGAGGAAAGGAAAGCCAGGGTATTCTGACTCCAGGACAGAAAGCACAGAAACTCCTCCAAAGGAAGATGAAGAAAGATCCGACAGATTTTGGACTTCCGCCCACAGGAGGCCAGGTAATGCCAACCTCACCCACAGCACACAGCAGAATGCCACGGACTTATTCTGCCGCATGACTGGTTAGACTGAGTTAAGTTTCGAAAACCCACTACCTGTAACCAATTTACTAGTTGAAAAATGGAATCAAAGAACCAAGCACATGCTGACATTTCCACAAGGGGCTGAAAGCTACTTAATTACATTGATGTCCTGTGTATTGCTTGAGATTTCAAAAGAACATGTTCACACACATGTGTTTTATTATACAAAATCTTCCCTGTCATGCAACACCACGTAAGATTTAATACACCAAAACCCTTCCCCAACTCATGTATAAAATGCATATTTGGCAATTAATCATGAGAGCAATAAAGACTTAAAAAAACCCCTAAACTTCCACTGAAGCTGAAGTTCAAGATAGTGGTTGATTTGGTTTAAAAATATAAATTAAAATGGGAATGATGTTCAATTCTTCTTACCCATGGGCAAACGCACAGCCCCAAAACCTCAGGACGTTTATCCCGGGCTGACCAGCTAAGAAGACAGTACTATCTATGGATTGGCTGGATTTTAATCAGGAACTCAGAATTCCCTAAGTCTGTAACCAAAACAAACAACCTAGTGTAACAATCGCCTGTCATTTCTTTCTCAACCAAGACTGGCAGGTAATTAATTAGATGGAAAAATTCCAGAAACTCAAGGCGTCTCTAGCAAGAAGTTGAGAATTTAAGACAAGATTGGCGAAGTCTCTGCTGGCTGCCGACGGGGTCTCTGGTATGCACGTCACCAGAGCCCACGGTCTCACAGCTCTGCCGGGTGGAGGCTGGAAGGGCCCTGTCTCTCCGGCAGATTCTTGCTCTGGTGTATTGCTCGTGTAAAAAGTCAGTGGAACGCGCCCACAGCTCATCACGAAGGTCATGCAGGTCATGCTTCACCACAAAACCGTGAGCCAAAGCAAACCTCTGTGTCCGGGACCAGGGCCCGGGCTCTCTCACCGTGCAGTGCCAGGAGTCACGCAGGAGCCAGGACGGCAGACCACCCTTGAGGGGAAGGGCTGGTGTGCAGTGCGGCAGACTCGAGGACTCAGCTGGTACACAGAGCTGCCCCGCAGACCTCGGGAAAGCACAACGCAGGCCGGAAGCAGCCAGGGAGCCTTGGGTCACCAACCCTGACTCTTGCCAGAGTCACGAGGCCGTACTGGAGATGCACCAGCCCCTTTCACATCAAGAGGAAAACTCAGTGCTGGATACAGAAGGGAATGGTCCACGTGAGGGAGCTGGGTCCAGCGGCAAGGGGCACCCCAGGAGCCGCAGACCCCCACGTGCCCCGGCCAGGGGGCTCACTGGCCGCCAAGGCTGTGTCCTTGTCTTCTGCAGGATATGGTGTTTCCCAGATTAAAACGGGACTCGCCTCACCTGGATGTACTTGGAGTGGTTACAAGGGTGAAAGTCAGTTCTGGGGATTACAGAAAAGTTCAAGTCAACACCAAGTTCAAGTCAACACCACCTGGAGGGCCAAAGAGAACGAGTTCACACGTCAACACCCGGGCTTGGGAGAAGCTTCTTCCTCGGAGGGGTTACAAGCATTACCGGAACGTTCACAAGAACGCTGAAGCCACACAGGCACCTGAGCTCCAGGGACAAAGGCCCAGATCCATCTTCAGTGAGGGAAACCCTTGCTTGGCCCCCCAAGTTACAGGCACACTGCTGTCCGTTTTCACGAAAACAGTTTTTAAAAATGGGGGGCTGAGGTGGAAGGACCCATGGAGAGGTGTTCATGTGCTGCAGGAAGCCACCTCGCAGAGGAGAATGGAAACGCGGTTGATTCAATCAACAAAAAGGAGCAGTTTTCTGACTTATGAAAAATATTTCCTATAAGGACGTAAGACACTAACATTCAGAACTGCTTCCCGTTCGTGAAGGAGCACCACACGTGTGCTCCCAGCGACACTACAGACAGTGAACACTCAGGGTATCTAAGCTTTGCAAGTACCATGCAGGGCAAACAGAGAGCAAAACAGGAAAATCAGACCAGTGGGCGGCACCAGCTTGACCTGCCTTAATTTCCTTGATAACATAAGGTTCTGTACAACCAGGGGCCTCAGGACAGCCGTCCACAGTGCAGTAACAGAAAACAGAGTAACGCCATCAGACACAAGTGCGGCCCACACCACCTGCCCCCACACGTGCATCCTCAGTGGGGTGAGGAACGCTGTGTGCACAGCACGGGACACACAGCGTGGGGAGGACACCACCCGCCGTGCTCAGTTCTGTGCACACAGAGCCGCACAGGGCGTCGGTGCTGATGGCAACGTGCGCGCTCCTGTGTGGGAGCCACCGCAGGCGTGGCCACGGGCGCCAGCACGCTGCCTGGGCTCCCTGCCATGCCCCGCTCCTCCTGGGCCCGCAGTGCGCGCTGTGCTGCCCAGGCCTCTTTCCACTGCCTGGTCCTTTCTCGCAGCCTCATCTCAGCGGAAATGGAGTGGACATCTGGGCTCGGGCTGACGGCGCAGGGACGCGGCTCTAAGGGTAAGGCCTTGGCCCGAGGGGGGCGTCGGCACCCACTTAATCTTTCTCTCCATCTTCACTGCTTCCTGTTCAGAAGAAAGCAAGCACATGTGTGAGCTTGACAAGGGTTCTTTAAAACAATAGTCATGGACAACAGCAGCTTGGGTAATTAATAGCCCGCTGTGGAGGAAAGAAAGCAGCCGGTGTGTGGTATCTAACACCTGCCCAAAGTGTACTTTTTCTGCCTTCAAAAGTAGCACCTGCCAGACACACCTATGCACACATGTTTTCACTCACACGTTCATGCCCTGTCAGCGCTCAGGCCCTGAGGAACTCAAGGCTGGCCTCTAAACTGCGGCCTCTCTGACTGATGAAGGGGTAATGGGCATTATCTAATCTATGCAAATAAAATACAGTCCAGACACAAATGCGGGCTCTCTGGAGTTCACGTTTATCACCTGACCCACACACTGCAAAGTAAAAAGGGCACCTATTAATGCTTATCTTCCAGTCTAGTTGCAGGGATAAAAAGGGTCTGTGAGCTCAGATAATGACTTCAAATGCACCCCCGCCCGTTAATGCCACCCAGCGCCTGCAGGGATATCCCGGAGACCAAGACTAATGGCAAAACCAACATGGAAGCAGAGGCTGCCTGGGCCCCACCGAGAATTCCAGGCCAGCGCTCCTGCAAGCAAGACCTTTCTCGAAGAGCTGCTTCTGTTTGGGAGGAGCCGCAGAAGCAGAGGCGGGCTGGGGAGAACAGGGGAGCAAGGAGGGACATGGGGCAGCTGGGGTGGTTTCCAGTCACCCACATGCGTGCCCCGGCCCCAGCTGCCCAGCAGTGCAGGGCCCCACCATCGCCGTCCACCATGGTAATAAGCCTCGGTGTGCCTGAGGCCTTGAAGTGGAGGGTGTCCTGGGAGGATCGTGGGAGACAGCGGGTGTTCTAGAGGACACATGAGAACACTCAGCTGACAGCAAGCCATGTGTGGTCAGCACGCACCCTCCCTGGGCTGAGACCACCCAATACATACGCCCTCACCTCCTTGTTCCATGTCCGAGTCCGTGAGGTGAGTGAGGGAAAAGCTTGCAATGCTGGCGGGGGAGATGGAGAACCTGGAATAGGGCGCTGTGTGGGGCCAGCTCTGCTCAGAACTCCGAGGTGGTGGAGGAGGGGAGAAGTACTTGGACGTCTGCAGAGAAGGCTTGGAACCAAGAAGGTTACTTGCTGTCTTGGACGTAAACGGGTCCAGGGAGAAGTCGTCATCCCATTCAAAACCTCCACCTGAAATGGATAAATACAAAGAAATCCTCTCTTCATTTCTTGGCTGGTGCACACGTGTTCCCTGCACGTTGGTGCTCACTGGGCAGGCAGTGCCATGTCCAAAGAGCAGGCGTGTCCCCCGCTGCCCCAGGCCTTGCAGAGCAAGAGGCCGAGTGGCCCTCAGTCAGCTGCCACCATTCACAGAGCACCCATTCCCAGTTTCTTTTGAAACTTGCCAGGGAGGTCAAGTACCTTCTTCGTCGGTTGAGCTTTCTGAGTTGATGCACCTGCTCAGGTGGGGGGAGCCTGAGGCAGGCGCTGGGCTGCTCGGGTCAGGGCCGTGCACTGCTCTGCCGCTGGGCCCCAGCTCCTTGGTCGGGGTCTCCTGAAAGCCAAACAGAAACTCCGTCAGCAAACTTCTGCTTGCAGGAAGCACTGAGGACTTACCGCCCAGCCTGGCAGTGCCCTGACTGCCCAGCAATGAGGGGCAGTGGTAACACACAGTGGGTTCCAGGCCGGCGTCAGGCAGAGGGAGAACACGCCCTGTCACCAGAGGGCAGCTGTGCACTGGGCAGATGCAGGAAGCAACTCTCCGAGGACTCCGACAGGGGAGCATGTGGGAGGTGCGGGGAGCATGTGGGAGGGTGCGGGGAGCGTGTGGCAGGTGCGGGGGTGTGTGTGAGAGGGTGCAGGGGGTGTGTGGGAGGTGCGGGGAGCATGTGGGAGGGTGCGGGGGGCGTGCAGCAGATGCAGGGAGCGTGTGGCAGGTGCAGGAGGGTGCGGGGAGCGTGTGGGAGGTGCGGGGGGCGTGTGGGAGGTGCGGGGGGCGTGCTGCAGGCTGCGGAAACTGCAGCCCTACATCTCTGGCTAGAGAACCAAGTAGGGGAGGCCCAAGGGATTTGAAAGCACGAGGGATGCTGCCAGAGGGCAAAGCTCAGGACCACGGCCCCAGAAGGCTGTTACACCAGACCCTCAACCGCACGCACACCAAACTGTGAGAAGTGAACTACCGGTGGGCCACTGTCCAAGTTCCAGGCATGGGACAGAATCAAAAAGCACAGCAAAGGCCTTGCAAATGGACAGATGTCAAGACCATAACCCGCAGAGGGCTGGCTGAACCTGGGCCTGAATGTGCCTGGGACCACGCCTGCAAAGGAGGACATCAGCACTCTCTCCCCAGGACCGAGACGACGCAGAGCTGCCCGACGCAACAGGACACACACGGAAATCACTCAGCAGGCAAAGAATCGGGGGGCCTCAGCTCACACAGGAAAGCCAGTCAGCAGACACGGGCGCCAGGTGACCCAGTATCAGAACCATCTGCATCTATGTAAATAAATAAAACGTTCCTACCAGCAAGGACAAACAGCCTCGAAGTAAACGGGAACACGGGAGTCTCAGAATAGACAACAAGAGTAATACAGGAAAAAAGAAAAGCTACAAGAACCGAGGTACAATAACCTCACGAGGCAGGTCCAACAACATGACAAAGATGATCAAGGAAAGACTCGGTGAATGTGAGGACGGACGGACAGCAAGTTTTCAGCCTGATCGTTAACAAAGAGAGCAGAGATCAGGGTGGTGGTAGGGAACAGAGCCTCAGAGTCTGGGAGACACTACCAAAAGGTCCAACACTGGAGTTCCAGAAGGGAGGAGATGGTGTAGAAAAAGTAGAGAGTGTAGCTGAAGAAACAACGACTGAAAACCTCTGGAATTTGGTGAAAGAATAAAGGGACAGATTCCAGCTCAGTGAATTTAGATTCAGATAAACACAAAGAAATCCACACCTAGGCACATGTCAGGCAAAGTGCTGCCAACGGAAATGACCAAAAACCAGCTGCTGCCAAGCCAACTCCAACTCCTGGTGACACCGTGTGCTCTGTACGGCTTTCAGCAGCTGACTTTTTTCTTTTCTTTTTTTTTAAATTGTGATTTGGGTGAAAGTTTACAGAGCAAATTCACTTTCCATACAGCAGTTCACATACACTTTGTCTGATGACATGGACTGTAGTTTCCCACAGTGCAATAAACAGCTCCCTCCCACTTCCTCCCCATGGTTACCTCTTCCCTGTGTCCTTCCCTCCCATGCACTCCTGCCCCCTGAGCTGTCTCCCTGTGCATACACATCCCTTCTATTCTCCCATGATTGATCCCTCCAAGGAGTGTCCCTACGTAGTATAAATGTTCAGCTCATAAGCCTGTCTTCTGTTTGGCTGGAAGCCACAGGAATGGGTTCAGTTCCAGACCTGAAGGGCAGCTAGGGGCTACAGTCTCAGGGGTTCTACCAGGCTCTGTCAGACAAGCAAACCTGGCCCCCTTTTTCCACCCCCCAAACAATTTTGAGTTTTGCTCCACCAGCAGCTGACTTTCAGAGGGAGACGGCCGGGCCTTTTTCTGAGGGACGGTAGGCAGACGTGGACGTCTGACCTTCCGCTGGCGCCAAGCACATTAACTGAGTGCAGGTAGGACCCCTCGGCATCCTACATCCAAAGATTAGTAACTATAGTAAGTGCAAATGGATCTAAATGAAAAGACAGAGGTTTTCAGGATGGATTTAAAAAAAACATTACCAACTATATGCTATCTACAAGAAACTCAAATCATATATAACAGAAGAGATAGAGTAAAAATGTAAGGGTAAAAAAAGATACACCATGCAATGCTAATTAAAAGAAACCTGGAGGAGCTCCATGAACATCACACAAAGGCATGAAGACATTACACACTGCTCAAAGGTAATTCACTAAGCAGATCAGCCTCAATTACACCTGAAACAGATAAAACACATGGACAAAGAAACAAGAATACAGAAGCAACAATGCAAAAACAACAGTATAACAGTACAATACAAGAGTACAGAGCCACAGTATTACCCCACAAGACCTACCCGGCACAGTTGACCACCAACAGCACAGTACACATTGTGTTAGTCACCAAGACAGACCATATCCTGAATCATAAGGAAACTGTAACAATTTTAAAAGAATTGAAATCATACAAAACATGTCCTATGACCAAAATGGAATTAAACCAGAAATCAGTGCAGACGTGCTTCAGAGATACTGTGGGCTTGGTCCCAGACCACCAAAATAAAGCAAGTATTTCAGTGAAGTGGAAAAAAAAAAAAAAAAAATCCAACTCACAGTGACCCCTCCTTGGGTTTCTGAGGCAGTATCTCTATGGAAGTAAATTGCCCACTCTTCCTTCCGAGGAGTGGCTGGTGGGGTCAGCCTTCTGGTTAGCAGTCAAATGCCGTAGGCACTATGCCACCAGAAGTGAGTCACACGTATTTTTGATTTCCCAGGACACATGAGAGTTATGTTTATACTCTGCTGTAGTCTATAAAGTGTGCAGCTGCATGATGGGAGAGCATGCAATACTGTGAGTGAGCAAACGCGACACAGAGTGAGCACCTGCGGCTGGGAGCACGGCACCGAGACCTGCTCGACGCAGGCTGCTGCCCCCTTCAGTCTGTTCAACTCGGCAGCATCTGCAGAGCACGGTGAAACCAGGCGCCTGCAACAGGAAAATGACAAGAAAGTGCCCGCCCTTCGCAATGAAACAACATCTAAAAGACCCACGGAACACAGAGGAGGCCTCACAGAAACTTAGAAAGTATTAGGAGCTGGAAGAACACGAAAACACAACACATTAAAATTTGTGGAAGTAGCCAAAGCAGTATAGGAAAGGGAGCCCAGGGCATTAAATGGCAACACCAGAGAAGGACCCAAAGCCTAAGCTTCCACCTCAAGAATCTAGCAAAGGAAGAGCCATGTCAACCCAAAGTGAGCAGAGGGAAGAAAACCATAAATCAAACTTGAAAAGAGAAAAATAATTTTAAACATCCATGAAACCAAAATAGATTCTTTGAAAAGATCAATAAAACTGATAAACCTCTAGCAGATCTGACAGAGAGAAGAAAGAGGGAGAGTGGAAATGACCAGTGTCAGGAATCAGAGGGGTCACTGCAGGTCCCAGAGACAGCACAGGCACAGAAGCCTGACAGCGGATATGAGACAGACAAATCCTCAGAACCACACGTGGTCAACACTCACCAAGATGAAACACACAATCCGAGTAACCCTATCACTATGGACAGAAAGGAAGCTCAGAACCGTACACCTCTGTAGAAGACATCCCCAGTTCAGATGCTACCACTGGCAAATCCCACCAAACACTTAAGGAAGATGAAATCAACCATGCAGCCGATCGACAGAATCTCCTCCAGGAACACTTGTTGTTAGGTGCCGTCGAGAAGGAAATACTTCCCTACTCATTTTATGAGGCCAGCATCCCCCTGGTACCAAAAGCAGACAAGGACAATACCCCTAAACACACACCGCAGACCAGCACACCTCATGCACACAGACACGGCAGTCCTCAGCCATCTCTCAGCAGCTTCAACTCAGAACCCAGAGAAAGAATACAACTCCTCAGCCACGTGCGCCTGACGCCAGGAAGGCAGGCTGGTGCCGCAGGTGAAAAGCAGTGTCACCCAGAGGAAAAACTGCGACGGTCATAAAATTCAGCATCCATTCAACAACAAACTAAGAACAAAAGGTTAAACAAATTGTGGTAATATGCCCTCAGTTCTTAAGAGAGAATCTCTAAACAATTTTGAAATTTAAGTGTCTTTGCTACTCCAGTCACAACCTAACAAACAGGCCAGGAAGATCACCTGGTAGTCTGTTACCAGTTGACATCGGGGAGGGAAGGGGCATGATTCAGTCAGTCATGGCCACGGAGGCTCCACAGGCTTCCGGGTTGGTGAATAACATGCACACCCATGGGTGGGCAGGGTGCCGTCTGGGACGCAGACACCGCATCAGGAACCCTCTCAGACCTCGTCCAATGCATCTTCACCTGTAGCCTCTTCTGCTACACCAACAAAACCCCAAACTCCCTGCCAGTGAGTCGATTCGGACTCACAGCAACCCTCTTTGGGTTCCCGAGGCAGTGAATCTTTATGGAAGTAGTCTTCCTTCCGCAGAGTGGCTGGTGGATTTGAACCTCCAACCTTCTGGTTAGCAGTCAAATGTCTTAGGCACTGCGCCACCATAGAGCCTTTTGAATATAATAGAGGCAAATAGGTAGGCTCCATCTTAACCATCAGAATGCCTTGCCTACATCCCTCTTGGCTGCCCTAAAATATTTCTTAGTGGGCAGAGACACTCTGACCTAATGATTAATAAGACTAAATTAAATCTCTGGTATTTAAAGATTGTCTTGTTACAGTAAAGCTATAACATAATTTTAAGTATCGCACTTTCCCTGAGTCATTCTAGTGAATCATCACACTCGAAAGAGCAGTAGGAGCCACAGGTCCGAAAGGAAAGGAGCCCAGGGGGACCTCTCAAGCTTGCGGCGGGCATCCTGAAGGGCTAGTTGAAAAACCCGGAATCTAAAGGCAGCAGGTCAGAAGTGAGGGTGTCGTATGGATTCCCAGATTTGCGGCTGGCATCTGCCTACGTGGCAGTCTTTTAACTTGTGAGGTCTGAGCTGGCTCTGAGTGGCTATGGTCAGAGAATGAAGTGTTGTTGTGTGAGCAGCTGGTATCAGAACTGAACAGAGAAAAGTGGAAGTGGAGATGTGTCACGTCCCATCACTGAGGACAGACTTACCAGTAAGAGTTCTGTGACGGCCCTACTTTAGGCAGGTACGTTAACACCACGGAACACTGCTTGGCAATAAGAAGGGAGGAACTAGTGACACAAACCATGATTTGGGTGAATCTGAAAAGAATTATGCTGAATGAAAGAAACCACCGTTGAAAGGTTACATGCTACATGGTTCTGGCTGATGGAGCATCTCAAACAGGCAAAACCACGGTGACTGAGAACAGATCTGTGGTTGCCAGGCATTAGGTGTGTGGGGTAGGGGTGACGCCAAGGGGGCAGGGGGTCGTTTCTGGGGTCAGGAAGTGTCTGTCTCACAATTCTGGCGGTGGTTACATGAATGTAGCACCAAAACGAGGTCAACTTCATGGTATGTTAATTTAAAAAGTAAAATTAAAAAAACCCAGATTGTGTAAATGTCTGCTCGTCAGACAAATGACCAAACAATGTAATGTAGACCCACATGGAATGCTACCTTGCCATGGAAACATGAAACATGAAGCCACCAAGCACGGGGCCGAGACCCAGACACGGAAGGTATGATCCTACCACCACCCCAGAGTCGATTCCAGACGAGGACAAACTACAGGGAGAGGAGGCAGCTCAGTGGGTGCCAGGGTCAGGGGCCCAGGGGAGGGGACGGATGATGACAAAGGAGTCAAGGGAACTCTGGGGCCAATGGGACCATGGCATGATTGCCGTCACGGTATCTGCAAAAACTCATCAAGCTGTATACTTCAAAAGGGCACACGCGACTGTGCTTACATTACACTCCCAGAAAGTTGACTTAACGAATGGCACGTGGCTTATACTGAGCATGACACAGGGAGGCTGGGGGTGTGAGGGGGCAGGGCTGGAGCACTGTGGGGAGAGGGCACGGGGTGAGCTCCCCACTTCCTATTTCTGAGGTGGCCAATGATGTTCTTTAAGCAATAAAGACATTTACAGGCAACCTGGGTTTTCTTCATTTTTTAACATTCTTTAAACTGAAAAAGAAAACAAAAAAATCTTCCCCAATTAAAAGTTTTTGTCTCAGACTCAATTTTTTTTTTTTTTTTAGAAAAATGTTCTCTCTAAATCAAAATGAACTAAAAAAAAAAAAAAAAGACAAACCAGGAAGGCAGAGCACACAGGCAGTGGACGGGGTCTCCTCACCTGCACCCCCCCACACTCATCTGGGCCCAGACACTCATTCCTCAGGCTCAGGAGGCCTACTGCTGTGCCTTGTACTCGGACAAATAAGGAACACAGCTCTGCTCAATGGGACTGAACCCAGTGTTGATCAGTATGGTGACCTGGTCACACCGGAATGCAACGATGTGTTACATTAATTGAAAGGCAGCATCATCGTCACCATGTTTGCCTTTACAACGCCATGCATCCAGGAAAGACAATGCCAGCCCTCAAAACACAACACCAGGCTCTGATTTTATGAGCTGGGTGAGGCTGCAAGGCCCACAGTGGAAAGTGTGGCCAACGTCAGGAGACCTGGGGCCGGTCCCACTCCATCATCCACAAGGGGCCGTGCTGTTGGGCAAGGGGCTGCCTCCTCTGAGCATCAGGGCCTCTCTGTGAGGATGGATGACAGTCGCCACTGCGATGTGAAGCCAGCCTACAAAGTGCCAGCAAGCCTGAGGCAGAAGGCAGGCCTCTCAGCCCTGGGCAGCCATGACTGCTTAGGTGCATGGCCACACAAAGAGTTTGTGGAGTCACCGCTGAACTCACTCGTATGGAGAACCAAGACGCAATGGTCCAAGCCCAGTAGTCAGGGAAACCTGTGCAGCTCAGATACTTAAATATCTTAAAGGCAAAATGACCAGCTCATCAAGTTACCGAGTAAGAGCAGGACTGTTAATCGTCAGTCTGACAGAGCTCAAGGCTGTCACTCCAAGGCCAACCACAGAGGCCACCATGCTCACAACCCTGCCATGCTTCAGCTCACTGGCAGCCACTGTGCCCATCTCGCTGAGGCTCCTCCCCGTTTTCACTGACTCTCTACTTTACCAAGCACCATGTCCCTCTCCAGGGACTCAAAAAAACCAAACTCACTGCCATCGAGTTGATTCCGACCCATAGCAACCCTCTTGGGTTTCCATGGAAGTAAATCCTTGCGAAAGTAGATTGCCCAATCTCCATTTATCATGATGTTGCTTATTGGTCCAGTTATGAGGATTTTTGTTTTGTTCATGTTGAGATGCATTCCATACTGAAGGCTGAAGGTCTCAGATCCTCATCAGTAAGCGCTTCAAGTCTTCTTCACTTCCAGCAAGCAAGGCTGTCATCTGCCTACCACAGCTTGTTAATGGGTCCTCCCCCAATCCTGATCCATGCCACGTTCTTCCTATAGTGCAGCTTCTCAGACTACGTGCGCCGCATGCAGACTGAGGAAGTACCATGAAAGGATCCAACCCTGCTGCCACTTCTCCCAACACTTGTCCATCAGTGTGTCACACTGTGGTGGCTGGCACGCTGCCGTGATGCTGGAGCTATGCCACGGGTACTGGACACCCACGGTGGCCAGGGTTCAGCACTGCTTCCAGACTCTAGACAGATTAGGAAGAAGGAAGAGTGGTTCGCTCCTGGAAACCTAGTCAACAGCAGTATTTATTCCGCACCTACTATGTGCCAGTGGAGTCCCTGGTGGCACAGTGGTTAAGCACTCAGTAGCTAACTGAAAGGTGGGCAGTATGAACCCACCAGCTGCTCCACAGGAGAAAGGTGTGGCAGTCTGCTTCCATAAAGATTTATAGCCTTGGAAATCCTATAAGGTGTCCCTACTCTGTCTTTGACTTGGAGCACTTACTGAAGAAGATTAAAGACTATAGTCTTCAGTGTGGGTTACACCTCAACATAAAGAAAACAAAAATCCTCACAAGGACCAATAGGCGACATCATGATAAATAGAGGAAAAAATGAAGTTGTCAGGAATTTCATTTTACTTGGATCCACAATCAACCACCGAAGCAGCAAGAAATCAGATGTCAATACTGCACTGGGTGAATCTACTGCAGAAGATCTCTTTAAAGTGTTAAGAAAAGTGTTAAGAAACAAAGAGGTCACTCTGAAGACTAAGGTGCACCTAACCCAAGCCATGGTATTTTCAACTGCCTCACATGCATGTGAGAGCTGGACAATGAATAAGGAAGATGGAAGAAGAGTTGATGCCTTTGAACTACGGTGTCAGTGAAGATACTGAAAACATGATGGACTGCCAGAAGAGTGAACACACCAGTCCAAGAAGAAGTGCAGCCAGAATGCTCCTTGGAAGGGAGAATGGCTGGACTTCGTCTCACCCACTTTGATCATGTTGTCGGAAAGGACCATTCTCTGGAGAAGGCTGTCATGCTTGGTAAAGTGCTAGTGAAAAAGGGGAAGGCCCTCAACAAGACAGATTGACATAGTGGCTGCAACGATGCGTTCAAGTACAGCAAAGACTGTGAGGATGGCGCACGCCCGCGCAGGGTCTCATTCTGTTGGACGCAAGGTTGCTATGAGCTGGAACCGACTGGATGGCGCCTGACCAGTCAGAATCGACTCGATGGCAGTGAGGTTTTTATGTTTTGTTTATGTGCTGGGGAGGAGTCCCTGGGTGTGGGGAACGGTTAAGCGTTCAGCTACTAACTGAAGGTTGAAGGTTGGTGGCTCTAATTTTCCCAGAGGCACCTTGGAAGAAAGGCCTAGAGATAGGATTCTGTCAAGGTCACAGCCATTACTCTGACACACACGGGGTCACCATGAGTTGGAACTGACTATGCCAGCACCTGGTTGGTCTTGTTTTTAGGATGCCAGGAACTGCTGAGGGCCTCATCTACACACAGAGCTGTGAGCGTTATGAGACCTAGTCAGCAGTCCAGAGCAGATCTCTGTGGTCCTCCAAATCAACTCTGCACGGGCACTTACTGGGCACTGGCTATATAACCAACATGGAGGGGGAGTGAGTCAGTCAGTCCTGGGCCTCCCCTTGTGGGATCCAGGAGGTATGTCCTATCCAACCCATCTCTCTCCCAGGAGCTGGAGGGCACAGCACCCTACGTTGCACTGACATGAGTCCATTTATTTATCTGAACCGGACACCACTGCCAGTTCTCAGATTGCTACAGTGTGGTCTCACAGGGTGACCGATTCTAGCAGGACTCTGTGAGGAGGCCCAGCAGGGCGCCCAGCAGGGCACCCAGCTCTTCTCTCTCCCTTACTTCAGTATGGATTCCCTGTGCAAACTACCTTCCTGCAGAGTCTTGGAACAATAACTAACCTGAAATTCATTTTTTTTTTTTTTTTAAGTAATCATAAAACCACCTGCTGCTTCACAGTGGCAGTTACAAGAACAGACCACACTGAGTGTCTAAGCATGTTTTGGGTTCTCTGATAGGACTTTTAGGAAGAACAGATACCTGGTCAAACAGATAGACAGTGACGTCGTCAAAGAACGTCACTGCCTTCTTCTCCTTCCTCCAGGTGCCGGGCGGCTGGTCCAGGGCGGCAGGCGCCGACGGCCTCAGCAAGCTCTGCAGGTGCCTGCCGTCCTCGCTGCTGAGGATCACAGGCACGGGGCGCTCCGCGTCGTCCTCCGACTCGGAGCTGAGGCTGTGCAGGCTGAAGGCCCGCAGGTCGTCGTCGGAGTCCTCGCTGTCCTCGCCCTCCTCGTCTGCATCGATGCCGTCCTCGGGGAGGTCGAGCACTCCTGACACACTGAGCTTCCCCAGGTACTTCCCTTCGATATCCGGCTCCTTCAGCTTGGGGCCCTCGCAGTGGCTGGACAAGCACCTGTCTGCCATCAAGTCTGCTGGGCCGCCAGAGAGAAGGGTGGCACTTGTGTACGTGAGGAGTTCGTTTGTGTTGGTTCCGGTGGACGTGAGGGTGCAGGCATGGTCTTCCAGCGTCTCCCAGTCACCACTGCTGCCAAGTGCTGACTTCAACAAACTCAAGGGGCTGCCAGGCTCATCTTCGGGAGGTGGTGTCTGACCGGAGAGATGAGTCTGCACGGGCTCCGACAGGTCCCTCAGTCCTGGGGGACTGGAACTCCGCAGAGCTGGCAGACAGCTTGGGTCGGGCAGGCTGTTTCTGGTCTCCAGGCAATGATCCTCGGCACCAACACTTTGCTCCAGGGGGAGGAGCTCAGGAAGGGACACCGAGGCCGACAGTGACGCTCCGGGGCCCTCCTCAGGCTTCTTCTCAGGCTCTGAGTCATTGTCTGAGAAGTAGGCCGAGTCTCGGTATGAGCTCTGAGAGCCAGGCGTGGTTGTCTGCACAGTCACCTCTGTTTCTCGGTGGCTGTCAGCGGCATCAGAGATGACAATGACAGGGTTGGGAGGCAGACCTCTGTGAGTGTCGCTGCCCACTGTGGTGAGGTCTGTGTCTGAGGTGCTGTCAGGAGCAGGGTGCAGCGTCCACTCGGGAGACTCTAGGTTCTCAGTCTCATAGCCGCTGTCAGCAGGCTTATCAGGGGGCAGCAGGTTCTGAGGTGTGTGAGGGCCCAGAGAGTCTAAAACCTCATGTACGTCCACAGAGTCTAAGGAGTCTGGGGTTTCCACAGACTGCTCTGATGTCGGTATGGGTGTGGATAAACTGTCCTCTAAAAGGCTGTCCTGGCTGGTTGAGTCTGAGGACAGGGCAGACACCAAGCCTACTTCCTTCTGAGCATCTTTGTAATTCAGCTGATTTAACGTCTCCACAGCTTCCAAGTTTGTCTCTAGCAAACTACTGCTGTGGTAGTCTTCTGTAAGTGGCTGGTTTTCTGAGTTCTGCCTCAATCCCGGGACACTGTTCCCTAGGCCCACCCTCCTTGCAAAGACTTCATCAAGGCCAACCGGGTCGCTCTGGCTCAGTCTCCAGGTCTCCTCACTTTGGTGAGTTAAGTCCTGTGGCCCCTCGCCAATGCTCTGTGTCTTGGCATCGGTCGAGAGAATTTCAACAGGGACAGTCACAGGGTCTGGGTTTTCTTGGCAGAGACAATCTTCACAGGCACCAACATCGAAGCACGTGGAACTAGTTTCTCCCTGCCTTGGCAACACATCTGGAGGTACTCTGTCGGGCGTCTCTTCCGTTTGGAGTGAGGTAGGAGGTACCTGCACTTCAGGAGAAGATGGCAATGAGATGCTCAAGCTGTCGCCTGTCAGCCCGACCCCCAGATCACCACCCTTGGCCCTGATATTCTCCTGTGACAGAGAGAAGCCTGGCTGGGTTTCAGTAAACTTAAGCTCAGTATCTAAAGAGTTTCTGCGTGAAGTTTCTAACAGGGTTTCGGGAAAGCCAGCATTTTTAAGCTCCGTTTGAAGATCATTTACATGTTCTTTGCTAGGCAATGAGACTTGTAATAAGTTCTTCTCCTGAAGAAATAGGAAGTTTTCCGACAATTCTTGAAGACTGAGTGGATCATGATTATCTTGGTGCATAAGGTTTTTTTCTGACAAGCAGAGAGGATCACAGTCAAAAAGTTTACAGGGACTTTCTTTCTCAAAATGGCCAGGAATTACAGACTCCCTGGGCTCACCCAAGCTTGCACTTGGTGTGGCTGGCTTAGTATTGGCCTGCACGCTGTCCAGCTCCATTAAGTCAAACATTTTCTGGTGAGTGGGCAGGTCCTCTGATTTGTCAAGATCATTAAATATATTGTTGAAAGGGCTCTCGGGGCCGCTGGTGACATGCAGGTCCTCGGGAATGCTCGAGTCCTTGGGGTCTGTACTGGTCTGAAAGAAATCCTCCTCTGCGCTCGACTCCTCAAACTCCAGATTCCTGAGGGCCACAGACTGGGGTGCCTCGTCACCCAGCCTCTCGGGGTGAGCCACATCAGTTGTCAGCAGTGCCATCGGGTAGTCGAGCTCCAAGTTGCTGCCACTCTTTTCTTCTAACTGGATGTAGTAGTCACTGCCCACAGAAAGGTTGTGGGCGTCAAACACAGGGACCACTCCTGGGGCCCTGAGTGGCACGTCCTGGCCACTTTCGTCCTGCTTGCCCGGCCCGGGGTCGGAGAGCGAGCTCTCAAACACCTCCACAGGAAAGAAGATGCTGGTGTAGGACAAGGCTTCGTCCGGGTTGGCCCGACTGCGCTCATCAAAATGGTCATGTTTCGCTGCCTCCCAGACATACTCGAAGCTCAGTCCCTGGCTCGTCTCGGTCACTGTGAGGACTTCTTCCATCTCACGACCAAGCCGGTCCCTGCTGAAATGGTCGAGAATCGGGAACGCAGCATTACTGGATGTGTCCCGGCTACTTGTATTTGGTTTAAGTGCATTCCACTGCTGTTCAAAGTCAACCTCTGACTCCCTCTGACTCTGCATCCGTAGGTAAGTCAGCAGTCGGTGGACATCTTCAGCTGCCGGTCTCTTATCTGGTGACAGCCAACAGAACTGCAGAACTTCATACCTGGGCAACACAGGAGGGGAGTAAATAATGGACTTAGGATAAATTGTTTTAAAATAAGCAAAGTCTTTACAACGACCCCTAAGCTAACTCGGCACCTCAAAGGCTTCTAGCCCTTCATCACTGCCAGCCACATCAAAGAGACCAGTTCACTGTGGTATAATTGTGAAAGAGGAAACGAAGAAATGTAAAAATCTGACCCACTAACTTTTCATGTTTTCAAGACGTTTCACTGTAATTCTTTTGCCCATCATTTGTTCTTCTGGCATTTTCCACTCATCCATCGCATTTAGGAAATTTTAACATGTTCTCCTCTTGGAGCAACTGCCCTAGGTCTTCTGTTTCATGAAGCATGCACTTATCTTATGGTTTTAGATTTATTCGCACTTCATCTCAAGAGAATTCCCACACACAAATGCTATTGTAATGAGTCTCTTAACTATTCCCACTACCAGTAATACCATAATCTTCACAGTACATGGTTTACTGTGATCATAAAAGGAGCTAAGGGGGGATGAAAGAGTAGAGAAGGAAGTCCAAAGAAGGAAGACAGAGAGGGCCTGGTCTCCCAAAGGTTGGCGGACTATGGCCAACATCTTAAACTGTAGCCAAAAGTAGAAGGGAAGACAAAAATGACTTCAAAATACTAAATTTATAGAGTGTGTGCTGAGTTATTCTGGGAGGAAAAGCTGAGCAGTGTCTAAATGCAGGGGGCACCAAGCTTCGGAGGCAATGCCACTGGGCACATGGTGGCGTGGACAGTGGTCTAGAGAGGGAAACCTGACTCAAGTCAGAAACAAAGCCAGAATCGGTCCTAAGACTCACAGAGAAAAGCAAACGGTGTTGCAAATGTTAACACAGATCATGGAAATTAGTTCTAATGCTCAATTTAAAAATTATGATTTGTATAGTATCTATACACATTGTCTTGCATATCATCACACAGCCTAATTAGAAAAAAACATCCACCACAGAAAATTCCCTTTTCAAATCAGTTCTGACATAAAATTGTTTTCTTTCTGCATGAAATATGCAATTTTTGATTATGAACATTTTTTCAAAAACAGTGTTAAATTTAAAAACCACGTCAATTATAAAATCAGTCATGAAATAAAGACACAAACGCGACTGCTTTTCATAACATTATTTAAAAACAGGGGGCCTATAACCCTATAGAGAAACGGCTCTTATCTTTTGAAAGACAACAGCACGAGACAGGCAGCCACCCACCATCGATCAGAATACGGCTGCTCCAGCTGGGGCTTTGGGAGCTTTGTCTCTCGTTCTCTGATGACCCGACTGAGGACATCCGCGTCGGAAAGGTGGGCGTAGGGCTGAGCAGCGTTATCGAAAAGCTCCCAGAGCGTCACGCCCAGGGACCTGTGGGAAAAAGGGGAGGTGCTTCATTCTTCCTTTACAGGACAAACTTTTTATACCTGTACGTTTTGTCTGTAAGGTCATTAGTCATTTAAGGAACAAAGTGTGTACTGAGAACATTATTAACACTAAGATAAGTTCTTTAATGTGATAAAACACCAATCATCAACATCATAATCATAATCAACAGTGGCCAAAACCAGACTGCCCCCCCTCCCCACTTACTCCTGAGTACTACTCTAGACATCGTGGCCACTGTCCAGACTTGAGAGAGAAAAAGGGTAAGACAACACGACCCTCCACCTTGAAACTCAGGAGATCATCAGAATGACCCGAGTGATCTGAGTTCAGCACAATGGCTGGATACAAGATAAAGAATCCTGAATTCTGAGGGTTCTGGTGGGGGACAGTTCCATTCCCACCAGTAGGAAGCAGGTTTCAGGAAAACCTGAAAGAAATCCTTCTGTGAGCAAGTGTGGTCTTTCCCTGTTAGGTGCACATACTTGCTGTTACCTACCCCTAAGTCTTCTGGGGTTTGCTGCTAGTGTGAAAGACGTTCCCCCATTACTGAAGCTGGCTGGCTGTATGCTGGAAGAGGCCACCTGGCTGACCTCGAGATGCCTGGTGCTGACACAGCTCACGCCTACGCCCCAGTGTGCAGTCCCCAAGCCTACGTCACACCCACGCCCCGGTACACAGTCCCCAGAGGACAATGTCCTCTCCTGCTCAAGCAAGAACAACTACTGTGTGTGTCATTCCTCAACAGGGTATCTCCTACTTGTGTCTCTCCCTGTCACTCACCCCCTTCTGGCGTGTACCACGCTTCGGTGTGTACTACTGCCTCCCATTTACTGCAATGGTTCTCATCCTGACTGCTCCACGTGTCATCTAAGAAGCTTTAAACAAACACACACATTGGTACTCAGGACCCACTCCGGGTGTGGCCTGAAACACCAGATATTTACAAAGCTCCCTGGGTGATGCAGACGCCCAGACAGGTCTGGGTATTGATGGATCATGTGACTTTGACTGATACCCAACAGAATCTTATTTGAGCAAAAAACAGTTTTGTATAAATAAGAGTTTATAATTAGAAACTGTGTAATACAACTTGTGGGTCAGATCCTCTTACACAACTTCCACAAATTAGTAAGGAAAAAAAAATCAGCATATTCAATATGTAAGCTAAGAGATCTATCCAACAATCCATCTATCTATCAAAGAAACAAAAGGACTCAACTTCCCACAGCCCAGTTCAGGAAGTAAGCAGTGCCTTCTCCCTGGCACAGAAGAGTCAGGGGCAGAGGACCATTCTGGGTACAGAAGAAGCCTAAGACACTGCCAGCAACCATGGGGTAGTTCACAACTGAAGTGAAAAAAATAAAAATGCACCTGAGCTACTGAAGTCCACGGAGGGGCTGTCAGTGGACATACCGCGTTCTCGCCACGGAACTCGGCTCCTTGGGCAAGTAACTCGGCTTGTGGCAATTCTATGCATCCACAATTTAGCTCCCTTCCCCTCTGAGAAGGCCCATTCCAAAACAAAACCCCCTCCAGCCCCACTCTTCAGAGAAAACCAAGCAAGGCTTTCCCCACTCCCTACTCTTACCACCTTCTATCATCTTTCTTGGGGTCCCTCAGAAAGGCCTCCAAGAAAGAGACCTGGCTCCTGTCAAGGGGACTCGGCCCCCGAGCTCTAGTCCATCCTGTGCAGTCTCTTCTGAGATAATTCCCATCAACCTCCTTTGACAGCAGTGCAGTTAACCTTTCTCTCCCCACTGGCTCTTGTCTTCTTGGGTACCAACAAGCCTCTTTCTTCTGGAAGGAAAATGTCCAGTAGCTCTTATTGACTCTTTACTACCTAAGCCTCTGAGCAACGTCCCTAATGCACTTCCCCTCCTCTCGATCGCCCTGTGGCATGGTGCATGGGACTTTTGCCTCCAACCTGCCATGTTGCTGCTGTTGTTAGGTGCCGTCAAGTGGGCTCTGGCTCATAGCAACCCCACGTATGACAGAACGAAACACTGCCCGTTCCTGCGCCAGCCTCACCATCCTCGCTATACCTGAGCCCATCACTGCAGCCATCGTGTCAGTCTGTCTCATTGAGGGCCTTCCCCTTCCCACCACTCATCTGTCAGTGTGTCACACTGTGCTGGCCTGCATGTTGCTGTGAAGCTGGAGGCTATGCCACTAGTATTTCAAATACCAGCAGGGTCACCCGTGGGGGACAGGTTTCACCAGAGCTTCCATATTAAGCGGGCTCTGAAGAAGGAAGGGGCCATCCATTTCTCAAAGAACTGACAGTGAAAACCTTATGAACAGCAGTGAAACACTGTCTGATATATTACTGGAAAACTTTATGAATAGCCCTGACCTGCCATTAATGACTTCAAAAACAATGACATAATTCTGTGTCTGAAAATACAGGCCAAGTGTTCATGTTAGCACCCCTGCTAAGAACAATAAAAATGCTGGATTAATCATAAAAGCATCTTCTTAAAGCTATCTAAGAGCTGGTAAGACAGTAGGGAATCACCAGGACAAAACCAAGGCCTGACAGAATCAAGTACAACACTAAAACCACCTTTGTCCCAGGGCATTTGCTAACTCACAGACGGTTCTGTGTCCCTGATCTCTAGGGCCTACTGGGCCTAATGGTCGTGGTGGTGGCAGACAAGCCAAAGCCTTGGGCCTGGCCGAGGTGAGGGGTTCTCACAGAGAGACCTCTCATGGGAAGTCAACTTGCCCCCAACCCCTCTTAGGCACCTGAAAGGCAAGACGCCTTGGTGGGGTATGTGTGTTGTACCTACACAACTGGCCCTTACCAAGACTCGCAGCCCAAATGACATCAGCTGCGCAGTTCACAAGCTCTTCAGCTGGACGTGTCAAGTCCAGAAGTGGGCCCTGTGCATGTGGTTCCCTGGTGCCTGGCAGAAGCAAATGTGATCCTCTCTGAAGCAATGCACCTTGCTTGATTCTGCATTTCTAAGAATCCGCCCCACAAAAGTCCCCAGGGAAACAAGGCCCCATCAAGAACCAGCAGGAACAAATCCACAAAGACTTCAGATGTTGGAATTCTCTGACACAGATCGTACCCCAATTGCTAAAAACACTCTGATGAATTAAAAAAAAAAAATCAAATAGACCTTCTGAAATAGAAAAATCAGTAACTGAACTATAAACTCAACAGAGAGGTTTAGAGAAGATTAGACAAAGCTGAAGAGAGATTAGTAGCTGGAACACAGGTCTGAAAAATTATCCATAATGTGGCACAGAGAGTCAAACAACTATTTATATTAACTAGGGAAATATAAAAGAGAATTAGGAGACAGAAGACAGGGTGAGAGGGCACAACACCGATGAAATTAGACTCTTCCAAAAGGAGAGGGAATGAGGCAGGAGCAAGGACAAGGGCCGGGAATTTTCTGGAAATGATGAGTAACACCAATCTACAGATCTGAAGAGCCACATAAATTCTAAGTAGAAAATCATAAAAAATCCATACCCATACACATCATAGTAAAAGTACAGTAAATCAAAGACAAAGAGAAGATTTTAAAAGCAGCCAGAGAGAAACAGTCACATTACCTTCAAAGAGCTTAGGCAGACTTACAGCTGACTTCTCAATAGCAACAATGGAAGCCAGAAGACAGTAGAATGATATCTTCAATAAGCTGAGAGAAAATAACTGTCATCAAGTAAAAATACATTTCAAGAACGAGGACAAAATAAATGTACGTTCAGACCTACAAAGAACTGGGAGTCTGTTACCAGCAGACTAAAGGAAATTCTGAAGGCATGCTTCACGCAAAAGGAGAATGATCCCAGATGGCAGGCCTGAGGTTAAAAAAAGGAGGAGGAAGAGTAAAGTGGTGTGTGAGTAAATCTAAACAAATACCGATACTTAAAAAACAGTAATAATGCTACCGGGTTAAACGAAAAGATTAAGACACCAAACACTAACATAAAAGTTGAGTGTGCGTGTGTGTGCACGCACGTGCACGTGTGTGTAGTTACAGGGTTAAACAGAGTTAAAGTATTCTGAGGTCTTCGTATTATTGAGACAGAGGATCAAGATACAGATTAACGTTAGACCAAGGGAAGTGAAGGATGCATGTTATAATTTCCAGGGCAACTAATAACAGTACAGAAATAGGGTATACAACTTCCAAACTAAGAAAGAAACAGAGCTAAAAAAAAAAAAAAAAAATTTAAAAGAAGACAGAGAAAAACAGAAAGAGCAGGACAACAGCACAAAACAAAATGTAGCTACAAATTAAGAAAGCTGTAATAGCAATTGTTAGAGATTGAGACGCATCTTCTCAACTAGCGTTATGTTGACTTCTTAAAAATGACAACATCATACGAGAGTCCAAATTCCCTTACACTTTTCATTCACCTCAACAAACAGTATTAAACATCTCCTATATATTAGGACTAGTGCTGGGCACAGAAGACAAAAAACACCTGGTTCCTGCTTTACTATGGAATGAGCAAGAAAGGCAGTATTCCAAGTGACTTCTAGAATGGCCAAGAGCATGGTATCAGCAGCAATAATGTGTTTTTCCACCACTGGGCACTCTCTTGTTGCTACATCTTATACGATTACTTTCCATGATGTAAGTCCTCAAGGAGAAAGAGGTTAGGACTTTGCTAAAGAAAAGTCTAGTAACATGGTAAACACACACATACCAGATGTTGCTATACTTAGTGTGATCGGCCGTTAGTAATCTGTCCTGGAAGCTGGTTACTAACTCTGGAGCAGTCCACCGCAGAGGGAAAACTTTTTTATCATCAGTTTCAACATAGTCCTCCTGTTTATTGAAAAGCATACAGAATTTTGAGAACTATACTTTCAGTGAACTCAGTGACTATATTCCAGGTTATTCTCAGAATACACATACCCAACCCAAAAACCACATCAGGAAATTAAAAAAAAAAAAAACGTGGGCATGAAGAGAGACTTTCTGAGCAAAACGTAGGTGAGGAGTTTCTCTGAAGCCCCCTGGGCTCCATCCAGCAGCTGGCCTCTGAACTCAAGTCCCCTTCCTGGAAGGGCAAGGTACGCTGTGTCTAATGCACAGAACACAGACTGAGCAACAGGTCTTTTCACAAACGCTGGCCCAGATGCACTGGACAGGGAAGTGGGGGTGCCGTGTAAGGAAGGAGGGCACAGCATGTGGAACTGGACAGACTGGGGCTGTCGGTGCTCACTCCACCATGCAGCAGTGATGTGACTCCAGGCAAGGGACAAACACGCCAAGCCTTGTCCCTTATCTGTGTGGTGAGGATTACAGTCTGCTCTACCTTTGTGATGGGGATTACATGAGCTAATGGAGGCAAGGACTTCACAGGGCTTGGCACACAGCAAGTGCTCAGGACACCAGAGCTACTGTGCAGGCAGAGAACTAGCTCATCCCTGCACTCTGAAAAGAGGACCGCCCCTCGGGTCCCGGGACAGCTGTGCAAGAGAACACATTGCCTCATGTCGCTGCTTAGAAAATGGAGCCCAACGTGGAGCCAGGACCAGAGCGTTCCTTCAGCTGAGTCACACACAAATGCACATGGGTGTGCGTGCACGCACATCACAATGTCACAGATTGTTTAATTTTCTTTCGGGGAGGATGATATACTTATGACAGGGTTGAAAAACTCAAACCCCAAGCTTAGTGAGTTTGAGTCAAAATTTTACTGAACACCTAACAGAGAAATACTTGTATGGTGTGTATTTTGCCACACAGGCAATAATTATGTGTTCATACTAAAGCGTACTGTGCACCTTCAGAGTCTATCAATTACACCGTGCCCAAGTCTGTTCAGAGGAAGTGTTTAGAAAGCTGTCACAAACCCCAGGCACACAGACACTGACTCAACAAACCACACAGCAGAAACCAGTAGTGCCATCAGAACGAGGGGACCAAGCCCCTCTCCTTTGCACATTATGTCACACCCGGGGAGTGAAGTCACATGGAGGGCCCCACAGACAGCTTCTGCCTTACCTTGTACCTGCTGAATCCGATGCCATAATCTCCCACCTTTACATTTAAGTCGGAGGTAAGAAAGCAATTCCGCAGGGCTAAGTCACTGGAGACAGAGGGTGGAATGGACACAAGAACAGGCGGTCAACAACCAGGGTAACGGTAAGGCTTTCTCTAGTCATCAGCACTAACGATTGGTGCACCAGGAGAAAGGCTTTCTCTAGTCATCAGCACTAATCATTACGGTTTTACAATTCTTTTTCGTACACAAAACACTACATATCATACTCTAATTAGTTCTAATTAGGAGCTCTGGTAGCATAGTGGCTAAAGCACTTGACTGCTAACCAGAAGGCTGGCGGTTCAAACCCACAAGCCACTCCTTCAGAAGGAAGGTTGGGCAATCCTACTTCCATAGTGACACTGCCTCGGAAACCCAAGGAGGGGTCGCTATGAGTCGGGTCTGACTCGACGGCACATAACAACAACAACAACAACAACAATTAGTTCAATAACGGAGACTGTCTGGAAATCTGTTTACGATAACTTGTATTACTTGAGTTGTAGTCCAGTCGTAGTCTGTCCATGACAAGACTAATAAATTACAAACAGGAGGCACCCAAAACTCACCGACATCATTAAAAACGTTTGTTCTCTTTTCCCCCCTCTTTTTTCCAAGCATCATAATCGAGCCCTTTGCACTTTCTTCTCACCTCTTCCCAGCCCCACCTTTCCACGTGGGAGGGAAGAGGACTGTTTTCAAGAGTGACTGCAAACAATTTACTCATATAATTTATTTTGAGAATAATTTTCAAAAATATAATTTGACAAATAAACAGCTGCTTTTTTTAAAGGAACTTCCAATGTGATAACAGATGAAATTTTTTGGATTTTGGCTTTCATTCTTACAATCTCTTCAATCATCAATAAAAAAAAGCCACTAAATTAAAACGGAAAATAATTTATAGCTTTAAACCATAAATAAAAGGTATAAAAAATGGAATTTCTCTAGTGCAAAATGTTAAATGCTTGTCTTTATATGACTGTAGACCAAAAACTCAAACTAATTATTAAATTATTCTTCTCCAAAGCAGCCATGTCTGGAATAATGAAGAGAATGGCAGTAACACTGAACACTGATCTAATGCTTACAATGAGGCCTATCTACACTACAGTCAAGGAGACTCAGGCAGGCAGAGTGTAAGTGGAAGGTTCCTCCAAGTCTCAAAAGCCAGCTCTAACTCACAGTGACCCTACGCACAACAGAATGAAACACTGCCTGGTCTCGCACCGTCTTCCCAAGTCCTTGCTTTGCTTGAGCCCACCTAGTGTAGCCACCGTGTCAATTCGTCTCCTTGAGGGCCTCCCCCTCCTTCACTGACCCTCTACTGGACCATGCATGACACTTGAGCCCATTGCCGCCGCCACCGCGTCAATCCACCCGTTGAGGGCCTTCCCCTCCCTCGTCGACCCTCCACCCTACCAAGCATGACATCCTTCTCCAGGGAATGGTCCCTTCTGACTACATGACCAAAGCAGGTGAGACGATGTCTGGCCATTCTTACTTCCAAAGAACATTCCGGCTGTACTTTTTCCAGGACAGATTTGTCTGTTTTTCTGGCAGTCCATGGTATTTTCAGTATTCTTCGTCAACACCACAACTCAAAACCATCAACTCTTCTCCAGTCTTCCTTACTCATTGTCCAGCTTTCACATGCATATGAGGCAACTGAAAATACCATGGCTTGGGTCAGGCCCAATCTTCAAAGTGACATCTTTGCTTCTCAACACTTTAAAGAGGTCTTTGCAGCAGATATGCCCAGTATAGTGTGATGCCTGATTTCCTGTCTGTTGCTTCCACGGGTGTTGACTGTGGATCCAAGTAAAATGAAATCCCTGACAACTCAATCTCTTCTCATGATGTTGCTTACTAATCCAGTTGTGAGGATTTTGGAATTCTTTATGTTCAGGTGTAATCCATACTGAATCCATGCAGTCTTTGACTTTCATCAGTAAGTACTTCAGGTCATCTTTACTTTCAGCAAACAAGGCTGTGTTATCTGCGTATTGCAGGTTGCTAACGGTTCTTCCTCCAATCCTGATGCCACATTCTTCTTCACATAGTCCAGCTTCTTGGATTATTTGCTCAGCACACAGACTGAATAAGCATGGTGAAATGATACAACTGTGACGTACACCCTTCCTGATTTTAAACCATGCCATATCCCCTTGTTCTGTTTGAACAACAGCCTCTTGGTCTATATATGGGTTCCTCATGAGCACAATTAAGTGTTTTGGAATTCCCATTCTTTGCAGTGTTATCCATAATGTGTTATGACCCACACAATCAAATGCTTTTGCATAGTCGATAAAACACAGGTAAACATCCTGCTGGTATCCTTTGCTTTGGGCCAAGATCCATCTGACATCAGCAATGATATCCCTCGCTCCACGTCCTCTTCTGAACCAAGCTTTCATTTCTGGAAATTCCCTATAAATATACTGCTGCAACCATTTCTGAATTACAGCAAGATTTTACTTGAGTGTGATATTAATGATATCGTTTGATAATTTCCACATTCAGATGGATCACTGTTCTTTGGTGAGAACTAGTGAGAACGTTCAAAGTAATGATATTTGGGATGCTTGAATGTTTAACTAGTCCTAATATTTAGGCATCAAGAAAGAAAGGTCCCTAAATATCAGGAGTAAACATTAAAGAATCCTACGTATCAGTACTTTGAACATCCTCATTAGTTTCAATGGTTGAAAGAAGAATTAAACCACTGTCTATACTTCACTGGGCTTCCTGGTCAATGGTGGTTTTCTGGGAGAGACCATTATAACCAAATGGCCAGTTATGTGGAGTAAGAGCTGAGATAACAGTGTCAGTTCCTTAAATTCACCACTGAACGTGAAACCAACGGTGACAGAGCTTACTGCATACCAAGACAAGGTTGGGACAGCGCTGCCAGACAAAATGTCTCCACAGACAGCCTGCTACGTACCAGCAATGGCGCAGTTACCCAACAGCAGGTAATGCTCACTGCAACCTTCACCTATCAGTTCACTTCATCTGTACTACAACCCCATGAGGTGAGCACCGTTACCCTCATTTACAGATCAGTAAACTGAGGCTCAGGGAATTACTGTGACATTGCCAGGAAGGGTCACAGAGATGGCAAGTTACTGGTGAGTCGTTACTTTCTTTTTCTCCCTGTAACTATCAATGACAGATGACAAATTAACGACTGCAGCAAACACTGTACGTGCATGCGGTCTGCCCTTGAGGAACACGTGCTGACCCGCCTCTCGAGTCAGTCATGCTACTCCCTCCCTCTGTATGTTCCCAAGGGCGGCTTCCACAGTACACTGTCCAGGCGCCTTCAGGCCAGAAAAGCTGGGAGAAACCTTGGGACACCCTGACTCTACCATCACAAACAATACAGAAACTTCCAGTCTCAACAGAAGCGGTCCCTGCTGGGAGGGAGGGTGGAGCGACCTGCCACTGGAGGGCAGGAAAGTGAAAACATCCTGAGGCAGGCATGTTTATCCACTGACCAACAGCCCCAGAGGAGGGTGGGTTCTGCCAACAGGGTACTGAGCACCATTAACAAGCATAGCTAGGGTCTCTGTAAGCCTGCCCACCGGCTCCTTGAGAGACCAGGCTGAAAACCTGGGTGGCAGTTCCACAGCAGGCCTGGCAACTGCCACTGAGGCCCATTCAAGTAGCTCCTAGGCCACAGCAGGGCCGGCTTGCTCCTTCCTCCCCCTCCTCTCAGCCCGCTCCTCACAGATGTAGGCCCTTAGACACACCAACGGTTAAAGAGAAAGACGGAAAGTTACATGTGCAAAAGGCCTGTGGCCCTCATATAAAAGACACTCAAGTTCAAGACATCCCACAACATTGTCGGGGCAGTGGGAGGCATCTCATTACCTGAAAACCAGAGATAACAAGTTGGAAAATGGCACCTCAGCCCACTCCCTTCCTCTGCTCCAAATATTTCAGCCACCACTTTTGTTGTTGTGTTGTTGTTATGCGTTGTCCAGTCGGACCCAACTCATAGCGACCCCTCCTTAGGTTTCCGAGGCAGTATCACTAAAGAAGTAGATTGTCCCATCTTCCTTCCGAGGAATGGCTGGTGGGTTTGAACTGCCAGCCTTCTGGTTAGCATCAGCTACCACAGTCCAGTGGAAAAAGCCCTGGGTGAAGCCAGAGGACCTGTAAACGAGTCACTGCTCCACTACTTAGTGACTGGGTGACTCTGGGCATGTCACTTAGCACATCAGCTTCCCGACAGAAAAATACAGTAAGGAACGGGCCTGCTGTGGCTAACTCACAGGGTGTTACAGGGTAAAATGAGAACACGTACGAAATGTTTTAGAAACAGGAACATGTCATACAGATTCAAGGCAATGATATAATTTCAGTTCAAAACTGGTAAAACTAAACACTCTAAAACTCAATGCCATGCAAAGCTAAAGATCAGAATGACACAAAGGCTTAACAACAGTGGGGACTTGACGTCAATGGCCCGTTTGGGTTCGGAAATACAAACACATGCCCAGTAATTCTCCTCTCAAGCTGAAAAACAGGTCCAGTGACAAGGCTGCCAAGTGACACAGGCCTGCCAAGTGACACGGGCCCTGGGAGGCACCCTAGCTGGTCCCGCTCACTGGCAGTGCCCTCTGTCCACACAGCTGCCGGTGGCTCTGTGGGACTCAAGGCCGGTGGATGTTGCTGACGGTTACAAGGAGGTAGGCAGCTGCAGGTCTAGCGAGTCTCAGTCTAGATTCTTACGGAACCCTCTCTGAGTTCCAAACTCCTGCTAGAACTGGAGCGCAGCTATCTTCAAAAAGAAAAGCTGTGTGTGACCGAGGCTGTTTCTGAAACCATCCACACCTGTTCCCACGGGTGCTTGGTTCTATTCTGCAAACATGGGGTCCCAACAAGTGGAAACCATGACAACCAATATTTCTATTAACTACCTGTGCTTCTGCAAGTAACCCAAGCTCCTGACAGAAAGAGCTACCAAAGGGAAGCAAAGTTAGCATTTCACTGCCTATTCCAGGAGCTTGGCAAATATCATCCATGTTTAATCATTATAGCGGCCCTTCAGGTAAAGATTATCCCATTTTATAGAAGAACTAGGTTCAGAAGTATCAAGTAACACGACTCACACTGGGTAAAGCTAATGACAAGTGAATTATCACCTTCAACCCCAGTCTCTCTGTGCTCAGCTCACCATGCTGCCTTTGGCAGGCATGGAGGTTTATTAAAAAAAAAAAAAAAAAACCAAAAACACGTATCACCACTGGGGCTCCGAACAGACTCTGCCACTTAGCCCTCTAAGACAGGATGCCGTTCAGATGCCGAAGATTAAACCAAGAGGATTCCGACAAGACATCAAGAAGCAACAGAGAGTCCTGACAAGCCTCACCCCTCTTATGAGGTTAGCTCCTCTCCTCACCTCTGCTTATCAAGTCGGCTCTTACTAGGAGAACAACACTATTTATTCTCAACCAGCAAACACGTATCGAGTGCCTACTGCATACCAGGCACTGCTAGGCTTTAGATAAAGAACACTTGCACAGGGGAAATTCTAATTAGGCTCAAGGAAAAGGCATCTGGGCTGGCATGTGGTCACAATGGAAGGGCTGGGTTTGAGGGCTGGTGATAAAATGGGGATAAAGCCTTCAGTTCTGAGGTTTCTCCAGAGCTGGGCAAGAGCTGACACCAAGTTGGAAAGTGAGGACTTTATGGGTCTTGACTTCTGATTCTGGCTTATCTGCAAAAAACTGTAAAACTGGGCAAAAGGTGTAAGGCAGCACTGCAGGTGTCAGGAAAAAGACAGCCCAGGGTCCGACCCCGGCGGGCAAGGAAAGAGCAGGGGGAGCTCCACGTTGGGTCCAGCTCTCTGCTTCGGGTCACCTCCCACTGCCCAGCTGCCTCCTGGCTGGTGGGAACAGAGATCCGAGCGGGAGCTCCTGTGGGGTCTGCAGGGCGGAGCACAGGAGAGGAGGGCAAGCCGCGTGGACATCCGTGGAAGGGTTCCCTGAGCCCTGACTTTGGCCATCTACCAAGTTGCACTTGGGCATTCACACATGTCCCCTCATGACCTTAAAAAGTGGCTCCTCTAGCCCTGCCCTGCCCACGCCTACAACCAGGATCAAGCCTAGCTCCAGTGAACTGCCAGCCAGGCGGGAACTCCGCAGGCGCCTTAGCAGTGGCCCACCCCGAGGCCTCACCGTCTGCTCCTCTCTGCCTGTCTGCTCTCATGGAGAAAGCACCACACCTACGCTCAGAGCTGGTATAAAGACGAGGTCATGCGCGGACGGTGCACGGCCTGCAAGAAAGCACTCTGGATCTTCACTGTGAACTCCAAAGCGCTTATTGCCCTGTCTCTTCACGGTACCGCCAAAGGGACAAGGAAAAATGATGGAAATGGAGTCTCAGTCTGGTTTCTGGTTTTAATGGAAAAGGCTTTATATTTTTTGCCCCTTGGAATGGTACTTGCTGAGTTTTGATAAATACGGTATTTATTTTAACCACAATGAAATAAAAAACAAACAAACCCCACACTGTTCTGTTCTGTAAGCCCACTACCTACAAAACTAAGTGCGAAAGCCATGTTCCAGCCCCCAAGGCCTGTGGCCTGACTTCAAGCTACGTCTCTGCTCCTACCCCCCACTACTTCCCTCCATGTAGCCCTCTTTCACTTGGGATAAATTACACAGTTTGATGTTTCCCTAAAATTCCTTTCCCTCTGTCTCCTCCCACATATACCTTCCAGATAGCTCCTTCTCCAGCCAGGTCCTAATCTCCTCAATTCCGCAATGTATCTTCAAGAAGAACTAAAATGCCACCCCCTCCAGAAAGCCTGCCAGGATTCCCCCCAAAGGAAACTTGTTCTCTGGGTGTTTATATCTCCAATGGCAGCACTTATTAAAGCACAACAACCAAAGTGCACTAAGGAGGGTCAGAGATCAGAGCACAGGCTCCAGAGCCTGATGGCCTGGGCTCAAATGGCTTGGTCAGCGTAACAGCTCAGCAGACAAAGCACTCACCACTCTGAGCATCAGTATCCTCCTCTGTAAAACGAGGTGAAGAACAGCACTGGTGTCATGGCTCACGAAGGTGAAATAACTCTATGTAGGACCTTCAACAAATGCTCAGAATGCAGCAGGTGTGTGGGTTCTAACGCCCTGCCAGAAAGTCAGTAAGCAGGAAGTGCACCATTTGCTTTGTTCTGAATGGATTTTGAGGCCCCCCACACTGCTGACCCAGGACCAGGCAACGCTTCATTCTTTGTACATGGGGTCACCATTAGTTGGAGCCCACTTGTCAGCAAAGAACAACAACATACCCTCACTACAGCACCAAACACTGCTGCGGTAGGTGGTCAATGAATCTTTGCTGAACCAATGAATTTTACATTGTCTTTAACTTAATACTGACACAAATCCAAGCAGCAAGAAAATAAAAAACGCTAAAAGCAAGACAAGGCCCAGCCTCACCCACCATAATCGTCATCTACTTCTCCTGCCTCTGCGGCTTGTTACCAGGCCAGACGCCACGGTGGGGGCTTTCAGGTTTCACTGCATCCTTCTTTAGCCTTACGTCAGCACCGTTGCCACCCCCCCCCCCCCGGGAGAAGCTGGGGCTGCCTGAGGAGAGTGGCCGTGCAGGGTGAACTCCCTCCTGTTTCACATGCACTTACTCCACAGGCTTCACATTCAAGTCTGATCCCAAAGCCCAGTTACTGAAAATCTTTAGGTTTCAATCACGACATCAAGATGCTGTCAGAACTGTAGTCTGTGGTTGCATTTTTCCATTTAATACAACTCCGTGCCAGGGACAGCCTGGGGCTCTATCATAACTGATCAAGTGGATTAAAGCAAAGTCATAATTATCACCATGTGTAACATGTTTTTCTTTAAAGACCAATATTTAAAGTAGTGCGCAACAGCAGGGATCTAAAAGGCAAAGTGGAGAGATTACACGCCCAACAACGGCTGCAAATCCCTAACAGTCACTGTTGGAAAGCAGTGTGTCAGCAAAGCTGCAGCCCAAGCTGACCGGTCACCAGCTGTCTCAGCTCTACCAACGTGGACCCCCAGAGTGCACTGTAAGGAGTCAATCACATGAAACGAGGCCTTGCAGTGATTACCGGTCAGCTCCTGGCACTTGCACCCCCACCACTAAGGGTGGCCAAGTTAGTAACCTTGGTGCCCCTCACAGGAAGTTACGAGGAGGAATGTTACCTTTGTGAGTATTAGGTGCTGTCGAGTCAATTCCGACTCACGGTGACCCCACATGTGCCAGGAGAACTGCTCCAAACGGTTTTCAAAGCTGAGACCTTTCAGGAGCAGACTGCCAGGCCCGACTTCCAAGGTGCATCAGGGGGACCGGTTTGAACCGCTAGCCTTTCAGCTGTAGGCAAGTGCTGAACTGTTCACAACACTCATGGATTTCTATGTTAACTTGAAAGGGGCTCTTCCACCCACAGCCATGGCTCTGGGCACTGCTTCAAGGTCAGTGGCACACAGGGCTCTGGGACACATGAACTGGCAGAGGGATGCAGGTGGCTCACCGGACTCCTTTTCACCAGTCCACCCCGGTACCTTGGTGGCATCTACTGGCGGGGCCCAGGAGACCCAGGCTCTCAGCAAGCACAGCACAGCACCAGGCTGGCAGCCTCCGCTGTCTCCACAGCCGTCACACACGTCTCCTGTGCTACTTCAAACGCAGACTACCCAAGGCCCAGGGGCAGGCCGTCTTAAAAAATAAGAACCAAAATGATCTGGGGCACTTTACTGGGTCGAGTTTCAAACACAGTTGATGATTTTAGTCTCCTTTTAACCAACACAGAGAACACTATTTTGACAGCCAATAAATAGTCTAACTTCCAATTTTAAAACGTGCTACACACAGTATACTCCCAACAAGAAAAGTATTTGTGCCCCAAATGGAAACTACATACAATATGGCTGCTTTTGAAACAAATTTCTACAGAAAGCACAGTCTCATCTACCCTGAGACCAGAAGAACTAGATGGTGTCTGGCTATCAACGTACTAAGGAGGGCAACAACAGATGGACCCTGCTAGAGAGAAAAACATGGAACAGAAACTCAAATTCCTTACGAACAAAACAAAAACCATCAAACAAAAAACCCAGACCTACTGGACTGGTTGCAACTGGAGGATCTGGAGACTACTACTCGGAGGTACTCGCCAAACTCTGATCTCAAACTAACCCAACGGTGTCACCATGTAGCAAAATAACAAACTGGCTCAAAAACTAATCAAAGTCCCCTATAATTACTGTGCTCCTTCTACCAATCATCTGTACAGACCAATGGCCAGCCATTTCTTCTAAACAAAGATGACAATGTGAGGGGACAGGGAAACTAGATTAACGGAAATGGAACCACCTGAATTGAAGTAATGGCACTGTCCACACATTGGGAAGAAGGTGACAGTGTGACTGAACAACTTGTGTAGAAATCGCTGAATGGAAACCTAAGCCGCTGTGTAAACCTTCACCAAAAACACAGTAAAATAGTAAACCAAGACAAACACAAAAAGGTTTCAGACATTTTCTTTAACTTGGATTTTTGTACTGGAATAAAATTTGAACCATGTGCTTTAAATTTGGTGGTTTGTTTTTTAAAAAATTTTATTGTGATTTGGGTGAAGGTTAATATTATCTTTACTTCTTCTAAAGTTCACAAAATTATAAACAGGTGAAAGCTTAACCTGAAAAAGCTCACAGGAAAATACCATTTACTCGGACATCTTCGCTAACTTTCAGAACTAGCAGAAACGCACTTGGGCTTCCAACATATTTTTGAGCTGCCTTTGGTGACTCATTGATGCTGACTCTCGGACAGGATCCTCTTTTGAAAGCTCTAGTCTCTAAAATTAAAACATTTCTAAACCAGGTGTATCAGGCAATAATCACCTATGTTGTACAAAGTTTGAAGAATAAAGATTAAAAAACTAAACAGGATCTCTCCATTTTAAAATAAATACATCTTTCTACTTTGAAATTTTGTGTAGGGATTCTGCCTCGGGCCTTAAACCATAACCTCTCAGGTTGTTTTAAAATGCACATTATAAGAATGATGTGTCCATTACACAAAGTCAAACAAAATAAAGATGTGTAAGAAAAATATGTATAATTTAGCTTCTCCTGCACCCCAAAAATGTTGAGAGTTTGACGGCACTTACTCTTTCATGCTGTACAAACACGCATCCTAACAAATATCGCCAAGTTTCCTTATTTTTAAGTTTCCTTATTTTTAAATAGATGAAGCCATGCTATATTCTCTCAACCTGACTTTTAGGAATTAGAAAGCACACAGACACCCCTTCTATCAATACACACAGGTGTTCCTCTCCAGGTCTTTAGATTAGTGATGCTGCTGTTGTTAGGTGCTAAGCTGACTCCAACTCATGGTAACTGCATGGACAACAGAATGAACACTGCCTGGACCTGCCCCACCGTCACAATCTGTCATGCCTGAGCCCATCATCACAGGCACTGTGTCCATGCACCTCACTGAAGGCCCGCCCATTTTCTGCTGACCCTCCACTTTCCTTCTCTAGGGATGGTCTCTTCTAATGTGACCAAAGTAGGTGAGACAAATTCTGGCCATTCTCGCTTCTAAGGAACATTCCACCTGCACTTCTTCCAGGACAGATTCTTCGTTCTTTTAGCAGTCCGTGGTTTTTTCAGTATTCTTCACCAACACCACAATTCAAAGGCATCAACTCTTCTTCAGTCTTCCTTATTCATTGTCCAGCTCTCACATGCATGTAGTCTATTGAATATAGCATGGCTAGGTCTAGACAAGGGAGCTCTGGTAGCATAGTGGCTAAGACACTTGCCTGCTAACCAGACGGCTGGCGGTTCAAACCCACCAGCCACTCCTCGGAAGGAAGGTTGGGCAATCCTACTTCCGTAGTGATACTGCCTCGGAAACCCAAGGAGGGGTCGCTATGAGTCGGGTTTGACTCGACGGCACATAACAACAACAACAACAACAAGGTCTAGACACACCTTAGTCTTTAAAGAGACATCTTTGCTCTTCAACACTTTAAAGAGGTCTCTTGTAGCAGATTTGCCCAGTGTAATACCACATCTGATGTCTTGACTGATGTTTCCATGTGTGCTGATTGTAGATCCAAGCAAAATGAAATCTTTGATAACTTCAATCTTTTCTCCATTTATTGTGATGTTGCTTATAGTCCAGTTGAGAGGAATTTTTGTTTCTTTTATGTTTAGGTGTAATCCATACTGAGATAGCAGTCTTTGATCTTCATCAGTAAATACTTCAAGTCCCCTTCACTTTCAGCAAGCAAGGTTGTGCCATCTGCATACTGCAGGTTGTTAGTGGGTATTCCTCCACGCCTGCTGCCACGTTCTTCTCCAGCTTCTCGAGTTATCTGCTCAGCATACAGACTGAATAAGTATGGTGAGAAGACACAACTCTGACTCACATCCATCCTAATTTTAAACCACGCAGTATTCCCTTGTTCTGTTCAAATGACTGCCTCCTGGTCTATGTAGTCTTCTCGTAAGCACAATTGTGTGTTCTGGAATTCCCATTCTTCACAGTATTATCCATAACTGTTGTGATCCACAGAGTCGAATGCCTTTGCATAGTCAATAAAACACAGGTAAACATCTTTCTGTTATTCTTAGCTCTCAGCCAAGACCCATCTGACATGAACAGTGATCTCTCTTTCCATGTCTTCTTCTGGATCCAGCTTGATTTTCTGGAAGTTCCCTATTAATACACTGCTGCAATCGTTTTTGAATGATCTTCAGCAAAATTTTACTAGTGTGTTATTAATGTTATTGTTCAATTATTTCCGCATTGTAGGTCTTCGGGTTATTAATGGGCAGAATAAAGTCAAGAGACTTAAGAATGAATCCATTTTAAACATAAATCCGAGCTCCCGAGACTCAAGGGGCAGCAGCAGAGATCAATCAACCTCCTTCTGGGATCACAGCCACCAACTCAGCTGGAACTCACAGCCACTGTCGTCTGAATCATGAAAGCCACCATCAAGGACAGGAACATACACACTGCACTCCAAGGAACTGTGGGTGTGCAAGCAGGACCCGGAGTCTGTGATGTCAGCCCCTGTGTGGCTCGCCTCCCACCCTGACCACTTGTCACCCCTGCCACAGGCGTGGCCCTCTTCAGATCGGATCCCTTGACACCATCTGCTTCGGGGGCCCCTGACTGAAGCCGGTCCTCACACTGGCCAGAAACCAATGCTAGGACCTTGTAGAGAAAGATGGCATAAGCCAATCAGATGCTGTCTCCCTGTCTCAGGAATTTGGACCAGCCTACAACCCAGAGATCAGAACCAGAAGCCTAAAGCAGGTGTGGAAAGGATACAAGACCAACTCGACGAATGTCATCGATGTTACTGAACTATACATGTGGAAAGTGTTGGAAGGGTGTAAGTTTTGTTATGTCTATTTTCACCACAATAAAATTAATTTAAAAAAAAAAAAAAAAAGGATGCAACAAGAGGCCTTATGAGGTAGGCGGGGGCTGCTTACCAGCCAGCTCTGAGGAAAGCACAAGTTTTGACATTCTGGAAAAAATTACTAGACCTTAGGCTGGAGAATACCACATTAAGACATACCACTGCTAGGGGTGGTTTCCATAAAGCTCCACTTGACCCTGGTTCTGGCACCGTGGCATACAGGGCAGTTCTGCTTTTATAAACGGGACTTCGCTCCACAATCTGTCCCCCGGGAGCATTTCCGAGCGCCTTCACACAGCCGGCACGGCTGGAAGGCACCCAGCACCATGCAGGGCCCGAGTGGATGCCCACCTGTGCAGGAAGTGAAGCTTGTGCATGGCGGCCAGCCCCGCGGCGATCTCACAGGCCATCCTCTGCAGCAGCATGATCCGCGAGTCCCCCCGCACGTGTTCTTGCTCGTCGCGCAGGTAAGCTTTCAGATCACCCTGCAAAGAGCATGCATTTTAGTTTAAAGAAAGGGGCCACGGGTGTGAACTGAGCAATCAAACACGTGCTCTCGTCGACACTATTACGATTACTTATTAGAAATCACTCATATTTGAGGTTAACGGAATCTCAGACAGACCAAGGTTCAAGTTACAAGAAGTAACTCCAAACCAAACCTTCAAAAGGTTTCAAAGACACAGAGCACTATCGTCCCATTTCAGCGCCATCCTAACGAGATTAAAACTTTGTTACCTTTGTTATATAATACACGTCAAAGAAAACAGTGGGGGAGAAACAAACGATAACCACGACGCTGCACACTGTGAGTGGTGCTGTCATTAGCTGCCATCGAGTCAGTCCGACTCAATCAAGCCACCACGTGTTAAAGGGCAGAACTGCCTGCAGGGCTGTCTTGTGTAGAAGTATAGACGTCTCTGGGTAACTAAGGGATGACGCTGAGAATAAAGGACACGGCATCATTCGTTCTACCTGTGAAGGATTCTAGGTGAAACAGTCAGTAACCACCACGTCACAAAGGCGCCACACGGCACCCCCGAGCACTGATGGATGGGCAATGGAGGGAAGGTAGAATCACAGAAAACGGTAGAAAAATGAGAGGGAAAACAAGGGAGAAGTACTCTCAGTGTGGGTGACAACTGCTCAGGCCTCTGACAACCTCCCCCAGGCTGTCGCTGCCGGAGACCTCTGTGAGAAAGAACATTTCAGACAAAGGCACAAAGTTAACAAGTCTATTTGAAAGACAACAGCACAGAAAAATTCCATCTAGACACCCAATACACATCAAATCTATTATAGTCCAATTGATTCCAACTCATAATGACCCTAGAGGACAGGGCAGAACTGCCCCATAGGGTTTCCAAAGCTGTCAATCTTCACAGAAGCAAAGCCAAACCCAACCCACTGCTGGGAACCCATTCTGACTCACAGCGCCCCTAGAGGACACAGTGAAACTGCTCCATAGGGTCTCCAAGGCTGTCACCTGTACAGAAGCACACTGCCACATCTTCCTTCCTGGAGCAGCTGGTGGGGTCAAACTGTTGACCTTTCCGTTACAGGCCAAGCACTCAACCACTGCACCACCAGGGCGCCTTTCCTGAAATCACTAATAAAATTTAGAAATCAACCCAACAGCTTTTAGTTTTCTTGAAGACTGAGTCAAGAAAAGATTTCCCAAGGAAAGAAATTTTCCTTGACCAACCAAAGAATACATGTCTTATCAATGTCACTGACAATAGCAAATTTATCAAACTCCTTCCAGAATAAACCTTTATAAACATCTGTCCACATCTAATACAAGCACACTCTAAGAACCACCTAGGTACTAAATCCGAAGAGCCCCATTTTTGCTGTTAGGTGTCACTGAGTTGCTTCCCCTCACAGCAGTATCATGTACAACAGACTGAGACCCTGCCCTGGCCTGCGCCATCCCCACACTCGCTGCTGTGTGTAAGTCCACTGGGGCACTCCGTCTCACGGAGGGTCTTCTTTGTCACTGACTCGCTACTTTGCCAAACATGATGGTCTTCTCAGGGACTGTCTCTCCTGACGACGTGTCCAAAGCACATGACACGAAGTCCTCCCTCCTAGCTTCTACACAGCATTCTGAGCATTTTCAGGGCAGTGAAACTATTCTGTATGACACTGTCATGGTGGACACATGGCATCACACATTTATCCAAATGCACAGGACTGCTCAACACAGAGTGGACCCCCACGTAAATGACAGACTTTAGGCAGTAACAGCGTATTGCTTCATCAATCGTAACAAACACCCCAGAATGTAAGCTGTTAATGGGGAAAGTGTGTGCAGCGGGGAGAGGGAGCATTTGGGAACTCTGTACTTTCTGTGCACTTTTTTTCTTAAACCCAGAAACACTCTTAAAAAGTCTATGGGGGGAAAAAAACCCTCCCTTTCACACCTAGCCCCCCATTCCAGACGAGGCTCTATCTGGCACAAGAGTTACAGGATTAGAGATGATTAGATGATAGTTAAATTAACCCAGAATAATTGCAGCAAAATTAACTTGAGGTCTACAGGTGAATGGAATTTTTATAAGCTGCCTCATATGGAAACCAAGTAAGAAAAGTGGCCTCAGTGTACTTACACTCCCGATAAATGGCAGCTCAATTCATTTGCCTAACCCCTCGACAAGGTGCTCTGGTGGTGCTGTGCCTAAGGCATTTGTCTGCTAACCAGAAGGTTGGTGGTTCAAACCTACCAGCCACTCCGCGGAAGGAAGACTGGGCAATCTACTTTCATAAAGATTTACCACCTCGGGAACCCAAAGGGAGTCGCTATGAGTCAGAACCAATTCGATGGCAGTGAGTTTGGTTTGGTAACCCCTTTACAGAAGCCCTGGTGGCATAGTGGTTAAAGCATTTAGCTACAAATAGAAAGGCTGGCAGTTCAAACCCACCAGCGGCTCTATGGGAGGAAGATGAGGAAGTCCGCTTCTATAAGACCGACAGCCTTGGGAACCTTATGGGGGAGTTCTACTGTGTCCTACACAGTCATTGTGAGTGGAATCGACTCAGTGACAACAGGTTTTATTTCCCTTTAACCCCTTCATAGCCGTCTAAGGAAAGAAATTACTCTCACACAAAGTATGGCTATTCTGTGCTGTTTCTGGACAGTTTTCAAAACAAAAAGCAGCTGCTGTTGGCAACAGTCAAGACTCAGCACAAGTGAAGGCACGGGTGTTTTTCACTATCATCTAAAGTAGTTCCAGCTTGGCAAAAACCTGAAGGGGCTCCCTGTATCGGCAAAGAAAAGGCTGCACGATCCAGGCAAGAATCCCCTTAATTTGGACAGGAGGCGCTGACATCAGAGATGACTGAGGAGCCTGACTGTTTCTCCCGGATAAGACTTGGGACCCAGGGTTAGTTCTACATTCTAGACAGGCCCTCAGGGCTCGCCTGAGGTTTACGGTAATTATGGTCAAAGGTCTTCAGGGACTTCCCAGTTTCCTAGGATGAAAAAACAAAAACAAAAAACAAACCCGTTGCATCAAGTCAATTCTGACTCATAACATCCCTGTAGGACAGGGCAGAATGCCCCCATAGGGTTTCCAAGTTTGTAATCTTTAAGGAAGCAGACCGTCTCATCTGTCTCCCACAGAGCAGCTGGTGGGTTCAAACTGACAACCTTTCTGTTGGCAAGTGAGCACTTTAACCACTGCACCACCAGGGTTCCCTTTCTAGGACCAGAGGGAAGCAATTCAATGTTCATAAACGTCTGTCTGCCCCCTAAAAAAAGCATAAAAGTTTTAATTTCAGTTAAAATAATTATATTGAGCAAGCATTAAAAATTAATTCCATTCAAAACAGACAAATCTGAATTCAGATAACTGTTTTAATGATGTTTAGTAAGTGGACAGGGATACTACTCTGGTCTGTTATTTAAAGAAAAAACCACCAAGAACATAAATATATTCTGAATTAAAATACTTTCCTTTTTCTACATTTTAAAAATTTTGCAGATCTACCCCAAAAGGTTCCGCAAGAAAAATTTAAGACACTAGAGGGCAGCAAAGTGCTGTAACAACGCAGGTACGCGAAGCAGCCCCTTGGAAGGAGCTCCTCCATTACTCATCCCAAGACCCTAAGAGGTCACTCACACAGGTCCTCTTAAATCCCAACATCGCTGCAATGAAAGAGTTAGCCGACTGACTGCTCACGGGCCACAGCAATGATTTCATCACAACACAAAAACACGTGTAAAGCTTAGTAACTGAAAAATTACCGTTGACTTTTTGAAAAATTTATGACCTTTAAAATATTGTAATGGAAGGGTTAAAGAGTCACACACACAGACACATACCCACCACCCAGCTGATGACATGAAAGGCAAAGATTACAGCTGAAGCCCCCGTGACCCAATACCTGTCCTCCTTTTTTTCAGCAGGCACACATCAGCCATTTTAATATAAAATGCGATTCGAACTCTTCAATTTCAAGAAACAAAAAACATACAAAACCCTTGAGCTTCAACTTTAATACCAAGTTTTAAAATCTGAGATAAGCTTGGTTTCTAAACAATAACCTCACACGCTAATTTCAGCTCGGAGTTCATTTTTTACAACCAAACCAGGAATCACTGCACAGGAGCATCCGTGCAAACAACAAGTGACAGGTGCCCGCCCCAGTCACAGTCGCTCACGGAGCGGCTACGGCAAGGACCCTTCTGACCAGAAGCTGTCTCCTCACTGCGTCTATTCCATCTTCGTGGCTCAAGCTACACACCCACCTGCACCTGCGTCCCTACTCATCATCTTCCACTAAATCACGGACTGCTTGGCTTCAGCCTTGCAACTTTCTCAACACAACCTCTTCACGAGACCATCTCTTCTCTGCCCCAGCGCTCAAACACCTCTCAGGTAAATCAAAGAAAATTCCAACAGGCCTTCCCCTGACTCCATGCTCTCCTCTGGCTCCACCCCATGTCTCTGCTTCTCCTTGGGACAAAACTCAAAGCAAATCTGTTCTGGCTGACTGCCAGGTCCTCCCTCGAACCCCTGCAGCTTCCACTCACCCCTCAACTCCAACTCTCCAGTAAGGACAACCAGGGGCTGCCTTTCAGTCCTGACAAAGCTACGCTCCAGTCCTTCAACCTGTTCCTCGCCGGCTTCAGGGACACCCGGCCTCCAGGGCCTGTCTTATCTTCCTGGCTACCTCCCGCCCCCCCAGTCTCCTCTGCAGATCTTCCTCTTCACACTGGTCTGCGGGTGGGCATGCCCGGGGCTCAGACCTAGGGCCTTGGTTGGCACAGTGGTCCCTCACTTCCCAGGGGGTTTTATTCACCCCACGGCTTTCAAAACCCGAGATACATGCCTCTGGCCCAAGCCTCACCCTCTTCAAAGCTCCACACTCATCTGTTCAACTACTGACTGGACTGTCCCTATGTGGCCAGGAGGCATCTCAAGCCTAACATGTCTGGCAAGAAACTGTCAGTCTGTTCCATTTCAGCAAATGGCACACCCATGTTCCTTTACTATCCATCATACCAAAGATGAAGAAGCCGTTCACATTTGTGTGTGTGTGTGTTAAAGTATATACCCAAAGATACACCATTGCAACAATCTCTACATGTACAATCAACAAGACCCATTACACCCTTCAAGTTGGGCTACCATTCTCAAGGTCCTCTTCCATGTTCATCCACCACCATTATCTCACACTCATTGCCCCTCAGCTCCACACTGAGCCTTTAAAGCTGCTGTTGTCAATCTGATCTCATAAATGTAACTCTTTAAAAGAGCACAATGCTCGAAGCAGACGTTGTGTTTCTGAGTCTTTTTTTTTTTTTTTGGTTCAAGTAAGACTTCAAGAGATAGCTTTGGTTTAAGGTTTAAAGCTTTGAAATTATCTCAGGGCAATAGTCTTGGGGGTTCTTCTAGACTCAATGGCTCTAGAATGTCTAGATTCCACTGAAAATTTGAAACTCTGTTCCTTGTCCTGCCCCTTTTGATCAGGATTCTTCTATAGTCACGGCAGCTGGGCACCATCCAGTTCTTCTGATCTCATGGCAAAGGAGGCAGCCAGATAAGCTTCAGTTTCCTCCTCTGACTCTAGACTCTCCTCAGGAAGCCATTCTTGAGGTCTCTACACTCCCACATCAGTGACAGAGGACTGGGTTGGCTCTCTCACTACACTGACAAGCAGACTGCCTTTTTCCTAACTCCACTGCTTTCGTCCGGGTCCAGGCCGGCAGCCCAGCTTGTGTGAATGACAGCATACCCCCTAAGGGGCCTCCCTGCTCCCACCCTGAGCTGACAAAGGGAGTCTTCCAGAACATAGGTTAGATCGTGCTGGGCCATTGTTCAACATCATCCCCCGCTCCTCCCTGACACGCTATGGGGCACCTGTCTCTTCCCCTGTGTAGTAAGCAACACAGGCTGAGACTCTTGTCTAGTTCTCTACCGTGTCCCCAGAGCCTGCAGCAGTCCAGGGCACACAGCACAGATTAACCAACATCTGCTTAATGGGCTGCTTCCACCTTTTTTTTTTTTGAACACAATAAAAGAAAAAACTTATCAAGAAGTTCTAAAACATGTCCTCAAAATTAAAATTGGGCCATTTTTTCCCAAAGCTGTCCCACCATTGAAATTAAATTGAAATTGTTCATTTCAATTTAACAATGTACTAGTAATGAACTCAGGAGTAAATCTCTAATTCCAAAATTTTACTGGGCTTTAAATGTATTTTACTATTTCATTACTCTGCATATTAAAGCTATCTAAAGACAGTTAATATAGAAAAATAATACTGTACATTTTCACTTTGTAAACAGTGAATCAAAAAGATTCTAACTCAATTTTGGAAGCATGTGGATTATTCCCAAACTCCACTGGAAGCTCAATTCCTTGGAATTTCAGGATGCATTTCTCCACAGTACAGCACTGTCCAACAGAAACACGGTCCAAGCCACAGAGATTGTTTAAAATTTTCTAGTAGCCATATCAAACACACACATACACACAACCAACTGGGCAGATTTAACTAAACAATTAGTACATTTTACTTAACTCAATGCAGCCAAAATATTATCATTTCAACATGTAACGAATATTAAAGACTGAGAAATTTTACCTTCTTTTTTGGTACTAAGTCTTCAAAACGTCATGTACATTTATACCTCAGAGGGTGTCAGTTCAGACCAGCCCCATCTCAAGAGCCCTATGTGACAACGGCTGCTGTACTGAACAGTGCAGTCACAGACACGATTAGGTCCCAGTCAGCCCACACGAGCACCCTCCAAACATGGCGGGTGAGGAGAGTGGCTTCCTGAGGAGAGTCTAGAATCAGAGGAGGAAATTGAATGCTTATCTGGCTGCCTCCTTTGCCATGAGAGCACCCTCCAAAAAAGGTGGCCACCTGAGAACGCGACTGCTCCCGGCCCGTCTCTCTTGCGCCTGATCCCAGCTCTGATCCTTGGTGCCACAGGAACAGGAGCAAGAACACAGCGTCTGGCGGGGGCGCCTCGGCCAGGTGGCGGGGACAGTGCCTGTGAAGAACCAGCCCATGGGGATGGAGGTCACGGCTGCCGTTGGGGCTGTGTATCAGCAAGAAGGCAGGGCTGCGTGCCTAGGGCAGCTGTCAGGGAAAGCTGGCCATTGGGAGGGCATGAGAGCAGGGCCAGGGTCCAGGAGCAGGAAGACACCCTGCCCCCAGTCCCCACATCCCTCACTCTGCAGCCTAAGATGCAGTCTTGGTGACCGAGCACCATGTCCCCTCCTATGGAAAGTCTGTGCTGGCTCTAAGCGAGGGACGCTGCCCATCTGCTCATCAGTCCACTGTCCCTGCACGTCCTCTCTCTTCCACATGCACTTCTCAGGGGCAGGGGCCACATCCATCATCTTTGTATCCCCAGTACCTAGAAGAGTGCCTGGGGCATGGGGCTTACTTAACAGAACCGTTTGTGAAAAAGAGATGCTTGTTAATTAGGCCAAAGCCACTGGCTCCATGAGGGAAAGACCTGGTGATCCGCTTCTGTAACACTGACAGCCCAGAAAACCGTCGTGTTGTTGTTAGGTGCCATCGAGTCGTCTCCGACTCAGAGCAACCCCATGCACAGTAGAACAAACCATCACCCGGTTCTGTGCCAGCCCCGCAGTCCCTGCTGGACTTGAGCCAGCGCTGCAGCCACTGTGTCAATCCATCTCGTTGAGGGCCTTCCCCTCTTTGATTGACCCTCCACCTTACCAGGCATGACATCCTTCTCCAGGAAATGGTCCCTTCTGATAACATGACCAAAGTAGGTGAGACCAAGTCTGGCCATTCTTGCTTCCAGGAAGCATTCCGGCTGCACTTCCTCTAGAACAGATTTGTTAGTTCTTTTAGCAGTCCACGGTACTTTCAGCATTCTTTGCCAGCACCACAGCTCAAAAGAATAAATTCTTCAGTCTTTTTTATTCATTGTCCAGCTCTCACATGCATATGAGGTGACTGAAAATATCATGGCTTGTGTCAGGAGCATCTTAATCCTCAAGGAAACATCTTTGTTCTTCAGCACTTGAAAGAGGTCCTTTGCAGCCAACTTGCCCAGTGCTATACATTGTCTGATGTCCTGACTGCTGCTTCCATTGGTGTTGATTATAGAACCAAAAATATGAAGTCTTTCACAACTTCAATCTCTTCTCCATTTATCATGATGCTACTTATAGGTCCACTTATGAGGACTTTTGTTTTCTGTATATTGAAGTGTGATGAATACTGCACACTGTATTCTTCAATCTTCATCAGTAAGTGCTTCAAGTCATCCTCACCTTCAGCAAGCAAAGTTGTGCCATCAGTGTATCACAGGCTGTTAATGATTCTCCCTCCAATCTTGATGCCATGTTCTTCATATAGTCCACCTTCTCAGATTATTTGCTCAGCATATAGACTGAGTAAGTATGGTGAAAGAATACAACCCTAACGCACTCCCTTCTTGATTTTAAACCATGCAGAATCCCCTTGTCCTGTTCGAACGACATCCCCCTGGTCTATGTACAGGGTCCTCATGAGTACAGTTAAGTGTTCAGGAATTCCCATTCTTCTCAATGTTATCCATAGTTTATTATGATCCACACAATCAAATGCTTTGGCAGTCAATAAAACACAAGTAAACATCTTTCTGGTATTCTTTGCTTTGAGCCAAGATCCATCTGACATCAGCAATAATATCCCTCGTTCCTCGTCCTCTTCTGAATCCAGCCTGCACCTCTGGAAGTTCTGTCAATATATTGCTGCAGCCATTTTCAAATTATCTTCAGTAAGATTTCACATGGATGCGATATTAATGATATTGTTCGGTAATTTCCACATTCTGTGGGATCACCTTTCTTTGGAATGGGTACAAATATGGATCTCTTCTAGTCAGCTGACCAGGTAGCTGTCTTCCAAATCTCTTGGCATAACCGAGGGAGTGCCTCCAGTGGGGCATCCACTTGTTGAAACATCTCAATGGGTATTTCGTCAATTCCTGGAGCCGTGTTCTTCGCCAATTTCTTCAATGCAGCTTCGACTTCTTCCTTCAATACCACTGGTTCTTGATCATATGAAAACTCTAGGAGCAATTATATTCTGTAACACAAGGGGTTGCCATGAGTCAGTATCGACTCAGTGGCAACAGGTTTGGGTTTATTTTTTCTCAATTAGAAATTTTCAGTACAAAGGGCTGAGTGGAGGTCTCCCACTGGCAGAAAGAATATCTACAAGCACAAAACCACCTGGAATGAAAGTACACTGAAGGAAGTCAAGCCATCAGTCAGAATCCTCACTCTGCCAACAGCAATGATGTGATGTGAGGCAAGTCGACCAACCATCCAACCAGAGGAAGAACCGAGAGCATGGTTCTGAAGTCAGACAGACCCAGGTCTGAGTCTTCAAGTTCCTTCATCTCTCTCAGCCTTGGTTTTCTAGTCTGTAAAACAAAGCTGCCACCACCTGCCTCACACATTTGAGAAGACTCATTAAACGAAGTAAAAACCATCAAAGGCCCAGCACAAGGCCTGACACAGTGAGGTCAGCTCTCTGCCCTCCTTACCCTCTTGCCTGGACAGCAGCCGAGACACTGAGTTTAGCTCACTGCCCTCCATACTCCCCTGTATGGACAACAGCCAAGGGTTCTTCCAGCTCCAAGAGGCTGTGGTCTAGGCTTCTTGTATCCTGCCCATCCACCCATCTTGAGGGACCGAGGGCAGCAAATCCCAGAGGAATGCACATCAAGGATGCCGAGCAAACGTCTTCCCTATTCTCATGGGACCACCACTCAGTACTATGGGAAGCCCATCACTGCTCTCTTGGCTGAGTATAGTAAAGGAGATCAGTACACTGAGTCACGATTGTGACTGTGTTGTTGTATGCTATAGACTCGATTCCAACCCACACTAACCCTACTGCACAGAGCAGAACTCCCCATAGGGTTTTCAAGGCTGTCATCCTTATGGGAGCAGATCACCAGGTTTTGTTCCACAGAGCTGCTGGGTGGGTTCAAACTGCCAACCTTTGGGTCAGCAGCAGAGCACTTTGCACCAGGGCTCCTTGTATTCAAGAAGTCCCTGCTGTGCAGAACATACGACCATCCCTGCCTTTTTTTTTTTTTTTTTTTTAAATTGTGATTTGGGTGAAAGTTTACAGAGCAAATTCACTTTCCATACAGCAGCTCACACACACTGTTTCATGACATTGACCGCAATTTCCCACAATGCAACAGCTCCCCTCCCACTTCCTCCCTATAGTTACGTCTTCCCTGTGCCCTTCCCTCCCATGCACTCCTGCTCCCTGGGCTGTCTCCCTGTGCACAAACAGTCCTTCTATTCGCCCATGACTGATCTCTCCAAGGAGTTTATCTACCTAATGTAAATGTTCCGATCATAAGCCTGTCTTTCGTTTGGCTGCAAGCTATAGAAGTGGGTTCAATTCCAGACCTGAAGGGCAGCTAGGGGCATAGTCTCAGGGGTTCCATCAGGCTGTATCAGACCAGTAAACCTAATCTCTCCCCCCGCTTTTTTAAAATGATTTTGAATTTTGTTCCACACTGTTCTCCCACTCTATCCAGGATCTCCTACATGGATTCCCCTCCAAGTGGTTGACAGTGGTCACTGGGCACCATCTAGTTCTTTTGGCTCAGTCACATAGGCTGAGGATCTCATGGTGTACCAGTCACTTGGATTAATTGTTTTCATGTGTCTTTGGTTTTCTTCATTCTTCTTTGCTCTGGATGAGGAGACCTGTTGTTGTTGCATCTAGATAGCCGCTTGCAAGCTTTTAAGTTCCCAGTCACTACTTGCCAAAGTAGAATGTGTAACAATGTTTTTGTGTAGTAAGTTATGCCAGGTCCAACAACTCACTCCCTCTGGGTAGCTTGCTGTGGCCAAGAAGTGACCATAACCTCACCCCTTGTCAGCTCTATTATATACCTGAGAATTCTTACAGAACATACAAATACACTTGTAGAAATGCTGTCTGCTAACCCTATACATGTTCTGGGGCACACTGCCCCCTGCATAGACATACCTAATCATTCAGCCTGTCTACCCATCTATGCACTTTTAGATCAATGTTTGCCATCACTGACAACGCAGTACTATCTGTACAAAAGTGTTCATCGTTGTTGTCTGTGCCTCCCATGCACCTCTCTGTCTTCCTCTTCCTCAATGCCACCGTGTTGATCAGTCACATTCGGTACATTCTCTTTCTCTTCTCCCAAATCAATACTTGTCTCTATCTATCTAACAGTGTTCCTTCCCCTCCTCTCCCACCCCTGGGGACCAACAAAGAAAATTTCCTTCCTTATATAAACCTTTCCTTGACTTTTTACAATAACAGACTAATACGGTATTTGTTCTTCTGTGATTGACTTATTTCACTCAGTATAAATGTCCTCCAAGTTCATCTACGTTATGCGGTTTTGCAGATTCTACGTTATTCTTTAGGGTTGCATAGCATTCCATTGTGTGTATGTATCATAGTTTGGTTATCCATTATTCTGTTGATGGCCACCTAGGTTGTTTCTGTATTTTGGCTATTGTAAATAGTGCTGCGATGAACATGGGTGTGCATATATCTGTTCTTGTCCTAGCTCTCACTTCTTTTGGATATATACCTAATGATGGAATGGCTGAGTCAAATGGTATTTCTAATTTCAACTTTTTAAGGAATCACCATACTGCTTTCCACAGTGGTTGTATCATTTTTACAGTCCCACCAGCAATCTCTCCACATTCTCGCCAGCATTTGTTATTTGCATCTCTCTAATGGCTAATGATCATGAGCATTTCTTCATATGCTTGTTGGCTGCCTGAATATCCTCTTTAGTGAAGTGTCTATTCATGTCTTCTGCCCATTTTTCACTTGGATTTTTTGTCTTTTTACTGTTGAGGTGTTGGAATTTTCTATAAATTCTAGAGATAAGTCCCTTGACAGGTATGTCATTGCCGAATATTTTTCCCTAGTCTGTAGGTTCTCTTTTGATTCTTCTGAAGAAGTCTTTGGAAGCACATAAAAATTTAATTTTTAGAAGGACCCATTCATGTAGTTTCTCTTCTGATGTTTGTGCATTTTGGGTTATGCTTGATAGTCTATTTATTCCATATATTAGGGCTCCTAAATTTGCCCCCAAGAGCTCTGGTAGCTTAGTGCCTAAGGCACTTGATTGCTAACCAGAAGGCTGGTGGTTCAAACTCACCAGCCACTCCTCAGAAGGAACATGGGGCAATCTACGTCCATAGTGATACTGCCTGGGAAACCCAAGGAGGGGTCACTATGAGTCGGGTCTGACTTGATGGCACATAACAACAACAACAAATTTGCCCCCAGTTTTTCCTCGAGGAACTCTATAGTTTTAGGTTTCACATTTAAGTCTTTGATCCATCTGGAGATAGTTTTTGTGTATTGTGTCAGGTACTGATCTTGTTTTATTTTTCTATAAATGGATATCCAGTTTTGCCAGCACCATTTGTTAAACAAACAATCTCTTCCCCATTAAATGTATTTCAGACCTTTGTCAAAGATCAGCTGACCACAGGTTGATAGATCTATTTTTGGGTTCTCAATTCTATTCCATTGGTCTATGTGTGGTGTTGTACCAAAACCAGGCAGTTTTGACTACTGTGGCTGTATAGTAGGTTTTGAGATCTGGGAGTGTGAGACCTCCTACTTTGTTCTTCTTCTTCAATAATGCTTTGCTTATCTGAGGGCTCTTTCCTTTCCATATAAAGTTAGTGATTGGTTTTTCCATACACTTAAAGAATGTTGATGGGTTCTGGATTGGGATTGCACTGCATGTATAGATTGCTTTGGGTAGAACTAACATTTTCACAATGTTCAATCTTCCTATCCATGAGCATGGTATGTTCTTCCATTTATGTAGATCTCTTGTGGTTTCCTGGAGTAGTCTTTTATAGTTTTCTTTGTACAGGTCTTTTGTGTCCCTAGTAAGATTTATTCCCAAGTATTTTATTTTTTTGGTAGCTAATGTAAATGGTATTAATTTCCTTATTTCTTTTTCAGCAATCTCTTTGTTGGTGTAGAGAAATCCAACTGATTTTTGGATGCTGATCTTGTATCTTGCCACAACACGATACTAAATCTTCCAGTAGATTTCTAACTGAATCTCTTGGGTTTTCTAGGTATAGGATCATATCATCAGCAAATAAGGATAGTCTGACTTCTTCCTTACCAATCTGGATGCCTTTGATTTCCCTTTCTTGCCTTATTGCCCTGGCTAGGAATTCCAGTATAATGTTGAATAGAAGTGGTGATAGAGGGCATCCTTGTCTGGTTCCTGTTCACAAGGGGAATGGTTTCAGTCTCTCTTCATTGAGAATAATGTTGGCTGTTGGTTTTGCATATATGCCCTTTATTATATTGAGGAATGTCCCTTCTATTCCTATTTTGCTGAGAGTTTTGATCAGGAATGGGTGTTGGGTTTTATCAAATGCTTTTTATGCATTGATTAATGTGATGACGTGGTTCTTTTCCTTTGTTTTATTCATATGGTGGATGATACTGATTGTTTTTCTAATGTTGAACCATCCTTGCATACCTGATATGAAACCCACTTGGTCAAAATGAATTATTTTTTTTGATGTTGGAGTCTACTGGCTAGGATTTTGTTGAAGATTTTTGCATCTATATTCATGAGGGAAAATGGTCTGTAGTTTCCCTTTTTGGTGATGTCTTTGCCTGGTTTGGTATCACGGTTATGCTTGCTTCATAAAATGAATTTGGGAGAAGTCCATCTTTTTCTGTGTTTTGGAATAGTTTGAGTAGGTAGGATTGGTGTCAGTTCTTCTCTGAATGTTTGGTAGAATTCTCCAGTGAAACTGTTCGGGCCAGGACTTTTTTTGTGGGTAATTTTTTGATGACCTGTTCAATTTCTTCTTTTATTATTATTATTATCTGTTCAACTTTTCCACCCCAGTCTGTGTTAGTTTAGGTTAAGGAGTGTGTCTAGAAATCTGTTAATTTCTTTCAGATTTTCAAATTTGTTGGAGTACAGTTAGTTCTTCATAGCATCCTGATATTATCCTTTATATTTCAGTTGGTTCTGTTGTGAAGTTGCCCATTTCATTTCTTATTTGTGTTATCTGTATTCTCGCCTTCTTTGTTAAATATGCCAGTGGTTTGTCAGTATTATTAATCTTTTAAAAAAACTAACTTCTAGTCTTTTTTTTTTTTTTTTTATTATCTTTCTATTTTCTGTTTCATTGATTTCTGCTCGAATC
>NW_006921593.1:11154971-11194008 GCF_000298275.1 Orycteropus afer afer
TGATAAATGCTTTTGCTGTGTCCCAAAGATTTTGGTATGTTGCGTTTTCATTCTTGTTTGATTCAAGAAATATTTTAATTTCATTTTTTATTTCTTCTATTACCCAGTGGTTCCTAAGGAAACCGCTGCCTTTAAGAAAGATGAAGACAGAGTGGAGAATACGACCACAGTTTAACTACATTATCTCCATCACCTGGCAATCAGCCTCCCGTCCTGCCTATCGCCTGTCCCATCTGCCTTCCCAATGGGAGCCCCCCAGTCCTCCTAGCCCTCCTGCCTAGTGCTCCCGCCAGCTGCACCCTCAGTGGGTTCCCACACATGCAATCATTTGCATGCTACTTCCACTACCTGTTCTCTTCTGCCTAGAGAAAGTCTGCCTGTTCAATCTCTCAACCCTCCAATCAAACGTCACTTCCTGTGTGAAACCTTCCTCAATTATGCTGGTTAGAATTGCTATATTCCTACACACACCACTCAAATCCTTGATAATTAATTATCAATTTATTTAAATAATCAGACATTAATAAAAATAACCACCACTCACTTAGCACTTACACATTTTCAGTAACTCACACTCATCATCCATCTTATTTCACTCAGGATACTCCTAAGGGCTAGACAGTACTATCCTCATTTTACAGGCATTTAAAATGAGGCTCAAGGAGTCTAAACAACTTTCCACGGTAATAAAATCAGCAGCAGACAGACCTATACAGGTATGCTGGCCGGCTGTGAGGGCAGGTAAGACAGCGCTCAGGGCTCTCCCATCTCTAAATCCTGCAGAGTCCTATGCACAGTGTCCACCCTCGATGAGCTCGATCCATTTTTATTGAAAGAGTGAGTCTTAATCAAGCCACGATCTCAGCGCTCTGCTCTTCACGTGTGACCACAGTGCACCTCTTGTGGCAATACGCTATATATGACACCCTGCATTAACTTCTCAACTCGTCCCAAACACTGTCAGTGTCAGCGCTATCTATTACGGCCCCAGTTCAGGCACCAAACTCACACAGAACAGTATTCATGTATCTTCATGAAACTTCCAAGGTTAAGTGCTTCTAAAAACAGGCCAGTGATTCTTTCTCACAAGGAACTGCATAAGGAAAGGTCCATCATTCTTCCCTTTCTCCTTAAAAGATGTTGTCGGCGAGTGTGATAATGACTGAAAAAGCCAACGTTCGCTCAATAGCACTTGACCCACTAAGAACACGTGAAGACAGCCAATCTTTCCACTGCAGCTGCAGCGCACAGTGCTCAGCCAGGGGCAATGGCCCTCACTGTCCTCTAGACCTCAACCAGTCAGCAGCTCTCCCCCTCGATTATGCTACCTGCACAGGCGGGCCCATTTCTGGGGGGAAATTCAGAGGGATCCGGCAGGGACTGGGATGTGTGTGAAGGTGAGGGCTGTGGTGTGTCTGGGGCCCCCCTTGCAGCCCATGCATGGGTTTGCTGGGCTGATGCCACCTGTCTGCTCCTGTGACTCGAGTGCAATTGCCCTGCCGTGGTCCCCGTCCTTGATGCTGGAGAGCTGCTCCCTTTGAAGTTGTCTAGAGCCCAGAGGTAATGGTCGTGAGAGCAGCCGAGGAGATAAGGTGACCTCTCACTGCTATCCCAGATAGAGGGATCCTCTAGGTCAAAGGCCTGTAGCTCAACAGAGTCTGACCACGCCAAGGACCGACCATCAGATTTCCAAAGGGTATCCTAGTGTCCTCCTAGAACACCTGGCACAGTACCTTGAACAGTAGATGCAAAGATAATCCAGGATCACTGCTGAGCAGTGGGCCACAGGGCAGCACACGCCTATTAACCACCACCATTAGTTCTGCTCTGAAGTGAAAGCTCTGGAGGAGGTGAGGATGAGGGCTCTTCCAGATGTTCATCCTCCAGGAATGAGCATCCTTCTAAGGCTTAGGGGGGAAAAAATCCAAACTCACTGCCCTCAAGTCAATTCCAACTCATAAAGACCACCGCTGGGTTTCCAAGGTGGTAAACTTTTACAGAAGACTGCGCCATTTTCCTTCTGAGAGCAGCTGGTGGGTTTGCACCACTAAGCTCCTGGCTAGTAATGAAATGCTTTAGGCACTGAGCCACCAAACCCTAGGGACTCACATAAAATACGTTTCAAGAAGTCACTGATTAATTCTGGAGGGTGACCCACAGTGTGAAAGCCAATCCCAAGTTAGGTAAGTTAATAGCCTGTGAATAGTCTCCTGATGTGGACACTAGCCATCAAGTGTGAGATCCAACAATGACAGGGAACATTCTGATCAAAAGAAGGTTGCGTTAACAGAGGACACAGGCATTTGTTACAGTTAGACAAAAATGGTCTCTGTAAATGACAAAGATATAAACAATACTCTAGAATCCTGTCACTACTGGGTTGTTTACAGTAATGATAAAGCAGTTATTATGGTTATGTGCTTCAACTGTTATTTAAACCAGTGTCAGGAACTTAAAGCCCCACATGAGGCAGCAGTAAACGCTCAAAGGGAAATCTGGCCAAAAAAACTCACCCTGTGTCACATCAACGTGTATCCTTGCACCTGTGGGCTTTCCCTTCTCACATGCTGGCAGGATAGGACCCACCCATCAGCACCAAAGGAAACAATCTTCCTATTACAATAACCTAGTAACCTAGTATCATGAACATTACCACTGATCATACTGAGATGAAACAAAACGTAACATGCAAGTTGACTATCAGAAACCATGAAGAACGCCTTCCTCAAGCCTCTAGACAAGAATTTATCATTTCACGTCTGTCTGCTCATTCCCTCTAACTAGGAGATCTAGACAACAGTGACCACACAGTTTGTCCTTGAATCCCTGGGACACAGCACACTGCCTCACTACCCGAAAAAACCCAAACCCACTGCCATCAAGTCAATTATGACTCATAGTGACCCCACTGGGTTTCTAAGGCTATGAATCTTTTCAGAAGCAGAGTGTCTCACCTTCCTCCCATGGAGTGGGTGATGATCTTCCGGTTAGCAACCTAAATGCCTTACCTACTTCATCACCAGAGCTCCTTGGCTCACTATGTAAAGTTCAATAAATAAACACCCTCCATCTCCATGATGGAAGAGAGTATGGGGACAGCACAGAGAAGTGGGTTTCATTCCAGTTTTCCTTACATGAAGGATAGCTCTAGGAGGGGGTCCCAGCTTTTTGCTTTATTTTGGGGGGCGGGAAGATAGAATAATACACTATTAAATTTTAGACTTTGCTAAATTAAGTACGTGTGTTATAATTTCTAGTGTAATCACATATAAAATTAAGAAAGAAAACATTTAAAATTCAAAATAGCTGATGAAGAAAGTTGAACCAAGAAAAAAAAAAAAAAAAAAGAAGAAGAAGAAGAATCCAAAAGGTGAACTAGAAAAAAGAAAAGCTGAAACAGTAAAAATAACAGAGCAGGTAGGCATAATTCCAAACACCTCAGGAATTGCAATAAATGTAAACGAACAACACAGTTCACGTTAAGTCACCAAGACTGCTGGACTAGTAAACACTGGTAAGAGATGTAAACCAGAAAAGAAAAGACTGACAGAGATCAACTAGGAAAATTCTAAGCACAAGAGAGCTGATGTAACAATACTAGCATCAGTCAAAATGGACTTGATCCTTAGGAACATTTTTAGCCTTAAAGAGAACCCCTTCCTAATGATAAAAGGTTCCATTCACAGTAAGCTATAACAACTCTAAATAGCTACCCCTAAACTAAGAGTCCCAAAACACATGGAGAAAAAAACAGAATTATTAAGGAAATCCACAATCAGAGTGGGAGAGTTTAACATGCCCCTCTCAGTAAGTGACAGCAAATGGATTCAACTCCTTCCCCGCTCCAAGAAGGACACAGGAGATCTGAGGAACCTCATTAACTTGACCCAAAAGACGCACTGAAAACGGTAAGAGAAAAAAAGTGAACACTTTTCTTTTTATTGCAGCTTCTACAGACACAAAAACATGACCAAGTACTGGGCTATCAAGAAGTTTCAGCAAATTTCAAAGACGTGAACTCACACGGAGCAGGGTCTCTGACAACACTGAAACCAAGCCACAGGGAGGTTTACATACACGCATCACGAGGCGGACTCTGCACTGACGCGAAACCTCCTCTGAAGAAATGAGAAAATAAACCCAAAGCACAAGGAAGGAAATAATGAAGGGCAAAAGTGAGTAAGAGAACTCAACAGAGATACACACTGGTTCTCTGGAAAGCTGCTAACTCCTGATGAGACAGATCCAGAAAGTAACAGAAAACAAACAACACTGAAGAGCAAGGCCGCAACCACAGAGGCCACAGACACTGTTAGAGAGAACAACATGAACAGTGTAAGCCAACACATTTGGTAATTCAGATGAAAGGAACAAACTCCTCAGAAAAGAAAATTAAGCAAAATAGACTCAGGAAGGAGCAAAATCCTCACACAGTACTCCATAAACTAAACCCAGAGGTGTCTCCCCACAGGGGTAACACCACGCTCAGATGGCTTCAAAGCCGATCCACACTCTGAGGTCACCTCCCCCTTCCCCAGTCATTCCCAATGGGGAGAAGGACCATGGAGGTCGGCATGGAAGCGGACAGCAGGCAAGAGGCCGGCATGGAGGCGGACGGCAGGCAAGGGCACCGGTTTTCTCTGGACCTCTGAGCTCACCAGAACCAGGTTCGGGAGCAGAATCACGAGGGCACTTTGCTTTCACTTTTGCAGACTCTGTGCCCCCACCCGCCAGTTTGCCTCCTAACGGCTCAAACAGCCTTAGCTGGGTCTCTGCTGGTGGGAACAGTTACGCCGTGATGCTCACAGAGTGCGGCCCCCCTCCACTCTGTGCAGGGTGCAGCGGGCCTAAGACAGCTGGCCACCAAAGGACTTACCTGACCCTGCAGGAAGCGAAAGACACCAAGACACACAGTGCCCCAAAACTGTAAGTGTCCTGCACAGTCCCCACCAAGAAAGGAAAAGCGTGTTTTGTCACTCTGGTCATTGCTACTAAAAGATCAGCACACTGGAGGGGAAGAAACCTAGGGAGACCGTAGACTCTTTTGCTAAGTTTCTCCAGAAGAACTTTCCTATACAAAAACATACTTGGATTAATCAGTGAGGAGTGGTAGAGCAGTCAGGAGAAGTGACTGATGGTAAACACTGGATGTTAAGATAACCAGTCACACAGGACTCTGCTCAAATGTCCCCTTATCAGCGACGATTCCCAATCTCCCTGCCCCAAAAGGTGCCACCTCCTAACTTTATACCCAAGCCCCAGGACCTTGCCTGACAGACTACGCATTTGCTTACTATTTGTTTCTCCTCAGGAGAATGAGTTTCATGAGGACAAGGACAGGGCTTTACTCACTGCTAGGTGCCCAGCACCTACAACACTATCTTTTTGCTGAAGATAATTCAAAAATCACTGGGGCAATACATGGATGGACAGGGAACTGGCAGAAATTCAAGCTGGATTCAGAAGAGGGCGTGGAACGAGGGGTATCATTGCTGATGTCAGATGGATCTTGGCTGAAAGCAGAGAATACCAGAAAGATGTTTACTTGTTTTTATTGACTATGCAAAGACATTTAACTGTGTGGATCATAACAAATGATGGGTAACACTGCGGAGAATGGGAATTCTAGAACACTTCATTGAGCTTACAAGGAACCTGTAAACAGACCAAGAGGCAGTGGTTGAAAACCAACAAGGGGAGACTGCATGGTTTAAGATCGGGAAAGGTGCGCATCCGTGCTGTATCCTTCCACCATGCTTACTCAATCTGTGTACTGAGCAAATAATCCGAGAACCTGGACTATTTGAAGAAGAACGCAGCATCAGGATTGGAGGAAGACTCATTGTCAGCCGGTGATATGCAGATGACAGCATCTTATTTGCTGAAAGAGAAAACGACTGGAAGCACTCACTGATGAAGGTCAAAGACCACAGCCTTCAGTATGGATTACACCTCAACATAAAGAAAATGAAAATCCTCACAAGTGGACCAATAAGCGACATCATGATAAACAGAGAAAAGACTGACACTGTCAAGGATTTAATTTTACTTGGATCCATAACCCACGTCAATGGAAGCAGTAGTCAAGAAACCAAACATCTGGCAAATGTGCTATGAAAAATCTCTTTAAAATGTTAGAAAGCAAAGATGTCACCTTGAAGACTAATATGCTCCTGACTCAAGCCATGGTATTTTCAGTCACCTCATATGCATGTGAAAGCTGGCAATGAATAAGGAAGACTGAAGAAGAGTTGATGCCTTTGAATTGTTTTGGAGAAGAATATGGAATATACCACTGACAGCCAGAAAAACCAATGGATCTGTCTTAGAAGAAGTACAGCCAAAACGCTCCTTAGAAGTGGGGATGGCGCGACTTCATCTCACATCCTGTGGACAAGCTACAAGGAGGGGCATAAAGAAGGGCATCATGGTTAGTAAAGCAGAGGCTCCGTGAAAAGGAGGAAGGCCCTCAACGAGACGGATCGGCACACAGGCTGCAACAATGGGCTCGAGACAGCACCGACTGCAAGGATGGCACGGGACCAGAAAGTGTTCCGTTCTGTTGTACAGTGGGTAGGGTCACTATGAGTTGGAACTGGCTGGACGGAATCTAACAACAGTGACATTAACATACACTATCTGGCATAGATTTGATGCATTGAACACCAACAATCGATGCCAATGGAAGCAGCAGTCAGGACATTAGACGACGTGTAGCATTGGGAAAGTCAACTGCGAAGGAACTGTTTCAAGTGCTGTGGAGCAAGGATATCTCCTTGAGGACTAAGGTGCGCCTGACACAAGCCATGGTATTTCCAATCGCCTGGTATGCATGTGAGAGCTGGACAATGAATAAGGAAGACCAAAGAAGAGTTGATGCTTTTGAGTTGTGGTACTGGCGGAGAATGCTGAAGGTACCATGGACTGCTAAGAGAACTAACAGATCTGTCCTGGAGGAAGTGCAGCCAGAATGCTCCTTGGAAGCAAGAATGGCCAGACTTCGTCTCACCTATTTTGGTCATGTTGTAAGAAGGGACCATTCCCTGGAGAAGGATGTCATGCTTGGTAGGGTAGAGGGTCAACGAAAGAGGGGGAGGCCTTCAACGAGATGGATTGATACAGTGGCTGCGATGATGGGCTCAAGTACAGCAGGGATTGTGGGGCTGGCGCGGGATCGGGCAGTGTTACGTTCTGCTGTGCATGGGGTCACTATGAGTCGGAAACGATTCGACGCCACTTAACAACAACAACAACAACTGGCACACAGTAGGGACTTGACAAATATCAAAACTGAATGAGTCAATCACTCTCTACCTTATCAAACGAGTTCACCAAGATTAGTCATGTCTCACAGCAGAGTCACGAGTATCATCACAAAGTTATTTTGTTATCACGAGTTATTTTAAGCCAAGGCTGTGTAGCCACATGGAGCTCCCTCACCTACAAATTCTGCACTGAAATAATCAGGTGGTGGCCAGTAGGCAGCTCTTGAGGTGTTTCCAATCACAGAACTAAAGTGTCATTATCTTGGACATTAAGGAACGAGCCCATGTAGATACATACTGTTCCCAATATTCTCCACCTTCCTACTAAGAGGACACATCTCCACCCGTTACTGCGGGACCTGCAGAGCCTTGCTGTCCCACTGCTCGCAGGCTTGGCCACCTGACTCACGCTGGTCAGGGGACTAGAGAACTAAATCATGTCACGTTCCAGCAGACCCTCAGGGGCTCCCTGTGACTGGGCCACTGCTCGTGTCCCTCTGCCACAGAAGAGCATGTCTCAAATACAGGCTGCTCTTTCCACTTGATCCTGGAGCGAAGCTGACGGCCGGGCTGGCACGGAGCTGCAGACCACGGCCAACACACAAGACGACTGAGAACGAAGCCTCTGATGCTGTCAGCCACTGAGACTTGGGGTCTTACTATGACATAATCCTGTGAAAGCTATTTAATGTTTCAAGCTTGCCAACTGTTCTTTGAAATTCACCACCTCTACCAATGAGAAGCAGCAGCCCTGGTGATGCAAACAGCTAAGCAGCGGGCTGCGCACTGAGAGGTCTGCGGTTTGAACTCACCCAGCGCCTCTGTGGGAGACATGACCTGGCGTATTTCTAGAACGATTATAGCCGAGAAAACCTTATGGGACAGTTCTACTGTGTAGCACATGGGTCACTGTAAGCTGGAATCAAATCTATGTCATGGAACAACCACCACCACCGCCAATGAGAATAACATTCAAAACCACATTTAGGAATTAAAACAAAAATGCTCTATGTTTCAGACTACTGCTCTCTTTCTATTTTAATAGCTGTAAATGTTATCTGAATTTACTGAGGATTTATTTTGGCGCAGTTCTTCTTTTCTGTGCACAGCCAATGTTCTGAAAACATGAAACAATGCAAAGAAATATATCAAATCCTAATTAATTCAATTAACATCTGACCACTGTTTCTGGAATATACCAGACATGCTAAAAACAAATTAAAGAAATATTCAGCAGCAAGATGAAATACTCTACACAGGTGATAAGATGCTGACAGGGATTTTTCAGATAAACTATTATTCATAAAAACTGCACAAAGAACAATCTTTCCAACTATAAATCTCAGGAGGTAATATGCTAAGAAACACAGCTATTAGTTTCAGGTTAAGAAAGTAAATCATTTACTTTTTTAAACATAGAAATATTACGTTTGCTATTTTAAAAATCTCAGGTCTTGGGTACACTATGGGAGAGGAGACTCCTGGGCTCCTCTTCAATGGGGAAAGCACTTCAAATGCCTAGTTGTAGTTAGCAGCTCTGGTGGCACAATGGTTAAGTGCTTAGCTGCTAACCAAAAGGTTGATGGTTAGAACCCACCCAGTGCAGCTCTGAGGGGGAAAGAGCCAGTGATCTGCTGACAAAAAAGAGTACATCCCAGGCAATCCTATCAGCAGCTCTCTGTCACACGGGGTCGCCGAGTCAGAATCAACTTATGGCATCCAGTAACAGAACCAAAAAAAAAAACCAAACTCACTGCCATCGAGTCGATCCAACTCACAGCGACCCCTACAGAAGTAGACTGCCCAACCTTCCTTCCGAGGAGTGGCTGGTGGGTTTGAACTGCCAGCCTTCGGATGAGAAGTCAAATGCCTTAGGCACTAGGCCACCAGAGCTCCCCCAATAACAACCAAACAAACAAAAAAAAAACCAACCAAACTCAGTGCCATCGAGTCAATCCAACTCATAGCAAACCCTCCTTGGGTTTCCAAGGCAGTATCTCTACAGAAGTAGATTGCCCAACCTTCCTTACAAGGAGTAGCTGGTGGGTTTGAACTGCCAGTCTTCGGATGAGAAGTCAAATGCCTTAGGCACTATGCCACCAGAGCTCTTCCAATAACAACAGGCAAATCTAAATCACAGGTGGGAAAAACCTACATCCAAGCTCTGGCTGGGCCAGATACTTTTGCCAACAACATTTTCTTAATCTCTCTGAGCTTTATTTTAATCATATGCAAATTATGGGCAAATACTAGTACTAATCCAGGGTTTAGTTATAACTAAAAGTGATTAATGTACTTAAATGGTTCAGTACAGGGATCAGGGTCCAATAAGACACCATGGAGGTGTCAGCCAGTACGTTATGGCCTGATGCATCCCACTGGTCTCCGAACGGGAGGCAGGAGTGAGAGCAGACCCCCCCAGCATTTCCATCTGTCAGAGACACTGGGGTCCTGGCCACCCTCACCCCAGGCAATCTCACCAGGGGCACAACAGATGATACCAGTCAGAATGGGAGAAGAAAGCAGAACAAAACTCAAATTGGTAAAAAAAAAAAAAAAAAAAAAAGGTCCAGACTAACTGGACCACGGAGACCAGAGGGGACCCCTAAGACTATCGTCCTCAAACACTCTTTAAAAAAATCGTTAAAAACCCAAAACTATGCCGAGATCACCTTTTAGCAGAAAAGCAAAGCGACACACAGGATAGTAACGCTGATTAGTGGAGCACCATGAGATGAGTGCTCCACCAACAAACATCTATAGGAGCCCAAAAGTCAACATTTGATTGAAAGCAAAGATGAGGAGATAAGGGGCAGGGAAACTCGAGTGCAGGAAACAGAACACAACTGAAGAGAATGGTGACACAGTGTTAAAAGTATAGCAAACATCATCGGTCAATTTGTGTACAAACTGTCAAATGAGAACCTAACTTGCTGTGTAAACATTCACCAAAAACACAATATTTAAAACAAACAAACAAAAACACCACACAACAATGTGGGTATTATCTTTCAAAGACTTGACTTGAACTTGAATTTCTAAAAGCTTACCAAGTCACAGAACTCAAACACCAGAAGATAGGGAATTGCTTCCACACACTGTCCAACACACTGAAGAATATTTGGATGCTGAAGAATACTGGAAAAACAAAAGTCATGATACTGTTCGTTAGGAAGCATGCTATTAGAAATGTTTCAATGGTAAGCCAAATTTTAATATTCATGATGATATAAATATGACAAACTGAAAAGGTCACATTAAAAATATATTCAACAGATGCAAACTATTAAAATATTCAATAAATATTCAGATTTATTGAATCAATCAATCCCTACCTTTCAAAGGAATTCCACTGAGATTAAAATCACTGCCATCAACTACCAGCATTCCCTTGTTAGCCTTCTGACGTCTACAGGGTTGGTAGTGATGTCTCAGTTTCCTTCCGCATATTAATAATCTCTTTTATTCTTTGTCAATCTTGCTAAAGATCTATCAATTTTATTAATCTTCTCAAGAATCCAGCCTTCTGTTTCACTGATTTTACCTATTGGTTTTGTTTTCAATTTCATTGATATCTGCTGTCTTCAGTATTTCCTTCCTCCTGCTTGCTCCTCTGGCTCTATTATGCTCTTCTTTTCCTAGTTTCTCAGGAGCCCTGGTGGTGTAGTACCTAAGGCATTTGACTGCTAACCAGAAGGCTGGAGGTTCAAACCCACCAGTCACTCCTCGGAAGGAAAACAGGACAATCTACTTCTGTAGAGATACCACCTCAGAAACCCAAGGAAGGGTCGCTATGAGTCGGATCTGACTCAATGGCAGTGAGTTTGGTTGGTTTTGGTTTTCCTAGTTTCTTAAATTGTGAACTTAGATTACTGATTTGAGACTTTTCCTCTTTTTTCACGTGTTCTATACATTTAGGGCTATAAATGTGCCTGTCCTCATTGCTTTAGATGTGTCCCACGTGCTGTATTTTTGCTTGCATTCAGTTCAATATACTTGATTTCCCTGAAGACTTCCTCTTTCAGCCATAGATTACTGAGAAGTATGTTGTTTACTTTCTAAATATTTGGAGATTTTTCTATTATGTGTTTGCTATTAACTTTTAGCTTGATTACACTGTGGTCAAAGAAAAACACCATGTCCAGTTACAACTCTACATTTACTGAGGCTTGTCTTATGGTACAGGATATATGGTCTTAGTATATGTTACACAGATGCTTGAAAAGAATGTTTATTCTCCTGCTAATGGGTAGCATGTTCTATAAATGTCAATTAGATCCCATTGGTTGATAGTACTGTTGAATTCTATATCCTTGATGACTTTGTCAACTGTTGAGAAATAAGTGCTAAAGTTTCCAGTGATAATTATGGGCTTGTTTATTTCTCTTCTCAGTTCTATCCATTTTAGCCTCATCTATTTTAAAGTGCTGCTGTTTCTTGACTACAGTTGTTAGGTGCCACTGAGTCAGTTCCAACTCATGCTGACCCTACGTACAACAGAGGGAAGGACTGCCCAGCCCTGCACCATCCTAAAAATTTTTGCTACGTCTGAGACCACTGTGGCAGCGATAGTGTCGATCCATCTTGCTGAGGGTCTTCCTCCTTTTAGCTGACCCTCTACTTTACCAAGCATGGTGTCCTTCTTCAGAGACTAGTCCTTCCTGCTAACGTGTCCAAAGTACGAGGGATGAACTCATGCTGTCTTCTACCTCTAAGGAGTATTCTGGCTGTACTTTTTCCAAGATAGATGTGTTGGCTCTCTGGCAGCCCATGGTATATTCAATATTCTTCACCAACACCATAATTCAAAGGCATCAATTCTTTTTCAGTCTTTCTTATTCACTGTCCAACTTTCACATGCATATGAGGCAACTGAAAATACCAAATACCATGGCTTGGGTGAATCACCCCCTTAGTCTTCAAAGTGACAGCTTTGCTTTTTTAGCACTTTAAAGAAGTCTTTTGCAGATATGCCCAGTGTAACACAATGTTTGATTTCCTTACTGCCGCTTCCATGGGGGTTGACTGTGGATCCAAATGAAATCCCTGACAACTTCAATCTTCTCTCCGTTTATCATGATGTTTGCTTACTGGGCCAGTTGTGAGAATTTTCGTATTCTTTATGTTGAGGTTTAATCCATGCACTTTGATCTTCATCAATAAGTGCTTTAAGTCCTCTTCACTTGCAGCAAGGAAGGCTGTGTCAACTCCGTATCACAGGTTAATGAGTCTTCCTCCAATCCCGATGCCATGTTCTTTATATATATATAGTTCAGCTTCTCAGATCATTTGCTCAACAAATAAGATTGAATAAGGGTGCTGAAAAGATATAACCCTGATGTACTCTTTTCTTGACTTTAAAGCACGCATTATCACCTTGTTCTCTTCAAACCTGTTAGCCTCTGTACAGGTTCCTCAGCACAATTAAATGCTCTGGAATTTCCATTCTTCAGAATGTTATCTGTCATTTGCTATGATCTACATAGTCAAATGCCTTTGTGTCGATAAAACAAAGATAAACATCTTTCTGATATTCTCTACTTTCAGCCAAGAGTCATCAGATAGCTGCAATGACGTCCCTTGTTCCACATCCTCTTCTGAATCCAGCTTAAGTATCTGGCAGTTTCCTGGTGATATACTGCTGCAACTTTTTTTTTCTTCCAAATTTTTGAGATTTCAGTGAAAGTTTACAGAGCAAATTCATTTTCCAGACAGCAGTTCATACACATTTTGTTTCATGACACTGATTGCAATTCCCACAATGTAACAGCTCTCTTCCAACTTCTTTCCTGTAGTTACCTCTTCCCTGGGCCCTTCTTTCCGATGCATTCCTGCATAGCAGGTCTTTTCAGTGGTTTGACTCTTTTATCGTTATGCAATGTCCCTCTCTTCCCCTGGTAATTCTATTTTTAAATCTTAAAATGTGATTTTTATATAGCTTCCTCTGCTTTCTTTGAATGAATGTTGGCACTGAACATCTTTTTTCCATCCTTTCACTTTCAGGAAACCTACGTTCTTATATTTGAAGTGAGTTTCTTACAGTCAGCATATAGTTGGCTCTTCCTAATTGGTGCGTTAAAACTATTTACATTTAATACATGCTAAGGGCTTGAGTTGGCTCTTTTCTGATTCTTCCCTCTGTTCTATCTATTTCCACTTTCCCGCCTTCGTGGTTCGTGGGTTACTTGAACATTTTTAGAATTCCATTTGAGTTTATCTACAATGTTCCTGAGTGGCTCTTTTCGTATAAATTTTTTAATGGTCGCTCCAGTATTACATAACCTATCACAGTCTACTACTGTTGACATTTTACCAATTCAATGAAATACAGAAATCGTAGCTCCCTTTCCTTACCTTCTCTCATTTGTAACATAATTGCCTTAAGTATTTCCTCTGTGTCTTTTGAGAACCATGTCAGACAATGTTATGGTATTTGCTTCAACCAACAAAGATAATTTCGAAAACTCAAGGAGAGAAGGACTCTTACATACCCATATTTTTGTGCTTTCCTCCTTCCTAATTTTCCAAGATTCCTTCTTTTATGATTTCCTTTCCGTTTAGAGGATTTCCCTTAGCCATTCTTTTAAGGTGCCTTCATCTGAGAATGTCTTCATTTACCTTCATTACTGAAAGATATTTTCAATGGATACAGTAGTCTACAACCAGTTCTTTTATTTTCAGCATTTCAAAAATGTGCCACTTTCTTCGGGCCTCCATGGTTTCCAATGAGAATTCCACTGCCATTCAAATTGTTTTTCCCAAAGGTAAGGTGTCATTTCTCTCTTACTCCTTTCAAGACTCCTCTTTGCCTTTAGTTTTCAGAAGTTTGACTATGATGTGTCTTGGCAAGGATTTCTTTGGGCTTATCCTATTGGGAATTCATTCACCTTCTTGAATATGTAAGTTTCAGTCTTTTCCAAATTTGGAAATATTTCCGCAATTATTTCTTTAAATGCTTCTTCAGTTCCACTCTCCATTTCTTCCCATTCTAGGACTATGATCACACGAATGTTATACCTTTTGTTAGCGTCGCCTATGTCCTTGAGGTTCTACACACTTACCTATTTGGTCTCTTTTCTATTATTCAAACTGTGTAATTCCTATTGTTTTAAGTTCACAAACGATTCCCCTGTCCTCTCCAGTCAGGTGTTGAGCACATCCATCGAGTTGTTTTATTTTGTTTTCTGTAGTGAACCCTCCAAAATGGTTAAGTCTTCTAGTTCTTTGCTGAGACCGTCTATTTTTTTTCTAAGACTCTTTTTTGTTTCAGTTATGCTTGTAATTGCTCACGAAGCACTTCCATGATGGCTACTTTAATACCCTTGTTGGGCAGTTCAAACATCTGCCACTTGACGCGGGCATCTGCTGACTGTCTTTCTCATTCAAGTTGAGTTCTCCTGGTTCTCGGAACGAAAAGTGATTTTTTTTTTTAATTAAAACCTTGACTTTGTAGGTATTATGTTATGACACTTTGGTTCTTATTGAAATGGTGTATTTTGCAGATGGATATCCCAAAGTAGTTTTAAACACTTGATTTTCAACAGACCACAGCCTTGTTTATAGAATATATATTAAGGTTTACTTACTAGTAAGGTTCTCCATTTTTCAAAAAAGTATCTTGTTCCTTTGGGCTTGCACTTGCTTTTAACTCCTTCACTATTACTCTTGCTACACTAGTGCCTGTGTAAATCTCTCCAAGGAGCACCTAAAACCAAAGAACAGTTGTTGAAGTCATTTCCATCAAAACAGTAAAGATAACATTACTCTTATCCAGAAACAAAATACAAGAAAACAGATAGCCAAAAGCCTTCTATTCTTTCACACATTTCCTCTCAAAAAGCTTAGAAAACTCAAATTTTCCTCCATTTTAAATTATTCATCAGATATGTACAACATTCATATAATTATAATATTTCCTTTCTATTTATTTAAAAATGTATTATGCTTTCACAGAAATTAACACTGACCTCATGAAGACCAATTTACAAGCTCAGTTCATACATAACTCAAATGCATCTCAAAACCATTTCAACTGAGTTCTACAATTAGTCTCCCTTTCACGGGAAGTAAACTGACAAATAGCCAATACATGTATCACTGCACGGTAACTCTGAAGAACCACATCGTTCTAAAGACAGCAGGCCTTTACAGAAAACTATTCTGCTAAAATGAACCAAACACAAACTGAGAATTTGCTGCCTCATATAAGAACAAGCTAAATGAGAAATAATAAGTACAGGCGTGCCTCGGAGATATTGTGGGTTCACTTCCAGACCACCGCGATGAAAGTGAGTCACGCAAATTTCGTAGTTTCCCAGTGCATCTAAAACTCATGTTTATACGATATTGAAGTCCATTTGACTGCAATTAGTATTTGACTGCTAACCAGAAGGTTGGCAGTTCAAACCCAACAGCTACTCTGTGGAAGGAAGACTGGGCAATCTCCTTCCATCAAGATTTACTGCATCTGAAACCCAAAGGGGGTTGCTATGAGTCAGAATCAACTTGACAGCAGAGAGTTTGGTTTTGGTTTGGCAGTCTATTAGGTGTGCAATAGCATGGCGAAAAAGTGTGAACTATTACGACAATGACCAAAATGTAATACAGAGACACGAAGTGAGAACATGCTGTTACAAACACGATGCCTAAGACTTGTTCAATGCAGCACTGTCTCCAACCTTCAATTTGTTTTCAGAGAAAAAAAAAAAAAAATAGGGTGTTCCACAATATACCAGTTTGGGTGAAAACCATGACGTCAGCATTTGCACTTAAAGGCCAATCAAAGCTGAAAAACAAACTAACTTCCTTTTAAGACATACTTTTATTATTTTCACAAAACAGATTAATATTAACATCCTGGAAAAAGTAAGCACCTGAACACAAATCAACGTGTTTATAAGGGACAGAATGGCAGTAGAATGCACAGAGAGCATGAAGCAATGCTGATAACGAAGTCCTAGTCTTTGCTTCAAATTACAATATGATAAACTCAACAACCCTAAGATACCAGTTTCAAAAAGGGGCAAAGACAGCAGGTATTCAATAATCTGCCTGGCCGTCTGCCCGCTACCACCGTTCTCATTCCTGGTGTCCATCACCCACACGGACAGTTCACCTTGACCTCAGTTCTTCAGCTTCACTTCCAATCATTTTGTTCGGCAACCTCAACTTAGCAGAAATGCCCACAGGCCTAGACTTAACCGATTGTTATGTGCCAGCAAGCAATTTAAACCTCCAAACCAAATCTACCACGGTTGATGCAATTCTGACTCACTGTTACCCACAGAGCTGCTGGTGGGTTCAAACCACCAACCTTTCAATTAGCAACCAAGCACCACCAGGACTCCTTAGCTTATCATCACCAATAATTATACTACACCCAACACTCTAACTCCTTCTTCTGGGTCTACCGTCCCTTTATTTCCAGCTCACTTAGTTTACCAGTCCAATCCAAGTGTCCAACTTGGCCCTCCAAGTCCAAGTGCTGACAGCACTTTTCCACCAGAGTCCTCACCCCACCCCCAGCTGGTGTAAACACCACACTCCTTCATCATCATCACTCCCACATGCCTCTCTCTGAGGAATTAGTCTATCCAACCCTCTGTGCCAGTGAAATTCAACTGCTTACCTGTGATACAACACCAAACAGAAACACACACACATACAACCAGGACGACCAGTCTCATTTTACACGCATGTGTGTCCTTGGCACCGCCAACCACCCCTCCTGCATTTCCGTAGTGGTACATGGTGCACTGTCCCAAGACTCCCGCAAACCTTCTCTTCCTGTTCAAAACTTCCAACACAGCTTGTCTCCTCCTTACTTTCAAGGGAGGACTTCACCTCCTAGTCACTGAGTGCAGTGTAGTAAATTACTTAGTGTGGCTTTTCTACCCATAAGTCATTGTAAACTCAGTGGTGGAATGAGCAACTGAGGAGCTCTCCTGATTGTAAATGTTAACCACCTGGGTTATTTCTGGTGGGCGTGGCACAATGCAATGTTATGGGAGGCTCACTCTCAGGTGCTCAGAATTCTGTTGTTATGATTGGTTAGTTTGGCCACTCTGCCAAGCACAAAAGGAGGCCTCCTAGAGGCAGAACTCTGACTGCTGGTTGAGGAAGACGTGCTGCCGAAAGAGACAGGCGCTCCTGAGAGAGACATGTGCTGCTGGGAAAGAGACGCAAGAGACACACATTGCTGAGTAGGACACTGAGGGACATGCACTGCTGGGGGAGAGACTGTGAGAGACTTGGCCGAGGGAGAGACTAAGCGTTTTTCCTGAACTTGAATTGTAGCCTGGTGCTTCCCTAATAAACTCCATAATCTGTGAGTTCTGTGTGGCCACTGCAGTGAATTATCGAACCCAGGAGAGAGGTGGTGGGTGCTTTGGGAGGAACGGTTGGTGAAAGGGCTGGAGGGAGGCAGCATGTCTGGCCTTGCAGTATTAGGCCTTGGGTTATTGATGGTGATTCTGTCTTCCTCTTGTGGGATTAGAGGAGGTCAGAACATGTGGCCTCCTTGCCCTTTTTGCACTGAGGAAGTAGTCACACACGAACTTCCTCATAATGGCCCCACCAAATCCACCCAAACCTACCTGAAGGCATGCCACTCTTGCTTCCACTTTCAGAGAGAAACCGCCAGAAATTCCTGTCCCCTTGCTCACTTGAGACCCTGATCCTACAGTTATCCTCGCACTCACACCTGCGTTTCTAATCCCCCTCCCTCTACGTAAAATATGCTGCAGTAGTTTCTCATCTTGTAAAAAATCAAACTAAAAACCTTCTCTTGGCACGACACTTGCTCCCAAACAACTACTCTCCCCGTTCTCCGCTACCTTTCAGAGCAAAACACCTCTAAGAACTGTCTAGATTTCCCGCCTCACTTTTTCTCTTCTCTCCTGAACCTACTGCACGTAAGGACGTGTCATCATTTCACCAACAACAGTCCTTCACGTAACCAAGGATGGGCCTCACACTGCTGAACCCAAACTTTCCATTCTTCATCTCACGCAATTTATACATGTGATTTCATACAATTCATCTTCTTGAAGTTCCTTTTCTGCCCAATGTTCCCAACAGGCCTCTCTCCTGAGTCTCCTCCTCCGGCTGGTGCTTCTAAGCTTGCTGCACTGGCTCTTTGCTGCCCAGGTCTCTCCACGCTGCAGGGCCTCAGGGCTCAGGCCTTGCGGCTCCCTTCTTCTCTACTTCCATATTCTAGAATTACGTACTGCCGTCGCTTTAAATACCACACTCACGTTAAGTTCTCCTAAATTTCTCTCTAGCCTGGAACCCCTCCCTTGAACTTGAGATTTGCAATACCCAGCTGCCTACATGTTAGCCTCACTTATATGGAGAATAACCGTCTTAAACCTAACGTACCTCCAGTGCAGTTAATTACTTCATGTGGCCCTTCTAGCCATAGTCCTCCCTTCTGTGAGGTACTACACTAGCCTCTAAGCCTGTGGTCATGGTTCCGTTTGGGGCTGAGTTGTCCGTTATGTCTGAGGCAGGATCAGGGTGCAATGTATCCTGAGTCCTGCCTTACACCAGAGGGTGTGACTCTGTCACCACCCTTAGTTCCCTTTAGGGTCTACGGTGAATGTTCTGGCACAGTTTGCTCTCTTCCTTGGACCCTGGTTCATCACCATCTCCTCTGCAGGTCTTGGGGCTTGAGAGACAGCACCCAGTTGTCTGACCTGCCTGTTGGGGTTCGTCAGCCCTTGCTGATGTGCGTGAGCGTGTGAGACTAACACCTGACCCGTGGATTTGGGACTTTCCAGCCTCCATAACCAGGTAAGCCATTTCCTTGGCAGTGCAGGAGTTCCAAGAGATGTTACAGCGAGATATGGAACTCTAAGATGGGAGGGAGAGGGCTGAAGGGAGCAGGAGGCGCTGACGTGAGAGATGATGGAGTGGTCCAGCAGGGGGATATGTCTTCAACCTCCACCTTGTGCTGATCCTTCTGAAAGACATTACTTGAGCAATATCCAAAAGTGAGCTCGTGATGTCCTCCCGAGCTGCTCCCCTGTGGTCTTTCCCATCTCAGTTCATGGCAACACCACTCTTCTAGCTCATCAAGCCAAGGACAGAGTTACCCTCGGCTGCCCTCCTCCTCTGGACTCTGTATCTAATGCACCTTAAGTCCCGCATGCTCTTATCTGAAAATCTATCTGCACTTCCACTACTTCTTACCAGGTCCACTGCCATCATGCAGGCACCAGCATCTGTCCCTGAGTGGCCACAGCGGCCTCCGTACTGCACTGAATAGAAAAAAAACTCAACCTGGTGCCGTCAAGTCAATTCTGACTCCCAGCAACCCTACAGAACAGAGCAGAACTGCCCCAGAGGGTTTCCAAGGCTTTAATCTTCACAGAAGCAGACTGCCTCATCTTTCTCCTGCAGAACAGCTGATGGGTTTGAACCATCAACTTTTTGGTTAGCAGACAAGCTCTGAATTGCATTGAATAGTGTTCCCCCAAAATTCACGTACACTTAGAACCTATGTGTGTGACCATATTTGGAAATGAGGTCTTTAGGTATGTAATGAAGTTGAGGCCATGCTGGATTAGAGTGGGTCCTCAGTACAATGAGTGAGTGGTGTCCTCCTAAGTAGAGAGAGGTTTGGAGACACACAGAAGATAGAAAGCCACGTGAAGACATAGACAAAGATCACAGTGACATGACGACAAGGCAAGGCATGCCAAGGACTGCTGGTGACCACCAGAACCTGGAAGAATTCCAGGCCTCTTTTCCCTTCTGTTATTATGGCAACAATTAGAAATTGATACATTAAAGGAAAAAAAAAAAAGACTTGCTTGGAAAAAGTGACACCCCCAGGAATGCTTACGTTCCTGTCCCCATGTAACTTCATGGAGCAGTGGGGACACTCCACAAGGACTACAGTGCCCAGGAAGAATCTGTTAATGTCACACGATGCAATTCTTAATCAGCTTTAAATTCTAAACAGTGTAACCAGGAGAAAAAGTGTAAGAGAAAAACCTTTTACCTTTCCAAACCAGCCATTTCCAATCTCCTGTATATAGTTTAGACTGTGGCGTGCAACTTGAGACTTCAAGCCTTCTGTAGAAAGAACATGAAAAAATAAATGTAAATTCTACCAAATCAGAATATTAAAATATGTAACCTATAAAATACACTAAGTTTAAAGCCTGTGCTGATAAACATAGAATACATAAAACTCAATGTCAAAACTGCTTCAAGTTTTAAAACCAACAGTGTTTGAATGAACATCCTGCTCCTGGTTAACTATTATACAAACCAAACCCACTACCACCCAGTCGATTCTTACCTACTCTACAGGAACCACTAGTCACCACTGGAGTGGCCTTCAGAGGAGTTCTGGTGGGACTGTGGTTAGAGCATGCAGCTGTTAAGCTACCAGCCACTCCATGGGAGAAAGATGAGGCACTCAGCTTCCGTAAAGATTTACAGCCGTAAAACTCTATGGGGCAGTTCTACTGTCCCTACTCTGTCCCACAGAGGCGCCGTGAGTCAGAATTGACTCGCCAGCAGTGGGTCTGGTTTGGTTGGAATAGTCTTTACTCAGTCTTTACTTTTCTGATCTCTCCACAGCTGACCTGGACAGAGGATTAACCTTCCGAAGGTATGTTCCTTTAACTTTTTAAAACAGCTTTGTTGTTACTCTTCGCTGCCTTCAAGTCAGTCCCCCATCCCACTCATGGTGCACAGTTCCCACTGATGATCACAGGGCTTTCACCGGATGACTTTTCGGGAAGTAGACTGCCAGGTCTTTCCTCCTAATCTATCCTAGTCTAGCAGCTCTGCCAGAACGTGCTCAACATCACAGTAACACGGAGGCGTCCACTGACAGGTGGACAGGTGGTGGGGCTGTGCCTGAGGCACGCTGACTGGTCAGGAACTGAAGCTGGGTCTCCCGCATGGAAGGCAAAGATTCTACCACCGAACCACCACTGTCGCCAGGAGAGCTAATGAGCTTTGAGCAGTCATCCTCCTCTTCAGATCCTCAGGGCTTGTATTAACAGTCAGGGGACGATCTTTCCCAAAACTGCTTCCCCCAGAGGGGCTATGGAAAGAGATCACAGTGAAAGCACAGGAAGACTTAGGACTGTGAAGATCCCAATTCTCTGTAAATTACATCCAATGCAACGCCAATAAAAATCCCAACGGTTTTTTTATGGACAAGATTCTGAAGTTTATACAGTCAAGTAAAGGGAGGAAAACTAGGAGAAAAGGACCTGGAATAGCCAAGACATTTCTAAAAACACAAGAGGAGGAGTCTCATCCTACAAGATTACTGCTGTTAGCTGTCAGCTGTAGACTTACTACAAGCTCATGTTACCGTCCAGCCAATTCCCACTCCTGGTGACCCCATGGATTATAGGGTAGAACTGCTCCATAGGGTTTAATCTTTTCCAAAGCTGACTGCCAGGCCTTTCTTCTGGGGTGCCACTTGGGGAGGGGTTGAACCACTAACCTTTAGGTTAGTAATTGAGTGTGAATTGTGTGAGTCATCCAGGGACCTCAGAAGCTACTGTAACTAAGACAGTGTGACAGTGGGACAAGGACCAGACTAATCGACTAATGAAACAGAATAGACAGCTTAGGTGAGAAATACCCCCCCCCAGCCCCCGATACGGAATTAAGAAGCAGAGAGGATAGGAAGGGCTAATCAATAAACGGAGCTAGAAAACAGCCCCCCACAATGAACATTTAAACTGGACTCCCTCCTAACACCACACTGAAAACTCAGCTCATGATGGGTTACGGATTTCAATGTCAGAGCAAAACTTTAAAACTTCAGGGAAATAACACCAACAACAAAACACTTGTAAGAATCATTTTGAACACAAAATAGGGGAGGATTTCTTTGCTCAAAAAGCTCTAAAAGCTCTTAAAAAAACACTCTGAGAGAGAATGTTCAGCCTGACTGTATTAAAATTAGACTCTGTTCATGACAGACCCTGTCTTGGGTTCTGACTCTTCTGAGTTCCCTCATCACCCTCATTTCTGTGTATTTAGTTGTTCTCTCAGTGGGTACCCCAGTGAGTAGGGTTAGCATCTCCAACGTGTAACAGTCTACTTTGAATCGACACCAACTTAGCTTCAGTGGCAACAACAATGTCCCACCTGACACCAGGTGACACTCTAGCTGCAGGAGTATAAACCCGTACAACTCCTGGGGCAGGCAGACTGGCAGTACCCACCAAAATTATAAAGGAACCACTTTCAAAGATTTTCTCTACACATATACTAGCACAGGTGCAAACCAATGAGCTTTATTTTTAATTGTATTTTACTGTGTTTTTGGTGAAGGTTTACATAGCAGTTTAGGTCCTCATTCAACGATTTCTCCACAGGTTGCTCAAGGACACTGTTCCCTTCTTCCCAATGTGTGGACATTCTCATTACTTCCACTCAGGTGGTTCCATTTCTGTTAATCTAGTTTCCCTGCCCCCTCACATGCTCATCTTTGTTTTAAAGTAATTTGTGACCATTTGGTCTCACACACATGATATTTTAAAGGAGCATAGTACTCACAGGTGATTTCTTTATTCTGTGAAACAACCTGCTATTTAGCTAAACAGTGCAAGCTTTATTTTTAGTAGCATAATATTGGAAACAACCCAAACACATATCAATGGGAGACTGGTTAAATTAGTTGTGATGAGTCCATACAATTAGGTGTCATGAAATAAACCAGGATACATAAGCTATCTTTATTGGCATGACAAGATCACTATGGTACACTGGTGAAGGAAAGAAGACGCAGAAGTGTCCTTACCCTGACACTTCTGCAAGAAAAACAGTGGTGGGAGGGGTATGTGCATCCAGAACCTCTGGAACCATGTATGAGAAACCAAGAAGACACGGCTACCCAGGAAGGGTGGTGTGGGAACTGAGGTCAGAGTCAAGGATCAGAGGAAGATTTGTCATTTTTCATACTCTGGTTTTGAACCATGTGAATACAAAATTTATTTAAAAATGAAATATATTTTAAAAAGAGGAAGAAGAAAAATAAAAACTGGTAGCATTCCTTCCAGATTTGCTTGTTAATATATGGCCCAACCTCATCACTTAACATCTCAAATCTCTGTCTTAGTCAAATACAGATCACCTTCATCCTTTTGCAGGACTACATAACATTCCACTGTATGGACTTACCATTATTTCACAAGTTACATATTGACAGACATTTAATGTTTCCATTCAGTACTGGCCAAACAGTGTTCAGCTGGAACCATCAAGGAGGTTTATTCCTGAACCAGACCCAGCGCCCAGAAAGGATGAGACCCAACTCCTGCAGGAGTACAATGGGCCTGGCCACTAGAATGCAACTTGGCCAAGAAGCAGAGGGGAGAGAAATAAACAAGCAGAGGAGGGGACAGGCATTTCAACAGCTCATGATTGATTAGCAGCAAGCTCCCATCCTCAGATCTCGGAAACGACTGTGTGAAACTACACCAGTGGGATGGCTAGGCCTTACCTACAGAGGGCTGGAACTGCGATGGAGCTGGTAGTGAGACACTGGGCACGGAGAGGGTGAAGACTTCTGCTGGGGACTGAACGGAAGGCGTGTCTTCTGCTGGTGGCGTAAAGTCAATCTCATCATCAAAGTTATCTTCAAACTCCTGAAATAAAGCAAGAGCACCACCTCTGAGAGAAGCCAGCTTGAGAGAAAGCATGCAGTCACTCACTCTCTCATTCGTGCACACACACGCCGGCCGACCGTGACGACGCGGACGCTCACTCGCTCATTCGTGCGCACACACGCCGGCTGACCGTGATGACGCGGACGCTCACTCGCTCATTCGCACGCACACACAACACTGGCCAATGATGATGAATGCAGACAGTCATGCACTCATTCACGCACACACACATAACACCGGCCAATGGTGACAATATGGACACTCACTCGCTCATTCGCACACACACACAACACTGGCCAATCATGATGAATGCAGACACTCACGCACTCATTCACACACACACACAACACCGGCCAACAGTGACGATGTGGACACTCACCCACTCATCAGAGCATACTGCCATCAATTCTCTTTTTTCCAGTTCAAACCTACCTCAACTGTTAAGCTATGTAATTGTGTTCTCCAGCCCAAGAGCAGAATAAGGAAGATTTGGAAATAAATTATACATGTTTCACGTAACTTTTAAACTGACAGCCTGAAGTTAAATACAAAAATTTTTTAAGTGACTATGTGACTTAACAAAATGGAAATACTCCTCTAGCCTCAAAAATTCACTTACGAATGACCAGAGTTTAAGTCATCTGTTTTTTTCCTATTCACTTTTACAAATCTCTTTGCATACTGAAATAAAATACATTTATTTTAGTTTTTTAGCTCTGGTAGCATAGTGCCTAAGGCACTTGACTGCTGACCAGAAGGCTGGCGGTTCAAACCCACCAGCCACTCCTTGGAAGGAAGATGGGCAATCTACTTCCATAGTGATACTGCCTCAGAAACCCAAGGAGGGGTCGCTATGAGTCAGGTACAACTTGACGGCACATAACAACAACCAGAACAACATTTTAGTTTTAATTCCATATGCATTTCTAGTTGCAATGTGATTTCTATCAAATTAAGGATAGTGAAAAGACACTTTTCAACAAGTATTCTCTGGAAAGGGTAACAAGGGGTAGGTAAAAAAATTATCAGGACCTGGGCCGTGAAGATCAGTATAAAACTGCAGCACTCAGCATCATCAACTAAAAATGTCTGGTTTTTCTTAAGATGTCAACCTCAGAGCCAAGGGCAGACACCAGGGCTGAGGCAGCCTCTCAGTGACTGTTCAGAGGAAGGCTCTCCTGCTGCTTCCCACCCGCAGTCCAGGGAGCTGGGTGCACCTGATGTCCACGGTAAGCTAGTGCCATGTCTTCCTGACTAAATAATGGCAAGACACAGATGATTATCAAGGCCATTGGTCATTCGTTCAGGAGATGACTTCCGGGGACCATTTGGCTCAAAAATGACGCAGTTCTCAGTCTAAAGGAAACCAACAGATTCCAGGGGTCATCCTTTCACTCGGGTGACACAGCTGAAGTGCTGGAGACGACCAGGGTGGCTCCTGGGCCACCTGCCTCAGAATCACCAGGGGAAGCTTGGTAACAATACAGGTTCAGGACCTCACCTTCAATCTGCACTATCATCAACTCCCTGACTCAGTGCTGAGATTAAATGAGGGTAGAACCATCTAAGGCAACGTGAGAGACAGAGACTGGATTCACAGATCAGCAACACAGGTCCATGTCCCCAGACAGCCAGGCTTCTGATGCAAAGTCCCTCAGCAAGACTGACAATCAAACCCCAATACCCCACTACCACTGAGTTGAGTCCGACTCAGAGTGACCCTATAGGGCTGAGAAGAACTGCCCCACAGGGTTTTCAAAAATCTCTATGGAAGAAGACTGCCTCATCTTTCTCCTGTGGAGTGGCTGGTGGGTTCAAACTCCCAACCTTTGGGTTAGGGCTGAGTGTTTTAAGCACTGTGCCAACAGAGCTCCATGGGTGCTCACGGGACCTAGACAGTCTTTTCTTGAAAGCACGTGCCCACAAGTGTGCTCCCACAGAGGGCAACATCAGGTTTCCACACAAAGACTGCTGAGATCCTAGGACCTAGCGTTGACACCAAGCCCACCACACTTAGGATGACTCCCCCCCTACAGCTCCCCTCAGTGCTCAGCCTTCTGAGTATATCGCTGGCAGAGAGCAACGAGGACGGCCCACACCACCTCCTTGGAGCTGCCGCCAGACACAAAACTGAAATACAGAGCCCAACAGGCCTGAGGCTCAAGAGTGAGGCCCACCTGTGCAGGAGAAAGACAGTCTAACTAGAAGGCAGCTGTCTTCCACATGTGTAAAATGCACATGGACAAACATTTACAAAATGCTTTCCCCAGTCGGAATCAGCGGCCCTCAGGACCCCTGACACCCCTCAGTCCAGTAAGGAACACAAAGGGCCTTATTCTCTATATGGGTGCACATTCTCTTTGGTTTGGCTTGTGTATGTGTATGTAACCCACCAGCCACTCCTCGAAAGATTGGCCAATCTACTTCCGTAACGGTATCGCCTTGGAAACCCAAGGAGGGGTCGCGATGAGTCATATCTGACTCGACGGCAGTGAGTCTGATTTGGTTTTGTATGTGTATTTATACATATATTTATATATAGGAATATGTACATTTTCCCCCATGTGTTTCTTTTTAAAAACTCTTCATGGAGCCCCAGTATATGCCAGGCGGGCAGCAGCCAGCTCAGGAGCAGGGTTTCCCGGCTGGTTCCCTGGCAGATCCCCCATCAGCTGCTACTGCAGCCCCTGCAGACTCTACCTCCCCTGTGCCACCACTCCACTTGCCCTTTGGGGAAAACTGAAGAAGCTCTCTTCTCCTCATCCCATACAGGCATCTGAGGGATCCCCGTGACCCACAACCTCCAGGCCCATAAACCATCAAAACCAGTCTGCTCTTCCTCCAGGCCTCCACCGGGGAGCCTGTCACCATGCCTGACTGCTCACTTACCAAAACAAAGTCCGTCACAGGCCAGTGGTGACTGTCACTGGCCACCAAGGCAGGGGCCGGCAAACTGCAGCCTGTGGCAAACAGCCATCCTGCTTATTTTGGTAAACAAAGCTCTACTGGCACACAGCCACGACTGTGTGATTCCATATCGTCTATGGCTGCTGTAGAGCTACAATGGCAGAGCTGAGAGCTGAGCGGCAGTGGTGCAGGTCTGTGTCTCTGGGTAGGGCCCACAGCATTTACTATTTACTACAGCTGAAAATCTTTACTACCTGGCCATCCAGAAAAAGTATGCCGACCTCTGCTCCTACGGGACTGGGATGGGTACCCCAGGCTGCTGATTAAAGTATCAAAAGACGATTTTAGTGTCTGCCACCTGTGCTCACCTTAAAGTCTATTTCTGGTTCCTTACAGCAGGATATGCAGTTTGCAATTAACACGATCAACAGCATTAAACTGCACACAGATAGGATCACGAAAGATATGGAAACTCCTGCAGCAGGCACCTCCCCTGGAAAGAGAAAGAGAAAGTACTGAAAACACGGACAGACGTTCCAAAATCAACTGTAATTCGTGAACCAACACTCTTCCCCCAGGTATAAATGGGTCCAACAGTTCAATAATTAGCTCAAATGCTCAAGACAGTGCAGGTGATCAGTGCTGGGTACAGCGCTGGTTGGTTGTAACTGTTTATTGTGAAATCGTCTTAGACGAGAGAGGAACCGCCAGGTGGAAGAGGGGGGAATCCCACAGACCCTTAGTCAGTCTGCACCACGTCACATCAACACCGCCAGGACACACTCACCAAAACCGAGACTAACCCGGTGCGATACTATGAACCAAACATCAGACTTCACTCGACTGTCACCAGTTTTTCCACGCATGTCCTTTTTCTGCTCTATGATGCAACTCAGGCTACCAACGCTGCGTCATCATCACGTCTATTCAGACCCTTCCCTCTGCGGCAGTCTCTCAGCCTCTCCTGCTCCCATAACTCTGACGCTTTTGAAGGGCACAGGGAGCCTGACTCTGGATGGGGTTCCATCCTGACCATGACTCGTTGTAAATTGGTTCTGATGTAAGTCAAGTACCTCTTCTTCTTCTTTTTTATAGTTTTCTTTACTATTCCATTTTATTATCAGTATCACTATAAATCTTTGGTTTTGGGGTTGGAAACATTACATCTGAAGATGACAATATCAGCAAATTAGATGCTGCGATGCTGTATGCAGTACATATTACTAATGATAAATGCAACGCACTGCCATCGAGTTGGATCCAACTCATAGCGACCCCTTCTTGGGTTTCCAAGGCGGTATCACTATGGACATAGATTGCCCAACCTTCCTTCTGGGAGGGGCTGGTGGGTTTGAACCGCCAGCCTTCTGGTTAGCAGTTAAATGCCTTACGCACTACACCACCAGAGCTCCCCTTACTAATGATAAGGTGTACTGAAAAAAAGAAAAACAAAAAACCCACCACCACAGACAATGCTAAGTGCAGTTCATCATAACTCGAAAGTCAGGGACTATCCACATTAGGAGCTCTGGAGGCATAGTGCCTAAGGCATTTGACTGCTAACCAGAAGTTCAAACCCACCAGCCACTACTCAGAAGGAAGATGGGTGATCCACTTCCATAATGATACTGCCTCGGAAACCCAATCCCATGAGTCGGATCCGACTTGACAGCAGTGAGCTTCTATCAGTACGGACTCACAGACACTTATTTTATTATGTGAGTCATTCTCTAATTGCTGTCGTTGAGTTGATTTTGACTGACAGTGACCCTCTATGACAGAACTGCCCCATAGGGTTTCTTACGCTACAATCTTTATGGAAGGGGTACAGGGAGTGCAGGGGTTAAGCACCTGGCTGCTAACCAAAAGGTCCATGGTTCAAACCTACCAGCTGCTCCACAGGAGAAAGATGTGGCAGTCTGCTTCTGACAACAGCCCTGGAAACTCTAAGGGGCAGTTCCACTCTGTCCTATAGGTCATGACGACTCAGAACCAACTCCATGGCAATGGGATTTTTTTCTTCCAAAGGTAATCTTTATGAGAGCAGATAGCCAGATCTTTTATCCCACAGGATTGCTGGCGGGTTCTAATCTCCGACCTTTTGGTTAGAGGCCCCATGTCTAACCACCGTGCCACCAGGTCTCCAATGCTGCCATCACTTACTACATGGCTCAAAATGCCCCAGCTTTGGCCACTGGGGGCTCTTTCAAGTTGCCCAGTGGACCCTGACATGCTTCATCCTTTTCCCTTTTCTCCGATTTTCTGGCATTATAACAGGCTCTGGGCTCTTCTGATATCTTCTCTGCTCCAATTCTAGAACTGGGAACTGGCCATTTCTCCAAGGAGCCCTGGTCACAATAAGGAGATTTTCTACCAGAGCTGGTTAGCAGCTGCAACCACAGCCCGTGGCCTGATTCTGTACTGGAGGATGGGAAGTGGGAGATGGGTAAGAATGAGTTTATATGTTTAAAGGGCTGTTCTAAAAACTAACAATAATAAATAAATAAAAACACATGCTCACACAGAGAAGACTATCCAATGGATAAAGCATGTGGGCCACAAAGCCTAAAATATTCTACTCTCTGGTACTTTACAGAAAAGGTTTGCCAACCCCTGTTCAGAGCATAAAGATCTTTATATTTTAGTTTCTGGAAGGACTCTTAGGAAGGACTTGGCCACCCAGAAAACACCTTCTTCTACTACTAGGCAATTCTGAACTTTTTCTTTGGTAGGACAGAATGGCAGTTCTCAGTTACCAGGACTTCACTAAGACATGGTAAAGCCGGCGTGACAGCAGCCACTGACGCCCTTCAACGTCACAAGGGAAGAGATGGATCAGGATCAGCATCAACAACTCAAAGCTGAGCCCGGTGAGGTGGAGGTCAGACGTGCCTCCTCTCTCCAACCTCCTTCCCAATTCTGACACCAGCCATCCCTCCCACGGCACTCTGCTTCTCTGCTGCCTTTGATAATCCATTGCAAAGGCCACATGGAACTCACAGATAAAACTCATGATGATGAGGTTTATTACGGAAGTTGTTGTTGTTGTTGTTGTGTGCCGTCGAGTCAGACCCGACTCATAGTCGACCCCTCCTTGGGTTTCCAAGGCAGTATCACTACAGAAGTAGATTGCCCAACCTTCCTTCCAAGGAGTGACTGCTGAGTTTGAACTGCCAGCCTTCTGGTTAGCAGTCAAATGCCTTAGGTACTACGCTACCAGAGCTCCCTATTAGGGAAGTAACAGGCTACAATTCAGGATCAGGAAGGAGTCAAGATACTGTAGGCAATGCTTCTCTCTAGCCTCAGCCTCTTGGCACCACACCTCTTGGCCTCTGCCCTGCTCAGGCAAGCATTACAAAGCTCTCTTAGCTCTGCCGATAAGTGCCCGGGGCACCCCACTCCACCAGCAAGCCTCCTGCCTGGAGATGCTCAGTGTCCTTGTGCCGTGGGTCCGGAAGCTCTCTCCTGCTGGTCTCCTGATCCGCTGCCACTACTTCCCTGCTTCTCTCACCATCTCAGCAGGTGTTACTGCAATCGCTCTATCTCCTGGGTTGAGGAGGTTCTCCAAGCAGGGCTCAGGGGTCCAAAGGACCTGTCTTTTCTTCTTGGTGATACTCAGGTCCCCCTTGCCATCTCTGGGATGGCTCATGGTAAGCCTAGTAGGATGACAAAACTGACCAATCCCCTCATTAGGGTTCCATACACATTTGATTATTGCAAATCTGGTCCAGGCAGGGCTGCCAGGAGGCAGGTCCAGTGATCTGACTCAAGACACTATCTTCTGCTATGAAGTCTTCAGTGCTATGAAAAGTCACATCCACGTTAAAACTAACGAATTATGCCAAGCAAGGTCCTACCTGGAACACATGCATACTTCCGTCACAACATCATGTACTCAGATTTCCCCCGCATACAATAAGTTTCTCTAACCCAATGCTCAGCTGTCCCACTAAAGGTGCTGTACGCTGCCTCAGAAAAGCATCAGGCAGCCTGAGGTAGTAGTGTGCAGTTATCACTTTTACAAACAGTTTTACTTATTGTATTTTTCTTTCATCATTCCAAAGTACTGTGCTTTAAAAAAGTCTACAAAGAAGGAAAAACTTCCGTAAAACGAAGAAATCAAACCACTGTGGTAGGAGCTGCAAGGTAAGACTATCTCACGTAAACCACAGAAGGGAAGTAAACTCCAGCCATGAGGAACCATAACTGAAGTCCCCACACCCCATTGGTCCAACTGGAAACCGGGCCTCTGGCAGGTTCCGGATGGCAACTGTTAGGTAACTCTGAAGAAAGCAGGTTTCCTCTACCATCCTGTGTCCACAGCGTCAGACATACACAAAGCCAACCAATCAGGAGAAACACCAACAACAGGAAAGCGTTCCCCCATCAGCAGTGTGCTGAGTACAGAGAGCAAGGATGATCGGGGGTTCAGGATACTTCGTCTGCGTCCCTGAAAAACAATTTGGCACCTCTACAGCACATTATGTGACTTTTCCTTTTATAGGTTTTGAAGCATTGAAATGTGCATCAAGCACTTGATTTAATAAGAAAACTTGAGAAACAGTAGGAGGTAGGCACATATTATTTGTTTTATGGACAGGTAATTTGGAGGATATAATTTCTCAGTAGTGACTCACGGCCAGTCAAGAGTACTACCTAGCTATTAAGTCAACCATTATAAATCCCTAGCTGGAACCCCAAATGAACTTGGGACACATATGTAATTAACTAATGAGTGACCTGGATTAAAGAAAAAATCGTAAGAGTCCAAAGGTAAGAAGAAATGTTTTAGAAGAAAGCTCTTCTGGTTTTCACTAAAAATCTGCACAGCCAACAGAATTTCAGATTCTCACGGACTGTATACTTTCTGGAACCACAGAGGCTAGATAAGCCCCTGAAACTATTGCCCTGAGATAATCTTTAAACCTTAAACCAAAAACATTCCCTGAAGTCTTCTTAAAACCAAACAATAGCTTAGCTTAATTAGTGAAAAAAGGTCTGCCTTGAGCATTATGCTTTTTAAGAACTTCTATACAGGATTAAAGGAGCTCTGGTAGCATAGTGGCTAAAGCACTTGACTGCTAACCAGAAGGCTGGCGGTTCAAACCCACCAGCCACTCCTCAGAAGGAAGGTTGGGCAATCCTACTTCCGTAGTGATACTGCCTCAGAAACCCAAGGAGGGGTCGCTATGAGTCGGGGGTCGACTCGACGGCACGTAACAACAACAACAACATACAGGATTAAAGGCGCTCTGACGGTGCAGTGCGGAAGGCATCTGACTGCTAACCAGAAGGCTGGCCACTCCATGAAGGAAGATGGGGCAATCTACCTCCGTAAAGATTTACCACCTCAGAAGCACAATGTGGTCGCGATGAGTCCCAATCGATTCGATGGCAGCGAGTTTGTTTGGTTTATATAGGATCAAACTGACAAGAGTAACTTAAAAGATAAGATAGGCATCTTAGGGGGCAGTAACTTAATTAACGAGGGAGGAATAACTCAGAGGAGGAGGTTGAGACAGATGCATGACTGGAAGATGTGGTCAACGTCACTGAACTGTACCTGAGGGACAGGTGAGTTGGTGTACGCTTTGCTGTGTGTACTCTCAACCACAACAACATTCAGGGAAAGGGAACCCCATGGAGCACAGTGCTACTCCCACAACACACCTCTCCACACGTTAGAATTCACCTGATGGCAATTGGTTTCTTTATACTTAACCCATTAATCCTACTTTAAAAATCCATTCTAAGACTACCATCAGATATTTAGTCAGAAACAGAAGTTCACGGATATTTGTCAGAGTTGTTTATGGTAACAAAAATTCTGAAACAACCTAAATGATCCAACAATAAAGGAACTGGGGGGGGGGTGGAACGCACTGTACACCTCATTAATAAATATGTGTAGCCAAGGCAAATTAAGCTGTCTTTCAAAATTGCCTTGGTAAACCAAACCCTCTGCCACTGAGTCAATTCCGACTCAAAGTGACCCCACAGGGCAGAGTAGAACCAGCATTCAGAAAAAAATGGCCTTGCTTTGCCTCAACACGGTTAATTCCTAACACTTAAAAAGAACATAGCCTGTGTACTTTGAACCAGTTTATCACTGTTAATCTAGACAGCTCAAGCTTCTAGGGCTCCCCTTCAAACTCCACCCCGCAGATGTTAAATTAGTCTTTCCTCTCTTTTCACCGCCATGCCCGCCCCCTGGCACCCTATCTCCCCCTTCCCTCGCCCATCTCCCCCGTCTCACAGCACTAACACCACCCCGAGCGCTGTGTTTATCATTTCCTCGCCTTTTTTTACTACATGCGCAGGTATTTCTCAGCCACACACACGCAGTCTGAGTAGCACAAAGATGAGCTCAGACGCTAGTCTTCTGCACTTGTATCCTGTTTGTAATACACTTTAAGATACTGCCCTCTAGCACCGCTCAGCTCGGTGTAACACCCCGTGGTAGGAACACAGTACAGGAGCCCGTCTCCTGTCAGGGAGCGTCTGGGCTGCTTCCTTCATGCTGTGCACTGCCATGGTGACCGCAAACACTGGCTGCAGTAACTACTCCTGAACATTCCTCTTGGTGCTGAGTTTCTAGGACAGAGGTCGACAAACTTTTCCTGTAAAGGGTCAGACAGTAAATATTTCAGGCCCTGCAGGTAATTCTGTCTCTGTCGTAACTAACTAGTCAACTCTGCTGGTGCAGCGCCAAGACAGCCGGGGAGAACACGGGAAGGACTGAATATGCTGCTTCTCAACAGAACTGCATTTAGGGACGTGAAAATGACTTCCCAAGTTTCACACTGTCACAAAATAAACCATCTTTTAGAGACCAAAACCAAAATAATAAAATACTAATTACAATAATTTTTTTTCACAACTCTTTAAAAATGTAAGCACTTATTCTTAGCTCATGACCATATGAAAACAGACAGTGGGCAGGGTGCAGCCCGCAGGCTGCAGGGGATGCCTGTTCTGGGGTATCTACTCGGGAGGGAAGCTGCCTGGGCCACAGTGATGCCGAAGTTCAATGTTACAGGGCAGTGCCACACTGTCTGCCAGAGCAGCCGGAGCACCAGCAATGAATGAGCAGCCTCACTATTCTGCCCCAGGCTGTGATCCTAAAATGGACATTTCACCTTGACAGAAACCAAGACCCACTTAAAAAGAAACTCTTCTTCTTCTTGGGGGTAATGGTTAACACCAGGTTTAAAGCACAAATAGCCAAGATGAATCCGGAACACACCAGACGCAACCCAAGACTATGAGAATCCTGAAGGGCTCAGGAGCTAACCTCCTCAGAGGTCCTAGTGGTACAGCTGCCAGCACCACAGCAACACACTAGCCACCACGGCTAACACACTGACAGTGGTGGTGGCTTGTGGCAAAGAAAAGGTCGGTCTGAGCACCAATAAAGATAGGCGCAACGCTATCAGCTGTCAACCGCCACTGAGTCAATTCCCATTCACAGTGCATTACAGAAACAACACTGTGACACAGTCACCGCAAGAGAATGCTGGTGAACCAGCTCATGAATTAAAAAAAAGGTAAAGAGAGAGAATTAAGGATCTACCCTGACTTTCCCTGGTGACCTGAACCACAAGGGAATCAAATGCAGATAGGAGGATATTTCTCTTTATAAAAATATAAAACCAAAAAACCCAACCAACTGCTATTGAGTTGATACTGACTCACAGTGACCCTAGAGGACAGAGTAGAACTGCCCCGTATGGTTTCCAAGTCTGTGATCTTTATCGAAGCGGACTACCTCATCTTTTCCCAAGGGTTCAAACCAACAACCTTTTGGTTAGCAACCGAATGCTTTAACCACTATGCCACCAGAACTCCTTTAAAAAGTACAGCAGCTGGTAACTGAGGAAGGAATGGTGAAATCAGAATGCCAGCATTCCACAATCCCTAGTGGACCTAGACAATGATCATCAGCAGCTGACAATGAGAAAGGAAACCAACCCGACATCACCACCTCCTGGGAGAAAACATGCCACCACCCACGAGACAGTCCAGCCACAAACAAACAATAACAAAACAGCAAATCGGAATCTGACCAGGCCACTAATCCAAATGTCAATTTACAGGAAATAATGAGACGGTGGAACATGTTAAATTTACAGGAAATAATGAGAGGGTGCAACATGTTAAACACCATCTCCTTAGAGTTTTCTAGGCTCAGTCTTCACGGAAACAGGTCAGTGCTGCTAGGTGTGTTTGAACCGCCAACTTTTCCCTTTGCAGCTTCCTGCTTAGATGTTGTACCACCAGGGTTCCTTAATCAGCAAACTGCAGGCTATGGACAACACCTGGGGCCAGACACCTGGTAAACAGCATAAATACAAGGGAGAGAAAAGCAGGTCTTATCTTTTAGAGACTAAAACCAAAACCCAAACCCAACTCATGCTATCAAGTCAATTCTCACTCACAGGAACACTACAGAACAGAGCTTAATGTCCCATAGGGTTTCCAAGGCTGTAAAGGCTTTACAGAAGCTAAATGCCTCATCTTTCTCCCTCTGAACAACTAGTGGGTTCGAATCGCGACCTTCTGTCAGCAGGTGAATGTCTTTTTTTTTTTTTTTTGTCTTTATGTGATTATTGAGATAGGATTTTTTAATTGTGATTTGGGTGAAAATTTACAGAACAAATTCACTTTCCATACAGCAATTCACATACACTTTGTTTCATGACACTGACCACAATTTACCACAACATAGTATCTCCCCTCATATATCCTCCCAATAGTTACCCCTTTCCTGTGTCCATCCCTCCATGCACTCCTGCCCCGAGCTGCCCCTTTGCATAAGCAGCCCTTCTTTCTCCTATGAGTGTTCTCTCCAAGGAGTATATCTACCTAATGTAAATGTTCAACTCATATGAGCAGGCGAATGTCTTAACCACTGCGCCACTGGAGCTCCTTTATTTTAGAGACAATGAATCAGTATTCAACGATGTCTGGAACTTGCTTCAAGAGGATAAGGGGTTGGAGGAAAAAGAAGTATGGAAGGTAAAGAGAGCAGACGGAGGCAGAACGCAAGAGGCTGGCAGGAGCTGACAAGCACCCAAGCTAGTGAAGGGGACGCGGGGGTCCTTACAGGCTCTGCCAAGTCTACCCCGGACATTTCCCATAATCAAAAGTTTAAACAGGGAAAAGGAACAGGTAACAACTCATACTCTGTAGTCTTGCCTACTCATTATGAACAGACCTTTTTAAAACTCTTGCCAACCAAACGCTTATAAAATGGTACCCAAAGAAGAGGTGACATACATGTAACTGAATACTGACGATGACCGTCTTTTCCACAGATCAACATGCCATTGCCACTTCCGTGAAATGGCTGTTTCCCTTTCTGCCCAGCTTTTTACTTAGTTATCTCTTCTTATATAAAGAATGCTTACAATTACTCTGGATGTACCACTTTGAAGTCACATGTGCTGCAAACTTTGCAATGTATGAGAATGAGTCAACTTTCTGGTGATAGGAAGATGATACAACCTTGCTTGCTGAAAGTGAAGACTTTAAGTACTTACTGATGAAGATCAGAGACTACAGCCTTAGTATGGATTACACCTTAACATAAAGAAAACAAAAATCCTCGTAACTAGACCAATAAGCAACATCACAATCAATGGAGAAAATACTGAAGTTGTCAGGGATCTCATTTTACTTGGATCCACAATCAATGTCCAGAGATGAAGCAGCCAAGAAATCAGATGACGTATCGCACTGGGCAGATCTAATGCAAAAGACCTCTTTTGAAAGTGTTAAAAGCAAAGATGTCACTTTGAAGACTAAGGTGCACCATGCATTTTCAAATGCCTCGTATGCATGGAAATCTGGAAAAGGAATAAGGAGTATAGAAGAACTGATCATTTGAACTGTGGTTTTGGCAAAGAATACTGAAAATATCATGGACTGTCAGAAGAACGAACAAATCTGTCTTGGAAGAAGGATACCCAAAATGTTCCTTAGAACCAAGAATGGCCAGACTTCATCTCACATACTTTGGTCATGCTGTCAGAAGGGACCAATCCCCGGAGAAGGAAATCATGCTCGGTAAAGTAGAGGGTAAGCAAAAAAGGGAAGACCACCTATGAGAGGGACTGACACAGTGGCTGTGAATATGGGCTCAAGCACAGCAAAGACTGTTCAGATGACGCAGGAATGAGCACTGTTTCATTCTGTTGTACACGGGGTTGCTATGAGCTGGAGCTACCCAGACAGTACCTAACAACAATGTGGCAAGGATTTTCCATCACTAATCAGATCCCAGCATCTCACTGCCATCAAGTTAATTTCAACTCATAGCAACCCCTCCTTGGGTTTCCAATCAGTATCTCTACAGAAGTAGATTGCCCAGTCTTCCTCCCTCGCAGTGGTTGGTGGGTTTGAATGGCACAATCCATTAAATGGGGAAGAGAGAGTCTCTTCGACAAATGGTGCTGGCAAAACTGGATATCCATTTGCAGAAAAATGACACAAAACCCACAGCTCACACCCTATACAAAAGTAACCCACAATGGGTCAAAGACAGAAATGCAAAACCTAAAACTATATAGTTCATAAAGAGAGAACCGGAGCAACTTAGGGGCCCTAATTTATGGCATGAAGATTAGCAATAACCAAAAGTGCAAGAACACCAGAAGATAAACTAGATGACCAGGACCTTCAAAATTTAAATTATGTGCATCAAAAGACTTCTCCAAAAGAATAAAAAGAGAACCTACAGACTGGGAAAAAATAATTGGCAATGACATTTCCGACAAGGGACTTATCTCTAAAATTTACAGAAAACTTTAAGGAGTGAGTCACTGAGCCTGGGGGCTAGGGAACATGGTAGCGGGGACATCAAGCTCAACTGGCATAACAGAGCACACAAAAATATTGTTCTACATCTTACTTTGGTGAGTAGCAACTGGAGTCTTAAAAGCTTGCGAACGGCCATTTAAGATTCAACAATTGGTGTCTCCTCATCCAGAGCAAAGAATGAAGAAAATCAAAGACGCATGGAACCAATCAGTCCAAGGGATTAGTGGACCATGCAAAGCTCAGCCTACAAGACTTTGAGACCAGAAGAACTGGATGGTGCCCAGTTACCACTACCACCTACTTGGGAAAGGATCAAAATTGGAGATCCCAGTTTGCGTGTGTTCTGGTTACCTAGTGCCACTCTGACAAGAATATACCACAAATGGGATGGCCTTAGCAAACGAGAGCTTATTCTCCTATAGTTTGGAGGCTTTAAGTCCAAGTTCAAAGTGCCAGGCTCTAGGGGCTGGGTGAAAGCCCCTCAGCCTTGGGCTTCAGTTCTGCCTCCAGTTCTCGGCCCACCAAAGCTAGAGGCTTTTCTTCATTCAGACAGCTGTCGGCTGCTGAGGCTGCCAAGCCCAAGATTGACAAGTAACAAGGCACAGTCCCAACGTTACCAAACCACACAGCAGGTCATTAATTCAAGTTAAGTCCCAAGGCTGGCAGAGCATGGCAGGCTGCTGAACAACGACATGGCTACACGCAGGGTCCAAGTGTGCCATAAGCTAGAGACTATTCCCAAAGCTGCTTCCTATATACAGGAAGCAGACCACATGAAGTTGATTACCATATTCCCCCATGACAAGAATCATGGGGAATACTACATCCAGCTGCCTAGCCATTCAACCAGGCCCAGCCAAGTTGACACACAAACTGAACTACCACAGCATGGGAGAAAAATGTGGACCAAAACAGAGACTACAGACTCTAGTCACCCTTTGGGCCTGGAATTGAACTCACTCCTGTGGTTTAACCTTCAGCCAAATGACAGACAGGCCTTCAAGGTGAACAACTATACCAGGGAGGTACACTCCTTAGAACAATGAACCAGGGGAGATCAGAAGGACAGCATGTGCACAAGAAGAAAGCTCAGAGGGCTTGGGACCATAGTCACAGGGGACATCAAGCTCAATCGGCATAACATAATATACAAAACATTGTTCCACCTCCTTCTTTGGCGAGTAGCGGCGGGATCTTAAAAGCTAGCAAGCTACCATCTAGATGCAACGATGGGTCTCTCCTCGTCAAGAGCAAAGAAGAAAGAAGAAAACAAAAATTAATGGAAACAATCAGTCCTCGTGACTGGTACATCATCCGATCTGCAACCTATACAACTATGAGACCAGAAGAACTAGATGGTGCCCGGCTACCACTGTCATCCACTTGGAAGGG
>NW_006921593.1:11198465-11208369 GCF_000298275.1 Orycteropus afer afer
TCTGTAAATCTTCACCCAAATAAAAATTAATTAATTAAAAAAAAAAAAGAAAAAGAAAGTGAATTTGCCCTGTAAATCTTCACCCAAATCACAATTAAAAAATAAAAAAAAAAAAGAAAGCTCGGAGGACAGGAATGCACAGGAAAGAAGGACACGGGGAAAGGGTAACCACAGGGAGGTAGTGGGAAGAACTGTCCATATATTGTGGGGATTGCAATCAATGTCATGAAGCAAAATGTGCATGAATGGTTGAATGGAAAATGAATTTGCTCTGTAATCTTTCACCCAAGTCATAATAAAAAGTCAAAGTATGCAAGAAGAAGAAAAAAAAAAGAAAAGAAGAAATAAGGGAGACCCAAACCTGGTGACTGGATATCAGCCACAGCGTACTAAGGACTGAAGCCAGCATGACTTAAAGCAAGTAAATCTGTGCCTGGGAGTCAGCAGAAGGAGAGAGGTCCTGGGTATCTGTGGAGAAGTAATAAGATGTTAACAGGGCTTCACTCTCAGAACACGAGCCTACGTGATTTCTCTTTTGCTCCTTATATCTTATACTTTCCTCTTTTTTCACAAACAAACATGCATCAAATGTGTAGTTAAAAATAAAGTTCATGGCAGACTCAAGAACTCCCACAAACATTACTAACCCACGATTCAGTTCATGTTTAGCAGTCTAACGATCTGGTTGTTCTCTTAAAAAAATAAGTTTTCTAAAGCAGGGAATCGCCTCGACTCATGCTCACCTTGCCAGCAGCGATTTATTTACACACATCTTCTCCTCCTCCGAGTCCCATCCGCTGGCAAACGTCCCAGTCTCACCGTGCTGGCAAAGGGGAACCTGAAGGCACACGCTCCCCTCCACGGCTCTGCCGAGAACGCCCAGGCATGAGCGGGGCTCCGCCACGGGCTCTGCCGAGCTCCTGGGCCTCTCCTCTGACAGGCTCAAAACAAGGAGTCTTGACAGATGCCATCTAAGGTGTGACTTGAAATCACATTTAAATGATCACTGTGTAAATCTATTAATTTAGGAACGCCATCACCAGGTTGGGATCCACCCTGGGAAGCACTCAGAATACATCCAGGCTGGCTTCCTCTCTGTCTCTCTAGGCCCCAGTGGTCTGGCAATGAATGGCAAAGAGCTGTGCAACTGTCCAAGCCAGGCGGCACTTACATAACCCATTTGTTTTTGGGAAATGCACAGGAGAGATGTGTGCGCCTACTTGAGCATTAAGACTGGTGGGCACTGGGCTGAAAGAGTAAAGGGAACAGAAGGAACCAAGGGCTGAGGGATGGTGAGGGCCAGCACGCATGCTTCCCAACTGGCCCCAACATAACATTCACTATAAAATACAGTCTGCTTTCTTTTCTATTGTTTTCAAATCAGAGTACCACCAATAAGCCCACCTTCCTCTTCTAACACCCTTACAAGTACCTCTGTACCCCAGACACATGGTGAAATCAATCATCATACTGTTGCTAGTTGCCACTGAGTCATCCTGACTCACAGCGACCTGACAGGGCAGTGCAGAACTGCCCCATGGGGATTCCTAGGCTGTGGTCTCTACAGGGGCAGACTGCCAGGCCTTTCTCCTAGGGAACTGGTGGGCAGCTCTGAACCGAAAACGTTTTGGTTAGCAGCCGAGCACTTAACCACTGCACCGCCATCATACTAGGTGAGACAACCGAGACAATCATTGCAGATTGCACATTTTTATTTAAAACTTCAAAATTACAGACCCACCCACCATAAAGGTGTCCTGTACAGAGGATCTCAAGTCCCAGAATGCCCTCCTTGCCGCTTAATGGAACAACACATCAATTTATAATATTAAAGAACCTCGAATCCCCCTCACGGATCCTCACAGCAGAAAGGGGAGGGAAAATGAAGCACAGCACTAAATATACTCAACCAGCGAGAAGAGTCAACAGGGCGACGACGGTGTAGTGATGAATCAGAGATTCCACAAAGACCCTCCAGCCAGAGTATCAACAGCCTAGAGGAATAAATTAGACCGTGTGCTAATCACAGCGCGTGTTCTCTTGTTCAAGTGACTTTCAAGATCAGCCCGCCCAACCATTCTCTGGCGTTAGAGGCAGGTTATGTAATTGCGTGCAGACCAAACACCTGCAAATGAGATCACTTCATACCAACTGGGTGGCTTCTCTCAGCCATTCCATTAAAATCGGTTATCAAAGGGTCATTTCGTTCCAATTTTTAAAATGCCACTAGGATAGAGACTGCCACAGTTTGGCTAATCTGAGGCGACACAGTTTGGTCCAAAGAAGGTCAAGTGCAGATGACTTCTCTCCGACTTCTGCACCCCACACTGTGAGAACAGGCTGACAGACTGCCTCACATTTTGTGAACGGGCATCTTGTTACCGAGGTTGGGGCCTAATCCACAGGGCTGAGGGGATCCAACAGCCCCCAGGTAGCACCTCACTGTAGCCCACGAAACCAGCTTGGGAACAGGTAGACTCCAGTGTCAGGAATGCTAGGGGGCCACTCTTCTGTCATATTATCACAAGCGACTCCCCAGAACAACAGTCCCAGAGGCAGAAACCCAGAGCTCGTTCCCGAGGGGCTATTCCCCCACAAAACAGTCACCTTAGGGTGCTGCCAAGATAGCACATGCTGTTTTTCCACATGACTCCCTGCTAAGGTCTGGAGAAGCGGGCGGTAAAGCAATGACAGCACTGGTCTTACAACCACTGCTGCTCTCAGGTACCTTGATTCCGACTCACAGCAATCCGGCAGGACAGAGCAGAACTCCCCCGTGGGTTGCCCAGGCTGTAGTCTTTACAGGAGCAGAACACCAGGCCTTTTCCCCTATGGAGCTGCTGGTAGGTTTGAACCATTGACCTTCTGGTTAGCAGCCGAGCGCCTGACCCATTCTGCCGCCAGGGCTCCTCACAATACTAAAGGCAGTACATTCTGCACAACAGAGCAGAACAGGAGGTCACCTCAGTGTGTTCCTTACTTCCCAGGTAGGGCAGGCCCTAAGCACCCCAGGACAATGGGTCTACCTTTTTCTTTAAAGTGTCCAGCAAGGAGAACCTAGCTTTCTAAAGTCTGCCTTAAAGTCTTGATACCATCATCGAAATGTGTTGTTAGGCAATGCATCCTTCAAAGTTCTCTGCTCAAGCATCTATGAATGAAATGATATGTCTGGTATTTGCTTCAATATAACAGGGAGGAGAGAGCGCAGATGGTGGTGTGGATGGGGCAGGACTGGCCACAGAAACAGGTGTGGGAACGGGCGTGGAGAATCTACTAGACTCTTCTGTCTGCTTCTGTACATGCTGAAACCTCTCCATGACAGAGTTTTACTTTTTAAATACTCTCTTCACAGCTATACCAGAGATTGTTCACAACACTGAGCCCATCAAGCCTCTGCAACACATGGAGGCCAGACCACCCAGGGATCCTATACGATGATGTGCCAGCCAAGGTGTTTATATTACACAGAAGAATAAACATAGTGACGAGTTAATCAAATACAGGTAGGTGCTGCACAACCCTCGGTGGATCCCACGTGGAGAGAGGGAGATCAGTGAATGGGGAAAGAATTTAGGAGCGACCGGCACAGGCACAGCCCAGACAGTGATATCAGGGGTCTGCACAAGGACGTCGGAAGCCACCCAGCAGACCCGCTCCTAGTAAGAGCCTGCACAACCAGGGAGAGGGAAAAGCCAAGACCACAGAGAGAAAACCAACACTGCAGTCAGTGCACAGCACAGCGGCAAACACAAGCCAACGGTACCTGTCAACAGGGGTGGGGAGAAGCGCCAAAGTAGGACAGGCTGACATCTGTACGAGAGAACTGATCTCAATATCCTCCTCCCAAGCCTGGTCGAAGTCTGAGGTCTTCTCGGGGGAGGGCACCGCACATCTGCGCAACTTTTACAAACGGCAGCCGAGAGGGGAAAAAGAGGCCACGTGGGAAAGGAAATCAGATGGCCTCTGACCTCTCAACAGAACACTGGAGGGTCACCATTCCCAGAGGACCCCACGACACATCAGATGAAGGTCACTGCTCCCAGAGGACCCCACGACAGATTAAACACAGAGAAGAAATGAACCTTTTGCTGAGGAGTGTAGGATGAATTAATGGTATATACATAAAATCTAAACCCACTGCCATCAAGTCAATTCTGATTCACAGCAATCCCTACCGGATTTCCAAGGCAGTAAATCTTTACCAAAGTAGATTGCCCCATCTTCCTTCCACAGAGCAGCTGGTGAGTTTGAACTGCCAACCTTCTGGTTAGCAGTCAGATGCCCTAGGCATATTAATGATATTGTTCTGTAATTTCCACATTCTGTGGGATCACCTTTCTTTGGAATGGGCACAAATATGGATCTCTTCCAGTCAGTTGGCCAGGTAGCTGTCTTCCAAATCTCTTGGCATAACTGAGTGAGTGCCTCCAATGGGGCATCTGTTTGTTGAAATATCTCAGTCGGTATGCCATCAATTCCCGGAGCCTTGCTCTTCACCAGTTCTTTCATTGCAGCTTTGACTACTTCCTTCATTACCATTGGTTCTAGATCATATGCCACTTCCTGAAATGGATGAAGATCGATCAGTTCTTTTGCGTACAGTGACTCTGTGCATTCTTGCCATCTTCTCTTGATGTTTCCTGCATCATTCAATATTTTGCCCATAGAATCTCTCAATATTGCAACTCGAGGCTTCAATTTTTTCTTCAGTTCTTTCAGTTTGAGAAATGCCGAGCATGTTCTTCCCTTTTGGTTTTCAGACTCCAGGTCTTTGCACATTTCATGATAGTAATTGGCTTTGTCTACTTGAGCTGCTCTTTGAAATCTTCTGTTCAGCCCTTTGACCTTTTCATTTCTTCCATTTGCTTTCGCTATTCTCCGCTCAAGGGCAAGGTTCAGAGTCTCTTCTGTCATCCACTTTGGTCTTCTCTTTTTTTCTTGTCTTTTTAGTGATCTCTTGCTTTCTTCATGGATAATGTTCTTGATATCTTCCCATAATTCATCTGGCTTTCGGTCGTTGGTGTTCAATGCATCAAATCTATTCTTTAGATGATCTCTAAATTCAGGAGGGACATATTCAAGATCATACTTTGGCTCTCTCGGACTTGTTTTAATTGTCTTTAACAATTAATTGCCACCAGAGCTCCATAAAAACTAGGAAAAGGACAACAAAGGGCAAGTCTAGGGAAAACAAAAATGTAAAGGAATTTAATCATCATAAAGACTATAGGGTCAAAGTTGTGAATTATATTTAGAGTCACAGAAATACAAACTAAATAGGGATTTAACCACAGTCTGAACAAGCTACCAAGAACGGGAAGTTGGGCGTCTATGTGTGTGAGTAGGTAAACCCTCTTTCTCCACAGTTGTAGACGACATTGTTTTGTGCCATCAAGTTGAAGCCGACTCAGAGTGACCCCATGCAGTTTCCTAGGCTCACTGGGTTTTTCTACCAGAACCACTAGGTGAGTTCAAATCATCATGCCACCAAACCCAATGTCTAATCAAACCAAACAATAGAGATACAATATTTAGCAAGATGGTGAAAAACAGCTGAAAGAAGGTGGCCAGGGACACAGACAGTAAGGATGGGGAGGGGTGGGGCAGGGACCTATTATTTTTATTGCAAGCCCTGGAAAACTATTTAATTTCTTAAGCTATTTACACCATTATTTGACAAAAGCTATCATTTCCACTAGAGAGAAAAGGAGAGAGAGAAAAGGAAAAGAGGCCCAAGGAGACATGAGATGACAACATTTAAGGAGCAGAGAAAGAATCAGAGCAGAACAGGAAACAGGGGCACTGTAGAGGCTGGCGAAGGCACACCTCATGGAGGCAAGGGGCGAGCCCTTTCAAGAGCACCACAGACAGAAATACCGAGATCACCAGCAAAAGGCCCTAAAAACAGTTACCTTTCTTTCTTTTTTTCACTATTTCTGACAACTTATACTAAGAAAGTTACTCATTAAAAAGAAATAGAATCAAGCTATATGGAAAAAGATACACATGGGATTGCTATTACATAAATTCTATACTAATTTATATGACATAATTGTCCTGATTATCAATATGAAGGGTTTTTTTAGTGCTTCAACAATCAATTACATTATAGGTACTTTAACATTTCACCTCAGTATTTTTAGATAGGAAATAGAAATAAGTATCCATGTTGCTACAGTGATAGGAATTAGCCTCTCCAGCATTGTGTACACAGGTGTGTGCACACGTGTGTGTAATGTACTAAGGGTGCTCTCTAACGTCTGAGGCAGTCCGGCCTGGTGAACGAGGTGGGCGGGGTGTGGAATCCCTCATCTAGAGTGGCCTCTGCCACCGCTGGCAGTGCAGGGCTACGCTGGGAGACTCCTCTGGGCCTCAGTTCCTTCATCTGTCACCTAGCACTTCAGCTCCAAATTCTGTATCTGCGGATTCAGGATTCTAACGTTGTGTGAGTCTACCAAGCGCCTCTATGGTTAACGCTGGTGATCAAAGATCTTCTACAGAAGCTAATTTTGTTTTTCTAAAAGAATACTAATTTACGTGATGGATTTCGGGAGACTATTTTGGTGCATCTGTTTTCCAGCACCTCCCTGACACTCAGTGTCTGGGGGCTGCATCTTAACAACAGTCTGAAGGGAGTCACCAGCGGGCTGCATCCCTGGGAAGTACCAGTTGCCGCCTATGCTCAGATCTACTCTATGGAGGCTAACTGCCAGTCAGGAATAGGAACGGGCCTTGGTTTTTTCCTTCTCCCTTGGAAAGGAGAACTGGTTTAATTTATTGAGAGTCCGGAGAAAGAATTTGCAATGTGAAAAATACTGGAAACTTAGCAGCTAATCTGAGAGGTAACCAGAGGCTCACAGCCCTTCAGGTTTGCAATAAAAAGCTGAGCCTACACAATTTTATAATGACTAGTTAGTTACAACAGATGCTTTTAACGTGCAAAATGATTGCAAACTCGGCTTACTTTAGCCTTGAAGTTACTTACTATAGAGATTTACTTACTGTAATGAAAGGTCATAATAGTATATATAAAGTTATACCTGTAATTAAAGGTCATGTCAAACTCAAGTCTCCTTTTCAGCATTGCTTTTTTCAAGATGGACTCTGACCAAGAACCTATAGGGGAAAAAGTTATGAGCCCTCCACTTCTATCAAGGGTGGTGTGAAACTCTGGGAATGGATGATGGTAACCTCAAACAACATGATAAACAACAAATGTCGCTGAATTGTGCACGTGAAGAGTGTTGGAATGGCAAATGATCTGTTACGTACATATTTACCAAAATTAAAACAAAAAGGCTGGAAAAAAAAAAAAAGACACGAGCCTTTTCAAATTAAATTATAGTAGCTTCACTTTTGAATAAAGGGTAACTTCTCTCTCAAAAACCACTGCTGTCAATGCTTGTAACTAAATTGCTTTCTCCTACCAAGGTGAACACGTGCCACGAAAAAAACAGAAACTCCTTCCTGGCTTCTCGGTACTGGGACATGAGCCTGTGACGTCCTCAGCCAAACCCACTGACCGTGCCGTCATTACAATGCAGCACTTTCAGAAACTGATGCTACTTTCTTTAGCACATATCACCACATCAACAGTAATTAGATCAACTAGCCAAAGAAAAAAGTTCCTACGGAAAAGATTAAATGAGCTTAAAAATATAAACGATTTAAAAACAAGATGTAAAACCCACTGCCGCACAGTCTATTCCGACTCATACTGACCCTGGAGGACAGAGCAGAACTGCCCCCAAAGGTTTCCAACACTGTCGTTCTTCACAGAAGCAGACTGCCTTATCCTCCTCCAGCGGAGCAGCTGGTTCAAACCACCAACCTCTTGGTCGGCAGCTGAGTGTTTTAACTGCGGCGTCACCAGGGCGCCTTAAAAACAAGATGTACAGCATGTCATTATACTGCAAGCTCTTGTACACGGCACATCCCAGGGGCTCTTGAGTTGTACACACACAGAGGGCACCGGGGATGAGAAGGTCATTCACTGGTCATTGCACTCTATCTGCACCAGCTGAATCCCCTCCTGGTCAGCTGCCACCTTGGCCCACGTGGCAATGGGCAGAACCAGGGCACATCAGGGCTGACATCTCAATACCACGAGGTTCTCGGCTCACAGTGCCAGCATCTGATCGTCAGCCTATATTGGTTCACAGTTTTTACCAGTCATTTACATAAGATATTTGAAAACTTAGAGGCTATCATATATACTGGCTTCCAGAGAAGGAACTGAAGTGGAAAAAAAAAAAAAACAGGTAAGAAACTACAGCTGCAAGATGTTCTGCCCTGGAGTGTTTAATTCCTTTGTGGTGATAGCAGTATTCCCGCTTTTCACAAGAAGACACTTCAGAATCAGATTCCTGCATGGTGGTTAGGGTCAGCTCACAAAATAATGAGTATCACCCATAAGTACTGTGCTCCCTTAAAAAAAGCAAAAAAAATCACCTCAACAAGACCAAACAGTCAACATCACTTTAAAACAAAGGTGACACTGTCAGGGACCAGGGAAACTAGAAGAATACAGACAGAACCACCAGAAAGGAAATAATGAGGATGTTCTTGCACTGTTTGCAGCCAATGTCACTGAACAATCTGTAGAGAAATTGTTGAGTGGGAACTTAAATTGCTGTGTAAACCTTTCACCAGAAACACAAGAAAAGATTACTTTTTAAAAAATATTCAATTTCTTTCTTCCTTTCTTAAATCTCATTAGTTGCATAGGTCAAAAGATTTCCATTAAATAATTGTTATTATTTAGTCTCTCTTGCTACCGTTGAGTGGATTCCAACTCATAGCAACCCCTCCTTGGGTTTCCGAGGCAGTATCTCTACGGAAGTAGATTGCCCAGTCTTCCTTCTGAGCCAAGTGGCTAGAGGGTTTGAACCGCCAGTCTTCTGGTTAGCAGTCAAATGTCTTAGGCACTACACCACCAGAACTCCCATTTAGTGTTCAGTAGAACGTAAAACACTTGTGCTCAGGGGAGAAATCTCCAGAGACGCAGTGGAAATGCAGATTTCCAGGGCTACCACCAGAATTCCCATCCAGTGGTTTGTTTGGGGCCTAGGAACCCGCATGTGCCTAGGAGACCCTGATGCAAGTCATCTTGTGATGGAAAAGCATCCTGACTTTCTCCTGAAGTATTTTTGGCCGAACTGAAGCCTGGCTGGGGTTTACATCAAACGCTGGGGGTAGCAGGGTGCAAATAAAGACTGTCGATGCTGGCTGAGGAGCACATGAGGCTTGTTAAAATTTATCAAGACCCGTAAAATTGAATCATAAGGTTTATTCCAAGTAATTATCCTATATGCATATAGATAGAACTGATTTTTAAGAAATATTCTGATTTCTTAAAAGAAAAAAAAAAAAGCAGGTGGCTTGAAGTAGGCTGGTTACAAGATGTCCTGGTGACACACTGGTTAAGCACTCAGTGCTAATTTTACACAGCAGCTCAGGTCCCTATACAGCACTTTCTATATGAATTATTCAGTGACACTGGTTACATTCCTCCTAACAATGAACATCCTCATTGCCTCCATTCTGGTGGTTCTGTTTCCATTCATCTAGTTTCCCTGGCTCTTCACATTCTCATTTTTATTTTAAAGTAACTGTCGACATTTGGTTGGTAGTTCGAACCCATCCGTCTCTCTGCAGGACAAAGAGGTGGCAGTCTGCTTCTGCAGATTACAGCCTTGGAAACCCCATGGGGCAGTTCTACTCTGTCCTAGGGTAGTTGTAAGTCAGATTTGACTCAACAGCAATGGATTTGGTTTTTGTTTTCAGGCTGGTTACAATGAAGCTTATGAAGAGAAGAGAAGAACAGAAGATTGACCACTGATGGAATGGCCCCTGCCGTCCCCGGTTACAATGCTATCGCAGGCCTTCTACCCACCTGCAGTCA
>NW_006921593.1:11208564-11224316 GCF_000298275.1 Orycteropus afer afer
CGCTATGAGTCGGGGCCGACTCGACCGCACATAACAACAACAACAACAACATGTGCATTGAGAGTTGGACAATGAATAAGGAAGACCACAGAAGAACTGAAGCCTTTGAATCATGGTGTTGGTGAAGAATACTGAATATGCTATGGGCTGCCAGAAGAACAAAGAAATCTGTCTTGAAAGAAGTACGGCCAGAATGCTCCTTGGAAGCGAGAATGGCCGTACTTCGTCTCTCATTCTTTGGTCATGCTGTCTGAAAGGACCAGTTCCTGGAGAAAAATATGCTTGGTAGAGCCTCAATGGAAAAAGGGGAAGACCTTCAATGAGATGGACTTACACAGTGGCTATGATGATGGGCTCAGGCAAGGAAAGATGGTGAAGATGGTGCAGACTAGGTAGTGTTTCATTCTGTTGTACACAGGATCGCTACGAGTTGGAACCAACTCGACGACACCTAACAACACTGCTTATATGTTTCTTGTTCTAAAAATAAAGACTGTCATTAGTGCAATGCAGTTGGCATCACAAATATGGGATGTAGAATATTAATAATGATGCCTGGGGCAAGTGACTCACAAGTCATCTGTCTTTAAGAGCTCCTCTACCCCTCCAAAATGGTTCTCACTCTCTTTCTTCTTTTTTTGGACCAGGATGATACAGGAAATTGGGGATCAAAATTCTACTATGTTGCAGTAGCAACGCACAAGCCCAGCACCCAGACCTTGGGAGTTTTATCATCATCATCATTATTATAATGAGCTGGGTGAACGTTTACAGAGCATATTCATTTTCCATACAACAGTTCATACACATTTTGTTTCATGACCCAGGAAACCAGAAACCAAACTCACTGCCATTGAGTCGATTCATGACCGCAATTCCCCACAATGTAATAACAGCGCTGTTCCCCCTACCTCCTTGGGAGTTTCTTGAGTGTCAGAAAGTAAAGACATGCTCAAAAAGAAAGAAAGAAAAAAATAACAGGCTATGTCAAAGGGACACAGGAAGGAGCCCACTGACAGAGCTCCCAGTGGGCAAAACGGGTATTTTGTGAGCAGAAAGTCAGTACCAGCCCTGGGTTACAACCTGAAAATGAAACCCAATCCTGTGGCCCTTGAGCCAATTCCAGCTCATTTGGGACCTTGTAGGACTGGGCAGAACTGCCCTATAGGGTGTCCAAGGCTATAATCTTCATGGAAGCACACTGCCACATCTTTCTCCTGTGGAGCAGCTGATGGGTTTGAACACCAACCTTTTGGATGATGCCTGAGTGCCTAAGCACTGTACCACCAGGGTTCCTTATAATATGAAAGAAAAAGGTTTTCATTCTCCTTGTTGAAAAGAGGAAAGAGGCCTCCCTCCTTGCCTGCTGTCTCAGAGTTCATTTTGGACAACTTGTCATTGTCAATTCTTTGTCTCTTTAAGAAGTACATAAACCTAACTAACCTACCTCCCCAAGGGTCCGGCAGCTGCCTCTCTGAAAGGAACTTCAGACGATGCTCCCTACCTTCCCGCCTCCTGGAAGGGCAGGAGCTTTACCTGAGATGGCCCAGCCCCAAACTGCCACCTGCCTGGGACACATCATGTGCTGGCTTACGCTCCATTAACACTTTCCTTTCTCTTCTCATTTTGTGGAGAGATTTCTGCATTGAGAGTAATTTTGTTTTTAGTAATTTCCCCCCAACAAACCCAAAGGATAAAATAAATATCCACAACACTATACTAACCAGAAGGCTGGCGGTTCAAACCCAGCAGCCACTCCTCGGAAGGAAGGTTGGGCAGTCTACTTCTGTAGGGATACCACCTCAGAAACCCAAGGAGGGGTCACTGTGAGTTGGATCAACTCATGGCAGTGAGTTTGGTTTGGTTTTGGTTTATATTGATATAAATAACTGAATAACTAACTAAACAGGGGCGAGTAGACAGTGCTCCCCTACAGAATTGCAAATCTTCTCCCTTAAGGAGGTGGAGTGTAACTCCCCCCTCTTAAGCTTAGGCTAGACATACTGACTTCCTTAAGAGGACAGTAAGGAAAGGGGAGGGGACAGAAACCTGACAAACACCAACTCAGACAGGTGACCAAGGAACAAGCCATGCTGAAAATCTATATCTGTACCTCTGTGGTCTTTCTCCGGAAAATACACAACCCCAGCCGAGTCATGAGTAAAACATCAGACAAATTCCAGATGAGGGACATTTGACAGAAATTCCTGACCAGCACCCCTCCAAACGGACATGGGCATCTAAAACAACCAACAGACTGCAGGAGCTTAAGGTGACAGGAAGGAGCTCTGGTGGTGCAATGCCTAAGGCAACTGACTGCTAACCACAAGGCTGATGGTTCAAACCCACCGACCAACCCACTCTGCAGAAGGAAGACTGGGCAATCTACTTCCATAAAGATTTACTGCCTCGGAAACCCAATGGGAATCGCTAAAAGTCAAAACTGACACGATGGCAGTGGGTTTGGGTTTTTTTGTAAAGTGCAGGATGACTAACCATAACAGAAGAGAAAAAGGACACTATGTTTGGAAAACTACGGCAATGTGAATATAGTATGGTCTTCAGTTAAATGGCACTGCATTAGCTTTGGTTCCTTAGTGGTGCCACTCGGGCCACACTAAAGTAAGACGTTAGCAAGAGGGGAACACGCACAAGGGAATCACAGAAACGCTCGGGACTACGACTGCAACTGTCCTGTGAATCTAAAACTGTTCTCCAAGAAAAAGTACATTATCACGAAACCCCATAAATGGCCTCACAGGGGAGCGAGAGACTGTAAGCTTCTCCTGTAACACACACCCTGCATCACTGGCTGGGAGCAACGGAGCCCTCAGTATCACCTTCATCATCCCCATCAAAATTCTGACATCACATTTACAACCTGTGAGATACCAACGACAGAAGATAGGCCCTTCAAGTACAGCTAGACAGTACAATGAACCCAAACCCTTTCTGATCATACAGCCCATCAGTGAATTTTCTCTACATCCCTTCCAGTTCATGCCAATTTATTTGTAGACATACCTTGTATGTCTCGCTTTACTGCACTTCGCAGACAGTGCGTTATTTTTTAGAAATCAAGGTCTGTGGCAAGTCTACTGCATTGAGCAAGTCTATTGGTGCCATTTCTCCAACAGCATGTGCTCACTCTGTGGCCCATTTTAGTCATTCTCGCAGTATTTTAAATGCTTTCATCGTGCTATCTGCACACTTAGTAGACTACAGTGTAAGGTAAACGTAACTGCATGTACACCGGGAAACCAAAACCTGTGTGTCTTGCTTCATTGCACTATTCTCTTTGTGGTGGTGGCCTGGAACCGAACATGCAGGATCACAGGTGGGCCTGTATTCACACATCGTGAAAATGTGCCACTGTACCAACACACGCCGTCTTAAAAAGTCACACCAGGAGAAATTTTAAAGCATGAAAGGAAAATAAGTAAAAACTTCAACTCCAATATTTTCACCCTGCAACCATGAAATGTCTTGCCCCATAGGTACTGTACTGACTTGAGGGTCAGGAGAGCTCTCAGGGCTGGGCCAGCAGAAAGTAAGGTCTCTGAGGGGAGGCTGGGCCTACAAAGGGTTTGTTTGTTTTTTATTAAAAACAGCATTTAATGAAGCAAGGAGGAGAGACAGGCAATTCCAAACAGAGGGAATCTATGGAGATCAGGAAAACGGGAATTTGCACAGCATATTTTACAAACTGTTAACTCTTAGGAAAGTGCCTTATAAGGGTGGAAAGAGTAAAGAAAGGGCCAGCAAAGAGCTAGCCTCCCCTGAAGGAGCTCTGGGGGTAAAGCACCCACCTGCTAACGGAAAGGCTGGCAGTTCAAATCCACCCAGAGGCCCCACCAAAGAAAGTGCTGGCGGTCTCCTTCCATCGATTACAGCGAAGAGAGCTCTACAAGGGGCAGTTCTATCCACTGTCACATGAGGTCACTATGAGTCAAAACTGATGCGATGGCACCTAATCACAATGGCCTCTCTCAGCCAACGCTTTTCCCACTGGGGTCAGATGCAGGAGCTAGGGGCTACCCCAGCCACAGCATACGGTCCTGGTACATCTTTATGACTTCATAGTAATTTAATTTAAAATATATAACACAGTAGAAGAGCACAACGCAAAATCTGTCAAACTGTCAAAAAGAAAAAAATGTAGGCATCACCCACCTTCAAAGCCCCCGGAAGGTAAAGGGATACAGAGCTACTCTTGTGTAATTAAAAAACAAAACAAAAACCCCAGTTTTCGCTGACGCACGGTGACTGCAGGTGTCAGGGCAGGACTGTGCTCCCCAGGGTCTCCCGTGGCTGATTTTTCTAAAATACACAAGACAGCTGTGAGTGGATTCGAACCACCAACCTTCCGGTCAGTAGCCAAGCGCTGCAAGTCGCCAGAACAGCTGCTGTAGGTGGGAGAGGAGAAACTGTGAAACACAGGCTTCAACTGAGACAGGGCGGTAGGAACGAGAGACACTTCCCAGCGTGTGGGTCCAGGCACCTGAGCAGATGGCACGGCCAGTTCTCGCTCCTCCCACTTGACTCAGTGAAAGAGATGAGACTTGGACTGCTCTGCTCTGTGCTCATAACCTTTGCAAAGTAAAACCTTTCAATACTGACGCTATTCCCCTGAGACGCCTGCTCTCTGTGGCAAATAACTAATGCTGAGGCATGGCTCCAAATTAGTCACTTGCTACAGTTTAAAAATACATCCCTTTAATATCTTGCCCCAACACACGGATTCTACCACCTCTCTCCAGCTTTCTCTTACACTACTGTCAATGAAAATTCAGGAAGAGCCGAGAATGCATTTAAAAGCAACCCCGAAGTTGCGATCTGTTCCAGACCGGGACCATCTATCTGTCCAGCTTCTCTTTCTTACAACCTTCCCTTCCACCCTCAAGTCTGAAACCAGTACAGCACAGCTGCAAGAGAGCAAAATGTATCATTTTAAAAGACAGAGAGAGAAAGCATCACCCCAGCTCTGTGTCTATCACAGGTCAGGGCTGACCATACCGCTTCTTGGAAGGCTTCACGGGATTTAAAATTTTGTTTGGGATCAACTAAGAATAAAGGGTCCCGATGTACTCACTTGCTAACTTAAAGTTGGCAGTTCAAACCCACACAGTGGCCTTGCAGGAGAGAGACTCAGTGATCTGCTTCCATAAAGATTGAAAAAAACAAATACCAGACCTGCTGCCGTTGAGTTGATTCTGACTCATAGCAACCCTACAAGACAGAGTAGAACTGCCCCCATAGGGTTCCCAAGGCTGTAATCTTTATGGAAGCAGACTGCCATATTGTTCTCCCACAGAGCAGCTGGTGGGTTCAAATCACTGACCTTTCAGTTAGCAGTTGAGTGATTAACCACCGCACTACCAGGGTTTCCTGTGACGATTACGGCCTAGGAAACCCTACGGGACAGTTCTGCTCTGCCACATGTGGTCACTGTACTTGAATGAACTCGACAGCCTCCGACACCAATGATGACAAGATTGGTCAAAGCTCCTTCGAGGAAATGAAAACCAGCAATTGTTCACACGGAAATGCTTTAGTCATCCTGAAGTTTTTCAAAAGGCTTATTACATAAAGCAGACTAATTCAGATAATCTTAGGAATTTCTAGCCTAAAACACCAAAATCATGAACTTCAAGAGGTAACAATACCATTTACTAAGACAGACTTCTCTCTAAAGGATCCTCTCCGTCCATCCTATGAGTTAGTTTGAGTAACAAAGACTTTTTTCGAGTAAGTTCTAGACCTTCCGTGATAAACAGCTACCACCAGGAATTCCTCCTTTGAAGTCTTTCCTCCCACCATCAGTCAATTCTATAATCAACCATCAAATGTACAAAGAAACGTGATGCACTAACAAGTCAATGTCGCCAAGTATGTATCATGCACCAGACACAGCAATGGACCAGACGCCGCCCTCCTCCACCCTCCCAATGTCCCTTTAAGCAGATATCATCATCACCCTTTTTCAATAGTTGAGTTCTAAGAAGCTCAGAGAGGTAAAGTTGCTGAACCAAAGTTGTAAAGCTATTAATGTGGGAGAGGAAGGCCTCACACCCAGGCTTCATTCCAAAGCCCAACCTCTTATAACCAGTTCGTGAATTTTCCTCTCAACTGGTATGAAAAGCTGGATTCTTTTGACATGTCCATCTACAGAGACTTTTTTGGAGGACTCGTGTGTTGAACTGTTTCAGAACTGGGTGCCCTTGAGCTGGTTCCAGCTAGGGCTTTGAACCGGTTTCGTCCAATCCCTTGCTGAGAATTTGCTGTTCTTCCCAGATATGCTGAATCGGAATGTGCATTTTAACAAGCTCCTCAAGGGTATTCTTACAAGAATGGGGGAGGGGGCGGGGGGGGCGGGGATCTTGTTAAAATGCAGATTCCGGTTCAGTATACCTGGGATGGAAAGGCAAATTGTCAGCAGGGGGCGAACCAGAATGAACCAGTTCCAAACCCTGCTTCTGACTCACAGTGACCCTACCTGACAAAGTACAACCATCCCACTGGCTGTAATCTTTAAGGAAGCAGATCACCTGGTCTTTCACCTGCAGTGAAAGGGACTGGGTGGGTTTGAACCCCCAATCTTTTGGTTAGCAATGGAGTCTTCAATCGCTGGAGCACCAGGCTTCCCTTTACTTATGTAACAGTTTCTTTTTATCATTATTTTTATAAACTACACTGTTAGATAAGTGACACAGCCCACAGGGGACACAGAGGGCTGAGGACTCTAAATTTCAAAAGAACTGCATGAACACTCAGCACATTGCTATCAGGAAGCTGTAGGGACATGGTAACTTCAACGCTGATCAGCTACAAAGCGTGCGACACACCTCCCGCTCCTGCTGAAATGAACATACTTGGTTAATCAAGTACCACCAACAATGAGCAATTACACCGATCCCAGGCTCAATGCAACCTCAAGCCCTATAGCCATAAATCCTGAGATCGTGTGTCTGGAAAGGCTGTTAAAAGTTCATTTTTACTTCTCAGAAGCTGTTAAAACAAACACCTAATTCACACTTCAGCAAGCACTTCCTTTGCTTTAGAAATATTCTGCAAGGCACAAGTCTGTTCTGTTGAATCTAAAATGAGAGCCCCGGTTCCCGAGCTGGCGTTTCATCAGTTGCTGAGTCCACTGGCTTCATGCAGACTTCCGTGAGGTCCTTTATCTGAAGCTGCTAAAAGCTTCCTCTGTGCTCCGTGACCTAATATGCCGCAGAACAACACAAGTGGATTTCCTTGCCTCACCACTATCCTAACATTGATGAGAAACGGGACTTATGGGGAAGCCTTTGGACACAAGATCGGCCTTCACTGGGAGCCCAGTTGATGCTGTGGATCCCGATGATGTGAAGGGCACGCAAGTGCTTCCTCAGAGAGCGAGCCGGTAACTATGACCCAGAGAAAGGATTTCGTCACTGCAATCTCAGTTTGCTCATTTCACTGTGTGTGGAAACACTGGACTTTCTCCCTTTACATAAGCTTCCTCCTGTGGACCAACAGGCACTGTCTCATAAAGATACAGTCCCAAACTACAGTCCTTGCAGATACAGAGACCAAAGGGAGAGAGGCTCCCGGGCAGGGCGGCGGGCCTGCAGCTTGCGTGCCTGAGGGCAAGTGCAATCCACATGTTTACATAATTGTATTATGACCAGTGAGTAAATACCATTTTAAAATTCCAAATCTAGACAGGATTTTGGATGCTAAAGACCGATAAATAACCTTCAAGTTAAGAGTTGAACGTTAGTCTACCGCCTCATCTCTTTCCCCCACACAAAGGGGCTGGCAAAGCACAGAAGTCAAGTCTTTTTGTCCCAACTTATTTTTGATAAACCAGGCTTCCTCCAAGGCACTGCTGACCAGTTTGAATTTTAAGCAGAAAGAATGAGGGGAAGGAGGAGAAAAGACCCTAAGCAATGTATCTATCCTTATCTGAAAATGCCTACCACCACCTCCATCCAGTCAATTCCGACTCGCAGCAACCCTGCATGATGAGCAGAACTAGATCATAGAGTCTCCAAGGCTGTAAATCTGTATGGAAGCCAACTGCCTCAACTTTCTCCCGCGGAGCACCTGGTGGGTGCAAAACACTGACCTTTCAGTTGGCAGCCCAATGCTTTAACCGCAGCACCACCAGAGCTCCTCACACCTCATCTGAAAATGGAGTACAGACCTCTAGATATCAAACGGGAGCTCCCTCATCAAGATTAGTGGAAAGGTTTTTCATTCTTCTAGATCCAGTGTATCTTGATCAAGAATTCAGCTCAGCTACCAGGATTAATAATCTCTTTCGGATGGAAAAACAAACCTCTGAATCTATGTCAACCATGTACTTTCTCCACAGAATTTAACCCCAGGTACCTGTCATTCCAGAGTCCCTGGGTGATGCAATCCCTTATCGTGATTTGCTGCTAACCAAAAGGTTGGAGGGTCATGTCCGCCCGTGGTACTTTGGAAGAAAGGCCTGGTGATCTATGTCCAAAAAAAACCAGCCACTGAAAACACTACGGGGCATGGTTCTACTTGAGCCACAAGGCTACTCTGAGTCAGAATTAACTCGACAGCCACTGGAACTGGTACCTGTCATCCACTTGCCTCATGTCTAACCATATACCCTCCAAGCATCAGAATGGATACCCCAGTTGCTATAAATTACCAACTATTTCTTTGTGCTTTATCTGTGTCAAGATTTGTTATCTCTACCTATGGATTAATTTTTCTAAGTGCTTTATTCTACAGCACCCCAACAAAATTTAGGCTTTTTTATTTTTTATAATTCATGCTTATAAAATAGCAAAAGAATGGAATATAGAACATGTGGGAGGTTTATAGGCAGATACATTTCCATAGGTTCCCACAAAAAATCTGTTTTCTAGAATATCCCCCCCACAAAAAAAAACCAACCTCACTGCCGTCAAGTCAGATCTGACTCATAGCAACCCCTCCTTGGGTTTCTGAGGCGGCATCTCTACGGAAGTAGACGGGTTTGAACCACTAGCCTTCTGGTTAGCAGTCAAATGCCTTAGGCACTAATTCAAATACAAGCAAAGTTATATGGCAACTTCTTGAACACTCACACTAGTCCACCCTAGGACCAATTTTCAAGTCTATCATCTTGCCATATTGTCTTTCCAGGTACTTTCTGCAATTTTTACCTTGACTACCTACTCACTTCTAACAACATTCACCCGTCCTACCTATCAGATTAGAAAACAGAGTTTATCTGCAAATATTTGATCTAAGGCAGTGGCAGCAATTTGCTACATTACCTGGTACAATGATAATACTGAATACTCAACCAAGGGTACACAATGACACACCTGGAGTGGCTTTGAGCAACAGCAACTAGTACGGCTTTTCACTGTATCACTGTCATCTGAAAAAAATGGCATTAGTGAAGACAGTACTTCTACATTCTGTACCCCATTAGCATCATTCCAAAGTAACTCTTGACCTCAAGAGTATCCCCAACCAGTTACAAGGCCTGACTTGGTAAGCAGAAAAACCACACAACCAAGGAAATCTGAAGATCCAAGTTCTGGTTGGGGTTCTTCCTACAATATAGCTGTGTCACCTTCGGCAGGGCACGTGGCTCCCAGGGCCTAAGTTATCGTCAACTGCAAAACCAAGAAACTGGACTAATTATTCTTTAAGGTCTCTTCCAACTAAAAATTTCTCTGAATCCATGAAGTCTCCATCTATTCCCATGTCAAAGATAAGGAGCAAGTGGTAAATTAGCCTAATTTTTGGCTTGGATGCTTTCTTGGGTGAGTGTTTTACTTAGGAAAACAAACCCTATGTGAAATCCAGGTTAAGAAAATGGGCAAAGGGAAACACACACACACACACACTGACAGCTAAAATAGGAACTTGATCACCCTTAGGCCAGTCTGTCAATAGTTACTCAAAGGACGCCTCTCTAATCACTGGCTTCTTAAAAGAGAAATATTTATCATCCAGTTGTTTCCTTCTCATCCCCAGAGATTTCATGTCGGATGAAAAGCAAAGCGTCTAAAATCAATTTGCAACTTCAGAACAAGTTGCAAGGAGCGATAGGAACTCCGCACGGCTCTCCAAGGCATTAGTATGTTAAGTATGACTGCGACCAAGAAACGGTTCTTATTATGAGACGTGAGAAACGCACGGAAAGCAGGTGACATCTGGAGAGGGAGGCAGGGCTGCCAGGAAGGGCGACGGAGGCCGAGGACCTCAGGCAACAGGTCCAGCGCCGGTACTGCAGCCTCCCCCACAAGGGGTCGGTCGTGCCACCCGCCCGCCGCCCTCCGTGGCCCCGATGGCATCTCCTCGCCCCCGCTTCGGCCCTCGAGCGGCAGCCCGCCCCCACCCCACGCCCCTGCGGCAGAAACCTCCCTCATCATTCGCTTCCCCGGCCTCCCGCCCCCTCCAGGCCCTCCGAACGTCGGCTCCCAGGCCGCCCCAGTTCCCCGCCGCCCCCGTCGCAGCTGCCCGCAGCCCCGGCCCCGCCGCGCGCCGGCTCACCTGCACCTGTTTGCGGAAGTGGCGCGGCCCCGGCGCTGCCGGTGGCCAAAAGCAGCAGCAGCAGCAGCAACGCCGGCGGCCCCGGCATCTCGGCCGCGGCGCGGCCCCGGAGCCGGCTCTAGGGTCGTCCGTCTGTCCGTTTGTCGGCCCGCCAGGCAATTGGTCCTGCCTCCCTCAGCCGTCTCAAAGGCACTCGAGCCGGCTACTCCTGAGCCCACGCTGCTTCGGCCCCACCTCAGTCCGGCTTCTGGTCCGCACCTGACACTCCGGCCACAGAAACACCATCCTTCCCGCCCGCCCGCCTGCGCCGCCACCGCTGCCCTCTCAACAGCAGCAACGGCAGCCCTGCGGAGCCGCGGGCCCGGGCAGCCGCGCTTCCGCCGCCATGATGGGCTGCGTCATGTGACGTAGAGCGGGGGCGGGACGCCTTGAGAAACGGTGCCACCGGCCAATCGTCTGTTCCACAGCGACGCGGGAAACTCCGCCCATCTCCCTGGCGGAGTGAGGGACGGCCGCCAGGGCGCCCCCTGCAGACCGAGAAGTGCGTGGCCAGCAGGTAATAATTAAATTATTTTACATTTAAAAAGGCTGAAAAGTACAAAGAAGACGATAGAAATAACCCCTCATCCGTTCTGAATTTTTAGTAAGTATTTTATGGCATGCAAAAATGGGGCTGTTTTCCTCTGCCTCTTTCACATGTCAGAGCCCTCTTAGGGTCTTCTGCTTACGTTGACGTACACATCCTCTCATTATTGGGCTTTTTATTTCAATTTCACAAGAATAGAATGCCTCTGCCCTCGTCACCCACTGATTCAGCTCCTTGGCTCTACCAGGAGTGCCCTTCCTGTCCTCTCTTGTCCACTTGGCAGACACCCTATCCTTTCATTTCTCAAGGCTCACCTGACTATGACTTCATTGAAGGCCCTTCCCCTGTCCCCAGGAAAAATGACTGGAGTTTCCTTTGTGTCTCTCCCCTGCCCTGTAGACAGTGCAGTCTCAGCTGTCATGTTTCCTTGTTCCTGTAAACTGTAAGCTCCCGGAAGGCAGGAATCGTGTCTGATTCAACTGGGGACCTGTGGAGATTGGCATAGGGCCTGGCACAGAGTCGTTGCTGGGTGCTTCTGAGTCAACTGCTGCTCACAGCCACCCTACAGGACAGAGTAGAACTGCCCCATAGGGTCACCTAGGCTGTAATCTTTACGGGAGGAGATTGTCAGGTTTTTCTCCTGTGGCACCACTGGGTGGGTTCTAGCCACCAATCTTTCCATTTATAGCCAAGCACTCAAGCTTTGCTCAGTTTTAAAGAAAGAAAGCTTGGGCCTGGTCACCAGGGAGGTGCAGCTCCCAGGTGCCTCTCTCCACACCAAGAGGTGAGGAGAGAGGGGCCAGGAGTCTTGCGGTCTAAACAAGAGGAAAAGTTGGCAAGCTTTGTTATTTTTCACTCCACAGAACAAGGATTAAGGAATGCATTCCTCGGAGGTCTCTGATGGAAGCCATTATCCCCCAATACTCACACATACACACACCCTTCACCACTCACAGCGTTGCCCACTGCTTCTCTTCAAGAGTTCCAGCAGGAAGTAATGTCATGGTCAGAGGGCTGGGGACTGGGACACTGGAGAAGCCCTTGTGGTCCAGTTTGTGTGCAAGAGAGAACTGGTTTGAATGTTCCAGACAGGACTCAACCAACTGGTAACAGGGGAACTTCCCCCAATTCTCCAGCCCCTCCAAATGCCCGTCCTAAAGGCCAGCTCTCCATGGTGGACCCACAAACAATGCCCAGGGAATATTTGAATACTATGTAATAATTTAATTATTTTACATTTAAAAATTAGGGCAAGCCAGTAAACACCTAAGTGGACAAATATCTGGAAGGCAAAACGCTGGGTTCTGGCATCCACAGCTTTCTGCTGAAAGCTGTATGGGCCAGGGAAGGGAGGCAAAGGTCTGAGAAAGACGATCAGCCTGTTTGCTTCTCCTTGTACCAGGAAGCTCTGGACTTGGAGTTTGAGGAAGCCAGGGAATGCCTGTCTGTGGACCAGGAGGAGACTGTTTACTGGCCCCAACAAACGCCCTGCTCATTATCGCTGTGGTTGTTAATCATAATTAAGGTGCACCCCAGCAACATGTCAGACCACAATCCCAAAACAGGTTTTGTTGTTATCCGAGCAGGAGCAAAAGTTGGAAAGCATTTTTTTTTTCCACTTCAGAGAACAGAAGTTAAGGTACGCATTCCTTGGAGGTATCCACGGAAACCTTTGACCCCAGCCCCACCCCACCTCACCACTCACACCATTGCCCAGCACTTCTCCTCAAGAGTTCCAGTTATAGAGTTTATAAAACAAACAGTAAACCTCTTTGCTTTGTTTCGTTTCACCTGTGAGTCAGAAAACAGCCCCTGGCATAATTTGGGATCCCATCCCCTAGACAAGAAGCATCTCCTTCAGTGTCTGCCAGCTTTTTGCACGTGTGCTTAGTCTAATCCAATGTTTCCTTCATGCCAAGGCCTTGCCTGGACCACCCCTCTGGCAGTATCTGTCCTGCCAGCCAGCTCTGGGTGAGGGTTGGATAAGAAAGGATCTGGAAGCATTTGAGTCCTGTGTGAGCAGGCACTTTGAGAGATGTGGCACCCAGCGGGCACATGAGAGATTTGCGAAAATGAGTTGGATCAAATGGGCGCTGGCGTATATCAACTTGTAGGAAAATCGGTCGTTAAATCTTCAGAAATTTTGCACGCCAGTTGTGAAACACAGCCATTGTTAAAAATAAAATCATGCAAACTTATAAGAAATAAATTAAAATAAATTACCCAACAAACAGTGGTAATGAGAAGTACTTCCAGAGTGGTGGAGTGAGGTCAATGAAAATCCACTCATCTGTGAGAGGCACAAGGAAAAAATGGTCAAAATTGACTAGTTTGGAAATCTGGCCTCTCTACCTGACGGCCGCCATGCCACCATGATCACCACCTACATGAAGCCCCTCAAGCTGGACAGAGTCACCAAGGTGCTAGGCAGGATCAGTTCACCGGGACAGCACATGGAGTTAGTGAACAACGTGAGCCCCTTGATCACCCACAACAGGAAAGGCCCTGTGCATGAAGGTGACATGCTCAGTCTGTAGGAGTCAGAAGGAGACTCAGAGGCTGTGGCGAGGCTGCTGCCGGGTCCTGGATGTCCATGGACGTGGTCTGCAACTGTTCAATAAAGCCTTCATGTGGCATGTTAAGGAGAAGACAAAGAAGAATTATTTAAATTAGCCAAAGGTTTGCAACAACACAAGGAGCATTTATGCAAGAAAAATGGCTTGATCTCAGTAAGAACAGCAGGCCCTAGTCTCATTCTTGTCCCCCATATCCGTGGAAGACTTCAAAACCAGCAGCCTCACAGCCAAGGTAGCTATAAAACAAGCAGCCTAGTAACCACTACAAGGGGCAGAACGGATTTGGAGCTCCACCCTCCCACCCCCGTTCCCAGAGAATCGTCACTATTTTGACCTGGCTGTCAGACCCCTAGAAACGTAGCATTCTCAGAGCTACTCTTTGTGTGACCCAACTCAGTGCTTCCTCAGTGTAAATAGCCCAGTTTTGTAAAAAAATATTGTTTTGAGTGTTTGCCAGTCAATTCTGACTCATAGTGATCCCAAAAGACAGAATAGAACTGCATCATAAGGTTTTCTTGGCTATAATCTTTACAGACGTAGATCATCATGTGTTTTTCTCACAGAGCGGCTGGATGGGTTTGAACTGTGAACCTTTCAGTCAGCAGCCAAGTACTTAATCATTTGTACCACCAAAACTAAACCAAACCAAACTCACTGACATCAAGTCAATTACAATTCATAGCCACCCCTTTGGGTTTCTGAGGCTGTAAATCTTTACTGGAGTAGACTGCCTCATCCTCCTCCCACAGAGCAGCTAGTAGGTTTGAACGGCTGACCTTCTGGTTAGTGGCCAAATGCCTTACCCACCACACCACCAGAGCTCTTTAGATATAGTCTAGTATACATTAATTTCCTTATTGCTGTTTTAGCAATAAAAAAAAAAAAAAATTATTGGCAGTTGTCCTGGGGATTTCAATGAATAGCTTAAAACAATCTAGTTCAGATTAACATCAGCTTAATTTCCTCTTCTTTTTTTGGCTAATATCATACAAATCTTTTCTATATATATTATAAGCTCATCAATACAGTTTTATAATGGTTCTTCACGTAGCTGTCTTTTAAATAAGAAAAAGTTACAAATCAAAATACATTTATACTGTCTATTACATTTCACTAAGGAGCTCCAGTGTAATGGGTTGGGCATGTGGCTGCTAACCAGAACGTCAGTGGTTCAAACCCACAAGCTGCTCCATGAGAGACAGATGAGGCAGTCTACTTCCATAAAGGTTTACAGCCTTGGAAACTCAGTGGGGTCACTGTGAGTCGGGATTGACTCGGCAGCAGTGGGTTTGGTTTGGGGTATTGTGTTTAGCTATGTAGTTCTTCTCCTGGTGCACCTTTCTCCATGTGGATTTGAGTTGCTGTCTACTGACCTTTCATTTCAGCCTGAAGGACTCCCTTTAGTATTTCTCGTGGGTGTTGTGTCTGCTAGCAATGAATTTGCTCTGTTTTCTTTTAATCTGGCAATGTCTTCATTTAGCCTTCCTTCGTTTGAAGGATATGCAATGGTTTCTTTCTTTAGCACTTTGACTATGCCATCGACTCAATGGCAGTGGGTTTTTTTTAAAGACTATTTAATGAAAAAGAAGTCAGTAATGGAGGTATAAACGTAAAGAAACAAACTCACTGCCACCATTCTGACTTTTAGCAACCCCCATTGAGTTTCCAAGGCTGTAAATCCCCCACTTTTTTTTTTTAAATTTTGTTGTGATTTGGGTGAAAGTTCACAGAGCAAATTCATCTTCCATACAGCAGTTCACATACTTTCTCTCATGACATTGACTGCAGTCTCTCACAGTACAACAGCTCCCCTCCCACTTCCTCCCCATAGCCACCTCTTCCCTGTATCTATCCCTCCATGCACTCCTGCCCCCTGAGCTGTCTCCCTGTGCATACACAGTCCTTCTGTTCTCCCACAATTGATCTCTCCAAGGAGTGTATCTACCTAATGTAAATGTTCAGCTCATATGCCTGTCTTTTGGCTGGAAGCCACAGGAGTGGGTTCAATTCCAGACCTGAAGGGCAGCTAAGGGCCGTTGTCTCAGGAGTTCCACCAGGCTCTATCAGACCCTCAA
>NW_006921593.1:11225491-11229263 GCF_000298275.1 Orycteropus afer afer
TCACTTCTTTAGGGTATATACCTAGTAATGGAATGGCTGGGTCAAATGGTATTTCTAATTCCAACTTTTGAAGGAATCACCATACTGCTTTCCACAGTGGTTGTATCATTTTACACTCCCACCAGCATTGTATGAGTCCCAATCTCTCCACATCCTCACCACCATTTATTTTCTGTCTTGTTGAACTTTGCTACTAACGTTGGGGCAAGGTGGTATCTCATTGTTGTTTTGATTTGCATCTCTCTAATGGCTAATGATCATGAACATTCTTCATGTGTTTGTTGGCTGCCTGAATATCCTCTTTGGTGAAGTGTCTATTCATGTCTTCTGCCCATTTTTGAGTTAGATTATTTGTCTTTTTGTTGTTAAGGTATTGGAGTTTTCTATAAATTTTAAAGATAAGTCCCTAGTCAGATATATTGTTACCAAATATTTTTTTCCCAATCTGTAAATTCTCTTTTTATTCTTTTGGAGAAGTCTTTGGAAGCACATAAAAATTTAATTTTCAGAAGGTCCCATTCATCTAGTTTATCTTCTTAAATTTGCTTCTAGATTTTCCTTGGAGAACTTTATAGTTTCAGGTTTCACATTTAAGTCTTTGATCCATCTGGAGTTAGTTTTTGTGTATGGTGTCTGGTACTGATCTTGTTTCACTTTCTGCAAATGGATATCCAGTTTTACCAGCATCATTTGTTAAACAGACAATCTCTTCCCCCATTGAATGGATTCCAGACCTTAGTTAAAGATCAGCTGACCATAGGTCGATGGATCTATTTCTGGGTTCTCAATTCTATTCCATGGGTCTATGTGTGTTGTTGTACCAATACCAGACAGTTTTGACTACTGTGGCTATATAGTAGATTCTGAGATCCAGGAGTGTGAGACCTTCTTCTTTGTTCTTCTTCTTCAATAGTGTTTTGCTTATCCAAGGTCTCTTTCCTTTCCATATAAAGTTAGTGATTGGCTTTTCCATATCCCTAAAGAATGTTGATGAGATCTGGATTGGGATTGCATTGAATGTATATATTGCTTTGGGTAGAATTGACATTTTCACAATGTTCAATTTTCCTATCCACGAGCATGGTATGTTCTTCCATTTATGTAGATGTCTTAGGGTTTCTTGGTGTAGTCTTTCATAGTTTTCTTTATACAGGTCTTTTGTGTCCCTGGTAAGATTTATTCCCAAGTATTTTATTTTTCAGGAGCTACCTCGGAAACCCAAGGAGGGGTCGCTATGAGTCGGGGCCGACTCGACAGCACATAACAACAACAACAACAATTGTAAATGGTATTGGTTTCATTATTTCTTTGCTAGTATAGAGGAATCCAAATAATTTTGGGATGTTGATCTTGTATCCTGCCACTATGCTAAATCTCTCAATTAGTTCCAGTAGTTTTTTTCAGAGTCTCTTGGGTTTTCTATGTCTAGGATCATGTTGTTGTTATTGTTAGGTACCACCAGGTCATCTCTGACTTATAGTGACCCTTTGCACAACAGAATGAAACACTGCCCAGTCTTGTGCCAGCCTCATGATCCTTGCTATACCTGAGCCCATCGTTGCAGCCACTGTGTCTGTCCATCTCATTGAGGGCCTTCCCCTTCTTCATTGACCCTCCACTTTACCAAGAAGTATAGAATCATATCATCAGCAAATAGGGATAATTTGACTTCTTCCTTACCAGTTTGAATGCCTTTGATTTCCCTTTCTTGCCTTACTGCCCTGGCTAGGACTTCCAATACAATGTTGAATAGAAGTGGTGATAGAGGGCATCCTTGTCTGGTTCCTGTTCTCAAGAGGAATGGTTTCAGTCTCTCTCCATTGAGAATAATGTTGGCCGTTGGTTTTGCATATATGCCCTTTATTATTTTGAGGAATGTACCTTCTTTTCCTATTTTGCTGAGAGCTTTTATCAGGAATGGGATTTTATCAAATAAGGCTATAAATCTTTATGGAAGCAGAATGCCTCCTCTTTCTTCTGCAGAGCAGCTAGTGGGTTTGAACCACCTACCTTCTGGTTAGGAGCTAAATGCCTTAACCACTACACCACCAGAGCTCCATAATGAGGAGATAAAGGCATAAAAAGGGTAAAAGACATAAAGAAACTTAGCAAAATGACAGATGTAAATCCTACCTTATCGATAATTGTGTTCAATGTAAATGGACTAAACACTATGATTAAAAGGTAGAGATTGATAGAATGGATGGAAAAATGTGATCCAACTATATAATGCCTATAAGAGATATACTTTAGATCTGAAGAACCAAATAGGTTGGGAGTAAAATGATGAAAAACAAATACTATGCAAACAGCATCCAAAAGAGAGTTGGTGTGGTTATATTAGTATATTAGTATCAGACAAGATAGAATTTAAAACAAAACAAAAGTTATTAGAGATAAAGAAGGATATTTTATAATGATAAAAGTGCCAACCCATCAGGAAGATATGATAACTATATATAAATATACACCTAGCAACTGAACCATAAAATAAATGAAGCAAACACTGACAGAATTGAAGACATAATAAGATAATGCAACAATAGTAGTTGGAGATTTCAAAATCCCATTTTCAATAACAGGTGATAAGATCAACAAGGGTATAGACAACTTGAACAATGCTATCAACCAACTAGAACTAACAGACACATGTATAGAACACTCCATCCCAAAACAGCAGAATGCATAGTCTTCTCAAAAGTACATGGAACATTCTCTAGGATATACCATATGTTGAACCATAAAAGAGCCACAGTAAATTTTAAAAGGATTGAAGTCATACAAAATGTGTTCTCTGACCATACCAAAGCAAAAAACCCAACCCACTGCCATCGAGTCGATTCTGACTCACAGCGACCCTCATAGGGTTTCCAAGGTTGTAAATCTTTATGGAAGCAGACTGCCATGTCTTTCTCTTGCAGACTGACTGGTGGGTTCAAACCACTGACCTTTTGGTTAGCAGCTCAATATCTTAACCATAGCACCACTGTAGTAGAATGAAATTACAAATCAATAAAAGAAAGAAATTTTGGGAATTCAAAAATATGTGGAAATTAATTAACATACTCATAAATAACCAATGGGTCAAAGAAGAAATCACAATGGAAATTGGAAAATACTTCAAAATGAATAAAATTGAAAACACAACGTATCAAAACTTACGGGATATAGCTGTGCTTTGAGGGAAATTTATAGCTCTAACTGCCCATATTAAAAAAAGAAGAAAGATCTCGAATCAATAACCTAATAATACACCTTAAGATTGGAAAAGAAAGAGTAAACTAAACCTAAAGTTGGGTAGAAGAAGCCAACAATAAAGATTAGAGCAGAAATAAATGAAATAGAGAATAGGCAAACAGAAAAATCAACAAAACCAGAAGTTGATTATTTGAAAAGATTGACAAAATGGACAAATTTTAGCTTGACTGGCCAAGAACAAAACAGAGGGGACACAAAATACCAAAATCAGGAATGACACAGAGGGTGTCAATATGACCCCACAGAAATAAAAAGGACGATAAGGGAATATTTGGATTGTGTTCACCAAAAAAAGAGGAATTAGACTTCATCAAATTTTAAATTTTATGCTTGAGAAGATATCATAAAGAAAATGACACCAACAGCAGAAGAGAAGCCAGATGATTGGGACCTTCTAAAAATTAAATTTCTATGTGCTTCCAAAGACTTCTCCAAAAGAGTCAAAAGAGAGCCTACAGATTGGGAAAAAATATTTGGTAATAACATATCGGACAAGGGACTTATCTCTAGAATT
>NW_006921593.1:11229363-11230057 GCF_000298275.1 Orycteropus afer afer
ATGGTCCCAAGCCCATAGGTTCTGCTACTTGCTCCCTCTGTGTGGCTGGCTGTGACCAAGAAATGACCACAATTTTGTCCCTTGTCAGCTCTGCTATACACCTGGATGTTCTTTCAGAACGTACAAGTACACTTGTAGAAACATTGTCTGCCAACGCTATACGTGGTCGTGGGTACACTCCTCCTGCATAGACATACCTAGTTGTTCAGGCTGTTCATCCCATCTATCCACCCATATATCCATGCTTGCCTTCACTGACAATGCAGTTCTGTATATGCACAATGGTTCATCTTTGTTGTCTGTACCTCCCATGCACCTCTCTATGTCTTCCTCTTCCTCAATGCCATTGTGTTGATCATTCACATTTGGTACATTGCCCCTCTCTTCATCCAAATCAATAATTGTCTCTACCTCTCTAGCAGTGTTCCCTCCCCTCCCACCCCTGGGAACCAACAAAGAAAATTTCCTTCCATATATAAATCTTTACTTGACTTTTTATAATAACAGACTAATACAATATTTGTCCTTCTGTAATTGACTTATTTCACTAAGGATAATGTCCTCCAAGTTTATCCATGTTATGTGGTATTTTGCAGATTCTACATTATTCTTCAGGATTGCATAGCATTCCATTGTGTGTATGTGCCATAATTTGGTTATCCATTCCTCACTTGATGGACACCTAGGTTGTTTC
>NW_006921593.1:11235667-11237823 GCF_000298275.1 Orycteropus afer afer
GAAAAAAAAAGATAAATTATATCTTAGTTATCTAGTGGTGCTGTAACAGAAATAGCACACTTAACAGCTTTCACAAACAGAAATGTATTTTCTCATTGTTTAAGAGGCTAGAAGTCTGATGTAGGGTGCTGGTTCTAGGGGTAGGTCCTTGTCTCTTTTCAACATCTGTGGGCCCAGCATTCTGTAGAGATCTCATTGTGTCTTGGCATCAATCACCCCTGGGTCTAGGAAGTTCTCAGCACAGGGACCTCTGGTCCAAAGGATGTTCTCCACTCTCAGGTCTTCTTTCCTTGTAGAAGTGAGGTGCCTCTCCTCTCTGCCTACTTCTTTTCTTTAATTTCTTGTAAAAGAAAAAGTGTAACTTTAACAAGGGTGGGACTTGACTAAGGTATGACTTGAGTCGGGCCCTCTTGTAAGGCTGTGACTCAGGACACACCTCATACTGATCCTGCCTAATTAACGTAGAGAGGTTAGAATTTACTTCTATATGTTAATTACAACACCCATTATTAAATGGGAGATAATTATATCAGATCACAGAATGGAGGACAACCACACAATACTGGGAATCATGGCCTAGACAAGTTGACACATATTTTGGGGAAACACAATTCAATCCATGACATTTGCCCAATTTAAAAATTAGAAAAGGGTCCAAATAAACATTTCTCCAAAAAAAGCTTGTAAATGGCCAATAGCTACGTGGAAGGGTGCTGAATATCATTAGTCATTTGGGTAATATAAACTAAAATCTCAATGAGACACTATTTCACACCTAGCAGGACGTGTGTAGAAGGAGCTCTGGTGGCGCAATGCCTAAGGCATTTGACTGCTAACCAGAAGGTTGGTGGTTCAAACCCACCAGCTGCTCTGCAGAAGGAAGATGGGGCAATCTACTTCCATAAAGAGTTACCACCTTGGAAAACCAAATGGGGTCACTATGAGTTGCAGTTGACTCAATGGCAGTGAGTGAGGGCATGTATAAGGAGCTCTGATGGCGTAGTGGTTAAAGCATTTGGCAGTTAACCAAAGGTTGGTGGTTTGAACCCACCAGCTGTTCTGCAGAAGGATGGGGGGAGTCTGCTTCTGTAAAGATTTACAGCCTTAGAAACCCAATGGGGTCACTATCTGTCAGAATCAACTTGATGACAGTGATTTTGAGGATGTGTATAGGAGTTCCTGAGTGACCCAAATGGTTAAGCACTCAACTACTAGACAAAAGGTTGACAGTTTGAACCCGCCCGATGACACCTCAGGAGACAGCCTTGAAAACCCTGTGGAGCAGCTCTGCTCTGCAGCATGGGGACGCCATGAGCCAGCATCGAAACACAGAGAATAACAGGTGTTAACAGGCACATGGAGAAAGTGGAAGCCTCACACATTCCTGGTCAGAATGTCAAATAGTTTAGCTGCTTCTGAAAATGTTAGAAGTGGAGTTATCCGTGGCCCAGCGATTTCTGTCTCAGGTTTACACCCAAGAGGAGTGAAAACATCCATCCCCACAGATGCTCGTCCATAAATGTTCATGGCAGCATTATTCACAATGTCCAGAAAGTGAGAGTAACCCAGACGTCCATCAACTGATGAACAGATAAACAAACTGTGGAATATGTATGTGATGGGATTTTGTGCCGCAATCCAAAGGAATGAAATACCAGTGCGTACTGCAGCTGGGGGAATCCTGGAAACATATACCAAGTAAAAGAAGCCGTCACAATAGGCCACACATCATATGATTTCATTTACGTGAAATATCCAGGAGAGACAGACGCGTAGCGACAGAAGGTAGGTCAGTAGTTGCCAGAGGCTGAGCAAAGGCAGGAACAGGAATGACTGCTACTGGCCGTGGGGCTTCTTTCTGGGGTGATGGAAATGCTCTGAAATTTGCTGGTAGCAATGCTCATACAACTCTGTGACTATACTGGAATCTGCTGAATTGTACACTTGATTGATTGATTTTGTGGTGAGAACAGACACACCAAGACTTTCGCCAACCTAACGACTGCCCCGTTTACAGCTCAGGGACATTGAGGACATTTTTCATGTTGTGCCACCATGGTTGCTGTCCTTTTCCAAAATATTCCACTGCCATGAGCACAAACTCAATGCCCCACAAAGAAAAACTTCCCTTTTCCTCCTCCTTCCTGCCCCTGGTT
>NW_006921593.1:11238839-11242441 GCF_000298275.1 Orycteropus afer afer
GCCTAAGGCACTTGACTGTTAACCAGAAGGCTGGCGGTTCAAACCCACCAGCCACTCCTTGGAAGGAAGGTTGGGCAATCTACTTCCGTAGTGATGCTGCCTCGGAAACCCAAGGAGGGGTCTCTATGAGTCGAACTCGACTCAACAGCAGTGAGTTTGGTTTTGGTTTTATATATATATATATATTTGGTATACATATAAATGTATATATGTGTGTGGGGTGGCATTTTTTTAATTGTATACTTTAAAAGGGTGAATTTTATGGCTTGTAAATTACAGCACAATAAAGCAGTTATCTTCTTTTTTTTAAAATTATGATTTGGTTGAAAGTTTACAGAGCAAATTGTTTTCCATCCAATAATTCATACACATTTTGTTTTATTACACTGATTGCAATCCCCACAAGGTAACAGCACTGTTCTCGCTCCTCTGTGTTTACCATTTTTCCCTTCCTCTTTCTTTCCTATCCCTTCCTGTCTTCTGAGCTTTATCTCTGGGCAAATACTGCCCTTTTGATCTCCTTTGTTGTTGTTATTATGTGCCATTGAGTCAGACCTGACCCATAGCGACCTCTCCTTGGGTTTCCAGGGCAGTATCACTACGGAAGTAGATTGCCCCATCTTCCTTCCGGGGAGTGGCTGGTGGGTTTGAACCACCGGCCTTCTGGTTAGCAGTCAAGTGCCTTAGCCACTACGCTAGGGTTGAGCTAATAAAGCTGTTATCTTTCTAAAACTGTAATACTAAAACATCATCGATTTCTAATCATTTTACTACATTTTACTGGTAGTGTCGTGCCTAAGGCATTTGACTGCTAACCAGAAGGGTAGCAGTTCAAACCCACCAGCCGCTCCTCGGAAGGAAGGTTGGGCAATCTACTTCCATAGTGATACTGCCTCGGAAACCCAAGGAAGCTGTCGCTATGAGTTGGATCTGACTCAACGACTTTGCGCTGTGTTGCGTTATAGGTCCCTGGGTGACACAAAGGGTACCCACTGTCTATTAAACTAAATGTTGGTGGTTCAGATGCACCCAGCAGCCCCTTGGAAGACAGGCCAGTGATCTGTTTACAGCCCAGAAAACCCTACAGAGCAGTTTACTCTGTAACACTTGGGGCCGCTAGGAGTTGGAACTGACTTAACAGCAATCAGTCAATTTGATTTTTCTTTCTTTTTTTTTTTTACAGTTATCTATCCTCTCGATGTTATTTTCTACCTGTTTATCCATGTGGTGGAAATACTATATAACACTGTACTACTGGGCACCTCTTCTCAAGTCTAAGCCAAGTGATATCATGTTGGTAGCTTGAAATAAGCCATGTGTGAGTATTTACACCATGGACATTGGCAAACACCACTAATGGGGTTCTTTTCCCCCAGAGAGCCCCCTGTTAACCATTTGCCAGCATAGCACAGGGTCTTTACGGCTGTTCCTTGGTTGTCTTGGGTCTGTTTTGTGGTTGCATCACTTACTCTGGCCTCTGATGAATAGGAGACCATTTTTGAGTCTCCTTAGTTCTCTGCCAACCAACCAAAATCGCCTTTTCTGGGCTGATGGCGGACTTTACCCACACAGCAACGAGCTGTCTCTCCTGAAGTGCCTTCGTGTGACATCCTCACCTGTCACTGCCTCTGGGTCCCCTATGAAGCCTCTGACTCAGAGACAACTCACCAGGTGCATTGCCTTTCGGCACCTTGAGTTACCCTGCTCCCTTGCTCTTTCTCTCGCTCTCTTTTTTTTTTTTTTTTCTGAGACACTCAATATGGTTTTAAAAAAATAAAAATAAGAATTGCTGATTCAAAGCTCAAATATATGCTAAACTTTAAGTCTAACAGGTGATCACTTGTAATTTACATTTGTTTTTGGAAAACCATACAATTGTTGTTGTTGAACATTTTATTATGATATAGGTGAAAGTTTACAGAGCAAATTAGTTTTCCATTCAACAATTTATATACATTCTGTTACATGATATTGTTGTGTTGTTGTTGTTATGTGCCATCAAGTCAGCCCCGATTCATAGTGACACCTCCTTGGGTTTCTGAGGTAGTATCACTATGGAAGTAGATTGCCCAACCTTCCTTCCGAGGAGTGGCTGGTAGGTTTGAACTGCCAGCCTTCTGGTTAGCAGTCAAATGCCTTAGGCACTACGCCACCAGAGCTCCTTACATGATATCAGTGGTGAATATATATGTATATATATTTAACTTTTTGTGATTTGGGTGGAAGTTTGAAGAACAAATTCGTATTCCATTCAACAGTTCACACACGTTTTCTTTCGCGGCATTGACTGCAATGCCTGCAATGTAACAGCTCTCTTCCCACTTCCTCCTGTGGTTTCCGTTTCCTTGTGTCCTCCTCTCCTGGTCCTTCCTGACTTCTGAGCTTTATCCCTGTGCAAATGCTGCCCTTTGGATCTCTTGTGGTTGATTGTTCCAAGCAGTACATACCCCCTGGTTTAATTTTAATGCAGTGTAATGGTGCTATCTGCAAGATGATTCCAGGATTTATTAAAACTGCACAACAGTGAGATTCAGGAGTAGCTTGACTATTCAGTCCACAATCATATCATGAGCATATTTTCCCCAACCTGTTTAGCGGCCAATGTCTTCATTTGGTGGTGGTAGTTGTTGTTAGGTGCCATTGAGTCGTCTCCGACTCACAGCCACCCTACGCACAGCAGAATGAAACACCGCCTGGTCCTGAGCCAGCTCCACGATTCTTGCTACATGTGAGCCCATCACTCAAGTTGACCACCATGTTGATCTACCTCATTGAGGGCCTTCCTCTCTCTCATCGACCCTGCACCTCACCAAGCATGACATCCTTCTCCAGGGAATGCTCCCTTCTGACAACATGACCAAAGCATGTGAAACGAAGTCTGGCCATTCTCACCTCCAAGAAGCATGCTGGCTGCACTTGCTCCAGGACAGACCTATCAGTTCTTTCAGCAGTCCATGGTACTTTCAGCATTCTTCATCAACACCATAGCTCAGAAGCATCAACTCTGTTTTGGTCCTCCTTATTCATTGTTCAGCTCTCAGTTCACATGCGTATGAGGCGATTGAAAAGATCATGGCTTGTGTCAGGCGCACCTTAGTCCTCAAGGAGACATCTTTGCTCTTCAGTACTTGAAAACGGTCCTTTGCAGCTGATTTGCCCAGTGCTATACGTCATCTGATGTCCTGATGGCTGCTTCCATTGGCGTCAATTGTAGAACCAAGCAATGTGAAGTCTTTGGCAATTTCAGTCTTTTCTCCATTTATTGTAATGCTGCTTATAGGTACAGTTGTGAGGATTTGTGTTTTCTTTATATTGAGATGTAATCCATACTGCAGACTGTATTCTTTAATCTTCATCAGTAAGTACTTCAAGTCATCCTCACTTTCAGCAAGCAAAGTTGTATCATCAGCGTATGTTGTTGTTATGTGCTGTCGAGTCAGACCTGATTTATAGTGACCCCTCCTTGGGTTGCCAAGGCAATATCACTATGGAAGTAGATTGTCCAACCTTCCTTCCAAGGAGTGGCTGGTGGGTTTGAACCGCCAGCCTTCTGGTTAGCAGTCAAGTACCTTAGGCACTACGCTACCAGAACTCCCTCGTCA
>NW_006921593.1:11242686-11261147 GCF_000298275.1 Orycteropus afer afer
CACAATCGTTTGCTTTTGCATAGTCAATAAAACACAAACGTCTTTCTGGTATTCTTTGCTTGAAGATCCATCTGACATCAGCAATGATATCCCTCATTCCACATCCTCTTCTGAATCCAGCTTGCATTTCTGGAAGTTCTCTGTCAGTATACTGCTGCAACTGTTTTTGAATTATCTTCAGGAAGATTTTACTTGCATGTGATATTAAAGATATTGTTTGATAATTTCCACATTCTATGGGATCACCTTTCTTTGGAATGGGTACAAATATGGATCTCTTCCAGTCATTTGGCCAGGTAGCTGTCTTCCAAATCTTCTGGCATAGCCAAGTGAGTGCCTCCAGTGTGGCATCCGTTTGTTGAAACATCTCAATGGTTATTCCATCAGTTCCTGGAGCCTTGTTTTTTGCTACTTCCTTCAATGCAGCTTTAACTTTTTCCTTCAATACCATTGGTTCTTGATCATATGCTTCCTCCTTAAATAAAATTTGCTTAAATAAAATTTAAACAAAGAAATTATGTTATTGACTCAGTTTCTCATTTTTGTTTGTTTCTTAGAATTGGCATCTACATTACATTTATTAATTTTAAAAATCATATTAATTGCCATTAACGGGAGATGACTGTCATTCATTTTATAAAAAGAGATGTATTTGGCTGTTCTTGACTTTGATATGTCTTTACTGTGGTCCCTGGGCTGAGATACAGCTCTGACCACCATCCTTCCTAACCTTAGTGAGGTGAAAGACTAGAGGTATGAGGTCATAATGACAGTGGCCCTCAGGACCTTGATGCAACCAAGAGCATCAGCTATTGAGTCAGCCACTGCTTGCAATTCAGGCTAATTCTGTATTATACACTTACAGGCAGTTTATGTAAGTGCCTGATGGGTCCTAATTTATTATTATTATTATTATTATGCTTATGTATTGTGTATTTCTTTTTCTAAATTTTACTTACTTGTCATTGTTGAGAATATACACAGGGATGGGGTGAGGGTGGCTGCCACCTTTCCTTCCTGGCACCTTTTTCAGGAGTCTGGCCCAGGGTTACCTTCCTCCAGTGGCATCACTAGGGATGGTATCACCCAGAGCAGTGATTCATGGTGTCATCCCCCCTACCCCCCACCCATTGACCTCCTCCCATATCAAACCCCACAGAATCCTTAGTGATGTTTATTGTCCATTCCAATCATGGAAAAAAATGTGATAAATATAGCTGTAAATTGCTTAAATGTGATACTTCTTGGATTATATGAATACTAACAATAAAATTGTCTTGTAAAATCTGCATTGAATTAGAGCCTTATCCATTACATTATTGGTAACTGAGAGGAACTCTTTTTTGAGGTTTCTCCTTCTTTTCCTTTAATTATGACTTCATTCTCGCAAAAGTTATTGGCACAAGTTCACCAAGACTCCTTACCACAGCATTGTAGCCAAAACACCAGAAAATTTGACAAAGCCAGCAACTGTCAAAGCACCAGCAGCAGCAGGAACAGCACATGCTTCACGAGCTTGGAGCATGTGCAGCAAAGCCACGTGATTCGAAGCACCGTTGTAATGGGTAACAATGACGGCTCTGGCTGGAGCACATTAGAAGTTTCCAAAGGCAAATTGGCATAGCGTTTTAGCCTTGTAGGTATGTTGATACCGGTAAACTGGGTTTAGGAAAAATGGTTTTGTTATGATAACTAACTACAGGGATATTTTTATTAAAAAATAATAAATTTCTGCTGAAACAGAAATTTTATAAACAATCATTTCGGTGCCACCCCCTCTGACCGTGTCACTTGGTGCGGTCTGCACCCCCACCCCCATCCTCCTGGTGATCCCACTGCCCTTCTCACTGCTCCCCAGGGATATAATAGGTGGTCTCCCCAGCTGCCCTAGGGGTGGACGGGTCCACTGCCCGCCTTCCCTTCTTCCACCCCTTATCTGTGCCCCTGCCCACCTTCTACAGTGTTCTCTTCCTACACAGAGATCTGTGTGTCACTCCTTAAAGGGATCCGTTGGCTCCTGGTTGCCAACAGGGTCAAGTCCACCCTCTCAACTCCCCAAAGCTTTCCAGGCTCACCATCTGCCGAAGCCCGGTTCCACCCACACACAGAGTCCCTGTCTCTGCGCCTTTTCCTGATTCCTCCCCATCGCCCCCTCCTCTGACAGCCTCTCTGCAATCCCGAAACACACTGTCCTGTGTTATAATTCTTAGTTTAGGGGGCCGTGGGCACCTCGAGGGCAGGGGATGTGTTGTATCACCATCAGTCGACAATTGTTTCAACAAACTTCATGAAGTGCCCGCCTTGTGTCTGTGAGGTAGGGTACCAGGCACCAGGGTGAACGAAGAAGGCCCCCTCCCCTCCCAGATGTTACGTTCCAGGGCAGGCAGGGCTACACCCACGTGAGAGGACCCTGCCTGGCTCAGCCCTGCCAGTCACGAGGCTCTGGCCCCAAGCCCATAAAACACAGGCTGATGGCACGGGAGCCCCCTCCTACCTCAATTCCTGTCAGGCCAGTTGGGGCAGGCCAGGCAGGCAGGCGCAGGTGGGAATCTGACCTGGCAGGTGGACCAGGTGTGGTCTTGTTGGATCGCCTGGCCAATCCACCCATGCCACGTCTCCTTCTGGCTCTAGCCCAGGAATCAAGTTCCGGAAGCATCCAGCACAAGGTGGTGGTTGTTATGTGCTGCTGAGTCGGAACCGACTCATAGCGACCCCTCCTTGGGTTTCCGAGGCAGTATCACTACGGAAGTAGATTGCCCCATCTTCCTTCTGAGGAGTGGCTGGTGGGTTTGAACTGCCAGCCTTCTGGTTAGCAGTCAAGTGCCTTAGGCACTAAGCTACCAGAGCTCCTTGGCCAAACGCCTCTAGCAAAGCCCACCTGGGCCTCTCCAGTTCTTCCTCAATGCCACCCCATCACAATGAGGGACCCTTGCTGTCACAGGGAAGAGGGAAGAGGAGGGGCTTTTGTTTGTGGGTCTGCCTGATCTTAAGTCCCCCACTCCCAGGTTCTGTAGGGACTTTTCAAAGGGGAATAGGTGCTCTCTGCACTGGAATGTCTACAGAACGCCTCATGGGGACCCCAAAGACCAGGAGAGAGGAACTGACTCCCATAGAACCCAGTGGCCCAGAATCTGGGCTCAGAGGTCACCCAACTCCACCATGGGCCATTGTTGACAATTGGTGCCCCATGGCTCCTGTCTGTGGCTCCTTCTTGGGCTCTGGGCCCAGCGGAACGCAGCCTCTCAGCAGAACCCCCTCCCCCAGCTGCTGACTCAAGTCAGGGAGGCCTCGGGTGACTTCCTGCACCTCCCTGCGCCCTACCTTTTTGTGCCCAAAGCTGTTGAGGGCGGTTCCAAAGTCCGCCAACAGGCCCAGCTGGAATGTGTGGTTCCTCTGGTAATTCTCAGTGGGTTTATTTGATAGCAGCAAGAGGAGGTGTGGCTGGATTTTTTTAACCACCGGATTATATTAGACACGGGCCTTTTCACTGCTCCTTGTATACCCAGGTTATCACTGTAAACCATAGTTTTTCTCCTAGAAGGACGCCTGTGTGTCTTCTGACTCGCAGGAGGGAGCCATACAAGCTCAGACGTCACTGTGCCCTAGGTACTCCCAAGCCTGTTCCTCCCAGTGGCTGCTCGGAATACCTCTGAGGCTGGAGCTGTGCCCATTTCACAGATGCAGGGACTGAACCTTCATTGTCTTCACTGAGGATGACTCCACGTGGGGCGTGTTTAGCTGTCACTGGGAAGTGGAGTTCTCAGGAGCTGATCGTCTGACACTGACGTCTCCTGGACATGGAGGACAGCGGTCTACCTCCCCAGCCTGTCTCTTCTTGGGAGGAATTGGCCTGGCCACGTGGGCTCAGCTCTCCTCTGCAGGAGGCTGCCAGCTGTGACCAGGGAAGTCTCAGCCTGGCCCAGGGGGCCCTGCAGAGACCCAGAGGAAAAGGTCTAAGCTCTCTGTGGCTTCACCCTGAAGGACAGTGCAGAAGGGCCCTGGGCCCCAGGGCCAACCCTAGGTCTGTCCCACGTTTGAAGAGGACAGAAGAACTAAGTAGGTCTTCAGCAGGAGCATGAGGACTTTCTTGCCCCTGCAAGAATGTCTTGGGATGTCTGAATTCACATGCATTGGCCTTGGCTTGTGGCGTTTCTTTGTTTATTTCTTTATTTTTTGTGGCATTATGAAGGTCTTGCTTCTCTTCCCCCTCTCCCACCCACATTGCCATGAGAACGGCCATCTTTGATTTTTCTCCCTGCTGAGATGGCTGAGACATGGAAGACGGGGCACTGATGGCAGAATTCTGCCCCCCCCTTGCAGGAGACTTAGTTCAACTCCCAGTGTACCTCACGCACAGCTACCCCTCATCTGTTTGTCTGTCCGTGGGGGCTTGTGTGTTGCTGGGATGCTGAACAGGTTTCAATGGAGCTTCCAGACTAAGAGGGACCAGGAAGAAAGGCCTGGCAATCTACTTCCAAAAATTCCAAAAAAAAAACCCAAACTCACTCCCGTCGATTCAGACCTGACGGGTTTCTGAGGCAGTATCACTATAGAACTGGATTGCCGACCTTACTTCCAGTGAAATCCCTGAGTCACAATGGTCCAATCAACACAGATTGTGGGGATGGCACAGCATTTTGTTTTGTTGTGTGTGGGGTCGCCCTTAGTCGGGGCTCCACAGCAGCTTACAGCAACAAGAAGAAACGGAAACCATGGCTGGTGACAATGCTGATGGGAAAAACCGATGACACACTCCTTTATGATTTGCAAAAATCTCTCCAAGGAAAAGACTTAGGGCTGCGTGAGCCATTTAAAACAAACTGATTGGCGCATTGGTGAGCAGCACTGACTCTTCCCAGAGGCTGTCCAGTGCGGGAGAGGCCAGGCCATGGAACTGGGGTCCAGCAGAGCTGGCTGCTGGGTCCCCAGGAAGTCATGCTGGCCCTGAGCAGGCCCCAAGCACAGACATACCAATGTGGACACACGTTCAGGCCAGCGTAAAACAGAAACATTGTCTATTTCCAGGAGGCTTCAATAGGAGAATCCCATCATGGTGAGACAGGGTGAGGAACGGATCAGCAGGACAGGGCTTTCCAGACCAAAGGCCCAAAGGCCAAAGGGCTTTAGAAGGCAGGAAAGAGGGGCCACGCAAATGTGACTGGGAGACCACGCTAACGAGGGGCAGTGCCAGTGTTATTGGGTTAAGTCCCCCACTCCACTGTTAGTTTTGCGTACTGTGTTTCTGTGAGGTTGGAAACTGTGCTGCCAGTATTTCCAATACCATCAGAGTCACCCATGGTAGACAGGTTTCAGTGAAGTTTCCAGAGTAAGACAGCATACGAAGAGAAGCCTGACAATCCACTTCTGAAAAGCAGCCAAGCTAAGGAGCACAGACTGTTGCCTGAGACTCAGACTTGCCTATTGTGTTAGTTAAATTTGTATGTCAACTTGGCTGGGCCTGGGTGAGTGGTTGGGCAGCTGGTGGTAGGTAGTCATTCCCCATGATGAGACTGGCAATCAACTCCATGGTGGGATCTACCACAAGCAGCTGAGTAGCTGTCTTTGGGATGTGGTCTGCTTCCTGTATGTAAGGAAGCCTTGGGGATAGTCTCTAGCTTATGGCACACTTGGAGCCTGCGTGTAGCTGTGTGGTTGTTCAGCAGCCTGCCATGCTCTGCTGGCCTTGGGACTTATAATGGACTTGAATTAATGGCCTGCCATGTGGTTTGTTGGTAACATCGGGACTGTGCCATTTTGTTTGTCAACCTTGGGCTTGTCAGCCTCAGCAGCCAGTAGCTGTCTGAGTGAAGAAAAGCCTCTAGCTTCAGTGGGTTGGGAGCAAGAGGCAGAGCTGAAGGCCAAGGTTGAGGGGCTTTCACCCAGCCCCTAGAGCCTGGCACTTTGAACTTGGACTTAAAACCTCCAAACTGTAAGAGAATAAACTCCTATTTGTTAAGGCCACCCCATTTGTGGTATATTTTTGTCACAGTGGCACTAGGGACCCAGAACACTTACTTTGGACACCAGGAGGAACCCGTCGCTGGAGGAGGACGTCGTGTTTCGTAAAGTGGAGGGTCATGGAAGGTGAGGAAAGCCCTTAATCAGATGGACTGACACAGCGGCCACCACACTGGACTCAGATGCCAGTGATGACAGAGATGGCAGAGGACCAGAGCCCACTGGACGGCAACTAGCAACCATCACATCAAGTCAACAGAGCTGGTGACCCCGTGCTCGTATGCAGATCCCTACATAGTTATGGAGACTGCAGGGAAGACACCCAAACAGCAGCACACTAGCACTGGTTGTGTTTTGACTGGTGAGACTGTGCTTGTTTTTCTTCCTTTCCTTTCCCTTTTTTTAGTTTTGGCCCTTCCTCACTTGTCTGTAATCAGCACTCATTGTTTGATAGGGAAAAGGGAGTATCTTCTGTGTGTGTGTTTTTGGTCTTGAGCTGGTGAGTCTTAAACATGAAGTGAAGTCAACAGTATGTCAAGGACAGAGACTCTGTCACCAGCTAAGCGTCACAATGGGAGAGCCAGGAGGGCTTTTTGTCATCGTGGAAACCATTCCAGAGGCCACGAAATCGATGAGAACCGTTTCTAAACGTTTCTATTCCGGGAGCAAGGGTGCTGCCGCTCCTGGAGGGGCCAGTCCGTGTTTTACGTTACACCTTGGGCTCTGGTGGCTTGATTATGCACTGCTATTCTCAATCAACTTGCTGAATCTGTTGCCTGCTGGGAGGTGTTAAAAAAAGCCCTTTTTTAGAGAGATAATTGAATCTCTGAGCAAAGTGGAGTGTTTTATTTTTGGTGGGGATGCCTGGCTACATTTTACTTGAAAGGTGGCAGTTGTGTGGTGACGGTTTATAGCTTTATTTTATTTTTTATTTTGTTCTTGTTGAGAACACACGCAAGCACACAGACCCCAATTCAGCAGCTTCCCCTTGTCCTTTCAGTGACGCTGATGACCTGCTCCTGGTTCTGCAACCATTCTCACCCTCCTTTCTGGGCTGTTCCTCCTTCATCAACATAAACACTGCCCCCTAAGGTTCCTATCCATCGAGTCCCTGTGAGTCGAATCTGACTCCACAGCAGTGGTTGCATTGTTTATTTGTTGTCAATTTGATCCTGTGTAGATGGTTCTTAAAAAGAGAATAATGGTCAAGGCAGATTAATATTATTATTATTAGTTAAGATAAACTATTGTTTGGTTTTCAGAAGACTTCAGGGGATGTTTTTGGTTTAAGATTTCAAGATGATCTCAGGACCCCCAGGCTTCATGACTCCAGGAAGTCTGGATTCCATGAGAAATTGAAATTCCTTTCTGCCTTTTTCCCCTTTTGATTGGAATTCTTTCTTAGAATCTTTGATCAAAGTGTTCAGTAATGGTAGCCAGACCCCATTCAGTTCTGGGCTTTAGAGCTTTTTGATTTCCCTATTTTGCATTGGTTAAGAACAAGGTGTAGATACACAGAGAAGAAATTTGATTTGATAAATATTTATTCAAATCTGGGTGCCTCTGTTTGGAAGGAGGTGGAGTCATTAGATAGCAGGTCTGCTTAGAGACAAGGAATCCTTATGCAGTTTTGCAATGTCTGCACAGAGTCTTAGTTCCTTTGTTAGGCTGATGGTTCAGCCTGGCTATTGCTGTTGTTGTTGTTATGTGCCCTGAGTCTGATCCGACTCCTTGGGTTTCCGAGGTGGTATCACTACAAAAGTAGATTGCCCAACCTTCCTTCCGAGGAGTGGCTGGTGGGTTTGAACCGGCATCCTTCTGGTTAGCAGTCAAGTGATTTAGGCACTACTCTACCAGAGCTCCCTGCTCAGCCTAACAGGAGTCTCCAAGTCATCAAAGCTTAAAGGCTAGTGAGTCAGCCAGCTGGATCCTTTAGGTAAGATCAGGGGAAGGGTGTGTTACCCAGTATTGCTCTGTATTGATTGTAATTGTCAATGAACTCCTTAAAGGGACAGGGTGTTTTGGCAACATGTTACTTGGCTTCAGTCTTGTTAATAAGATCCAGTCTGAGAGTCTTTGAAGACAGTGAGCTCTGTCTGAGCAAACAGACATTTAAATAGAAATGGAAACTAGGCCATTCTGGAAAGTTCTCTGGCTCCTGATTCTTGGTGTCAACATCTGCACTCAGCAGGGACCCCAGGGAATTTAGAAAACGCAGTGAACTGTGCTCTGAACTACAAGGGTCTTCAAACCAAAACCCAGACTAGTTGTGTTGAGTGGATTCTGACTCATAGGGACCCCATGTGCATCAGTAGAACTGTGCTCTCTGGGGTCTCCAATGGCTGACTTTTCAGAAGTACAGCTCCAGGCTTTTCTTATGAGGTGCCTTTGGTTGGACTCGAACCACCACCAACCTTTTGGTTAATAACCAAGCGTATTAGCCATTTGTACCCCCCAGGGACTCCAGGAAGGGTCTTTAGAGGTCATTAACCCCAAAGCCCTCGGTTGTGGGTGAACAGTCTGCATTGAGTTCAAGTCACCCCCTAAGACAGTTCCTCTGTCCTCATCAGGAAAGATAGACCCAGTATACAGCTGCTCCACCAGCTTGAAGAAAAATATGTTTTGCTTTCGTAGATGTCCTCTCAGGGGTAAAGAGAAAAGGAAATGGGAGTAGGAGTTGCAAGGACAGTTTCTGCTCGATCAGGAAGAATTTGCTATCATTGCTTGATTTGCTGCAACCTTCAATTCAAGAGGCACGGCATGGATTCATTAAGCCCAAAGTGACAGGCAATGTATCAGAAAGTGCAGCTGATTAAGTCACAGAGATAAGTCAACGTCCACCAGGGATTTCTTCCATGAAGACCTAAAGCAGAGGTCTCCACTCAGCTCCGCTTACACCCAGCCATCTGAGATGCTTGTGGGGCAACAGCTGTGGGGAATGCCAGATGTGGGTGTGCTGTTGTTAACTGCCAAGTAAATTCATGGAAGTGACAACTAAAAGATCTGAAAAGAAGTCAGGTCACAAGTCTGAGGCTGATATAGTTGTTCTGGGAAGGCCTCCGGTTTGCCTCAGAGCTTCCTGGTAGGAAAAGGGAAAAGGGAAACATGATCAGTTGCATCCTTCTTATTGTCAAGGATGGGAACCCATCTGTGTCAGGTGTCTCTCCTTTGCAGCCTCAGATCAGTGGTAAAACCTTCTCTGCACCATGCTGTGTCCTAGGAAGCTGAGCCGCATCCATTGTACCAATGGGTTCCCGTGTCTTCCAGCTTCTAGCTGGGTTTGGCCCTTCGAGAGCTCTGGCATGGGATTAGAGGGAGGGATGAGAGTGAAATTGGGCTTTCTGTCCCCTGCCCTGCCCCCAGCTTCTTACCTCTTCAAGGTCAGGTCTCCTTGGGCTGCCTGTGTCCCACCAGTGAAAGATTGTCCCTCCCCACCTCTTTCCTCCCGGGTTCTGGGTACCCCTCCTTTCAGCCAGGGGTGATAACACATGGCTGCTGTTATCCACACCTTTGTAAATAGCTCTGTTGTAAATAAACCCTTGGAAAACTGGCCTATTTTGAGTGTGCCATCTGGCTCCTGTTGGGACCCCGACAGATACAATATACACTTCTTGGGAGAAGCAAGCTCTTCCTAGCCAGCCGTAAGTCCTAAAATAAGTGTCTCATGTGAAGTGTGATAGAGGGGATGGGATGGCGGGTGGACAATGTCTCCACAGAGAAAGTAAATGGGTTTTAGTGGGCTGTTGCCTTCAGATAATTATTGAGCCAAACTATGTGCCAAAGGCGCCCTGGTGGTACAGTGGTTAAGTGCTCGGCTGCTGACAGAAAGATCAGAGGTTTGAACCTACCAGCAGCTCCATGGGAGAAGGGTGTGACAGTTTGCTTCTATAAAAACTGACAGCCGTGGAAACAATATGGGGAAGTTCTACTCTGTCCTCTAGGGGCGCTGTGAGTCGGGATCCACTCCACTGCAGTGGGTTTGGTTTGGGCTTTGCTTCTGGAAAGATTGGAAAGATTAACAGCCTTGGAAACCCTATGGGGTGGTTCTCCTCTGTCCTCTGGGGGCGCTGTGAATTGGAATCGACTCACGGCAATGGGTTTTTGGTACTATGTACCAGGCACCACGCCAGACACTGGGGGACACAATCGTGAACACAACCCATTGAAGGCAGCTACGTGAGGGGCAGTACTAACGTGTCCCACGTTTCCTCAAACCTCAGCATCTGAGCCACTTAGGGAGCTTCTGGAAACATAAGTTGCTAGCCTCACTCCCAGTTTCTGATTGTCTGGGCTGGGGCCCGAGTACACGCATTTCCAACAAGCCCCTGAGCGATGCTGACACTACTTGTGTTGGTATCCCAGGCCTCCATAACAAAGTACCACAAATGGTGGCTTCACACAACAGGAATTGTCTGAAATGAAGATATCAGCAGGGCCACACTCCCTCTGCAGGCCCCCAGGGGGACCCTGCCTCACCTCTCCCAGCTTCCGGTGGTTGCCGCCAACGCTTGGTGTTCTTGGCCTGAAGACGCAGCACTGTGGTCTCTGCCCCTGCCTGCCTGTGGCCGCCATCCCTCTGCTGCCTGCCTCTGTGCGTGTCTTCTCCTCTTCTCATGAGGAAGTCGGTCGTATTGGATGAGGGCCCACCCAAAGGACCTCATCTTCATTTGATTGTAGCCACAAACACGCTGTTTCCAAATAAGACCCCATTCATGGTACTGCTGTTGTTGGCCTCTGTCAAGTCGATTCTCAACTCATAGTGAGTCCACACGACAGAACAGAACTTCCCCATGGGGTTTTCTGGGCTATCATCTCTACGGGAGCAGACGGCCATGTGTATTCAAACCACCCTCTCAGCTGGCAGCTGAACCACTGCGCTCCTTTCCGCAAGTCCTGGGAGTCAGCGTATCTTATGGGAGGACGCGATTCAGCTGACACCACTGGTCCAGGACCACAGTGATCTCTGGTGCTCTCGTCAGATCCCAAGGGGAACTCACACAACATCTTGGGATGACCCCTCGATCGATCCTACATCTTCACCTTGACTATCATAGGCCACCTGGGACAGTGGTCTCCTGGCAAGGCTCCCAAACCAAACCCAACCTACTGCCGTCAAATCAATTCTGACATATAGTGACCCTAGAGGACAGAGTAGAACTTCCCCCAGAGGGTTTCCAAGACTGTCAATCTTTACAGAAGCAGACTGTCACATCTTCCTCCTACAGAGTGGCTGGTAGGTTCAAACCACCGACCTTTCAGTTAGCAGCCAAGTGCCATAACTGCTGGGCCACCAGGCTTCTTTAGCCAGGGCCCAGGATACTAAAATCTCCCAGTGTTAGCTAACCCAGCCATGGTCTTTAGACAGCAGGAAGATATTCCCCTGTGAAAATGAAGGTGTCGGGTCCAGGACTTCCACTGGTATGGAAGAGCTTAGGAACAAGAGCTAGAGCAGAGGTTCAGTGTCTGAGCACCCCTTCTGTGTCCCTCACTGTGGCAGACACTGCTAACTGCCCCCCATACCTGTCATCCCTTTCTTCTGTAGTAAATACAAGCCCACGTCTTAGCTGGCCACACAGTCCCAGAACAAAGTCTACATTTCCCAGACTCCTTTGCAGCTAGGTATAGCCATGTGGGTAAGTTCTAAGCAATTACTTTTTTTTTTTTTAATTGGGATATAATTCACATACCATGAAACTCACCCCTTTACAGTGGACAATTCAGTGGTTTTCAGTATAATTCACAAAGTTGTGCGACCATCCCTGCTATCTAATTCCAGAATGGCCAATGAGTTTTAAGCTTCCAAGAAGTGTCCTGAAAAGATATCTTTGCCTCTCTTTCTATGTCTCTTCTTGCATTTTGTAACCTGGAATGTGACTGTGATGGCCGGAGTTCTGGCTGCCATCTTGGGCCATGAGGATGGGTCACACCCTAGAGCTGACAGAGTGGGAAGCTGGAAGGATCCAAGGCACCTGAGGCTTTCGTGCTGACATACCTGCCAAGACTGCCCACCCAGACTTCTAAGTGAGATAGAAAGAAACTTCTGGTTTGTTCAGGGCATTCTTCCTGGGGGTCACTGGTATTCCCAACAGAACCTAATGCTGATACTCAGACTGGGTTCTTAGTTGTAACCACAGAAACAAATTCTAACTGGTTTGAGCAGGACAAGGGATGTATTCAAACATACTAGGTAACTCACAGGGTCTCCAGGAAGATCGGAGACCCTGGCTTGGAATTTACACAATCAGGAACAAAGCTCCAAGTCACACTACAGAACTGGTTCAGCAGAAACATCACTATTCATGCTCCTAGAAGTGAGTAGTAACCCACTGAGGCCAGGCTGTGTAGCATTCAGATGCAGGAGCTACCACCCTCCTCCAAAGTGGGTATGCATGGTGCCTGCCCCTGCTTCTCTGAGCCTCTGGCCCAAACCCAGTGTGTATGCTTCTGATGGGTGGGATATAGGTCACCTGTCAGGATCTTCAAGGGAGGCTGGGAAAATGATGGCCAGGCTCCTATCATGGGGGCTGGGCAACTCTCCTATAGGAGACCTGGGTTCCATTTCCAGCCAGTGCACATCACACACAGATACCACAGATGGTCAGTGGAGGCTTGCACACTGCTGTGATGCTAAACAGGTCTCAGTGGAGCTTCAGAGTAAGATAGAGGAGGAAGGAAGTCCTGATGATTGACTTGTGAAAATCAGCCCATGAAAGTCCTGTGGATCACAGAGGTCCACTTGGCAGCCGATCACAGGCTGGCCCAGAACCAGAAGTGTTACAGTCCGTTGTGCACGGGGTCTGGATGAGTCGGGGGCCGGCTCGATGGCAGCGAACAACAACCCCAGCTCTGCCACCTCTAGCTGTGTGACTTTGGATCTGTCACCCTACTTCTCTGAGCCTCGTTTCCTCATCTGTAAGCGAGACATATTGGAACCTACCTATCTCTTTGGAAGGACCTCTGGTGGTGCAGTGGTTAAGGCATTTGGCTGCTAACCAAAAGGTTGGTGGTTTGAACCCACCAGCCGTTCCGTGGGAGAAAGATGAGGCAGTCTGCTTCTGTAAAGACTGACAGCCTTAGAAGCCCTATGGGCAGTTCTACTCTATCCTCTAGGATTGCTGTGAGTCAAAGTTGACTCGATGGCAGTGAGTTTATTTTTTTAGTTTATCTCTTTGCATTTCTGAGATGACTAAATGCAATAATGTATGGAATGTGTTTACACAGCTGGGTGTTCAATAAATGATGACAGTCACAAATGCAAGGACTCCAGTTGCCAGGCTGTGGTCAGATCCTCAGAGATAGGAGCCCTGCGCCCTGGACACCTGAAGGAAGAAGAAACTGTGGTCTCCCTTCTAGGAGAAGCCGGGCTGGGCCATGGGCATGTATCCCTGTGGTAGTTAAGGTTATGTGTCAGCTTGGCTGGGCCTGGTTTTGAGTGCAGGGCACCTGGATGTGGCTATTCCCCACGATGAGACTGATAATCAACTCCATGGTGGACTCTACTGGGGCAGCTGAGTAGCTGCCTTAGGGATATGGTCAGCCTGCCATGTTTCCTACCAATCTTGGGACTGTCTCTGGACTTGAACTAGTGACCTGCCTTGTTGTTCAGTAATATTGGGACTGTGCCATCTTATTTGTTGACCTGTCAGCCTCAGCAGCCAGAAGCTGCCTGAGTGAAGAGACACCGCTAGCTTCAGTGGGCCGGGAGCAAGAGGCAGAGCTGAAGTCCAAGGTCGAGGGGCTTTCACCCAGCCCCTAGAGCTGACACTTTGAACTCAGACTTCTAGCCTCAAAAGCTGTAAGAGAACAAACTCTTGTTGGTTAAAGTCACCCATTTGTGGTATTATCTGTCAGAACAGCACTAAGTAACCAAAGCAGTCCCCAAGGGGGCTTTTGGTGTGAATGCAGCAGTTACTGGATTTTCAAATAATTATAGCAAAAAAGAGCTTCCACCCCTGGGAGACAAAAATCACAACGGACCAGGGAGGGGCGTCAGCAGTCAGGTCTGGGCTCACCATTCTGGAAAACCCTTAGGCCTAGCAATGAGATTTTCCTTTCCCACCAATTTTTTGTTTTTCCTTAACCACCAAAAACTCCTGCCTGGGAAAAGTCTTCTAAGAAACACAAGCAGGGAGTCCTGGACGGACTGGAAGAATGGCCCAAGGAAGGAAGAGGGGAGGACCAGGAATGTGGCCCCCACCAGCCCCCCAGACGTCTCTGGGGCAGTCAGTCTAGGCTTCTCAAGCTGCCTTCCCTTGCTCTCTCCTGCCTTGGCTGCCCTGAAAGTCAGTAGTGATTTTAAAGCTGCAAAGACAGCTTGTAGGAGTCCTGAGTGCTCAGCTGCTGACAGGCTGGTGGTTCAAAGCCACCCAGTGGCTTCACTGGAGAAAGGCCTACTGATCTGCTCCCATAAAGATTTACAGCCCAGAAAACCCTACGGAAGCAGTTGTCTGTCCCATGGGGTCACCACGAGTTGGAATTCACGCAATAGCACACACCACCACCACAGCTTTTAGCTAAATAGCCTACCTTTGCAGCTGCTCTCCTCAAAGGGCGTGCTGGCCCAGTTAGGGAGTTCTGGGAGACCCTCACCTGTGAATGAGTGACCTCAGGCTGAGAGCATCCCTCCACACCCAAGGAGCCCACCCAAAGAACACTGGGCACAGTGCCTTCTTTCAGTTGAGAATCTAAAACAAACACTCCCCAACTGCAACAGCTTCTCCCCAACATCCATTCCCAACCTCCTCCTCCTTCCTGGCAGATCCCACATTTTCCTCAGGTATTCATGGACTCAGAAGGCCAGGTGGGGAAATGAGAGAAGCCTGAAACATAGCCCAGCCCATTTCCAACTCAAGGGAATGGAGGCTGATAAGTCTGAGACCAAAAACCAAACCAAACTCACTGCTGTCGAGTGGGATCCGACTCATAGCAACCCTTCCTTGGGTTTCTGAGGCAGTATCACTATGGAAGTAGATTGCCCAGTCTTCCTTCCAAGGAGTGGCCGGTGGGTTTGAACCACCAGCCTTCTGGTTATCAGTCAAATGCCTTAGGCACTACACCAACAGAGCTCCCCGGTCTAAGACAGTCATAGTAATTCCATTTCCTTGCCAGGGATTGGCTTAGGCACAAACATGTGACACTAGTCTATCCAATAAGATATCTAGTTCCTTAGACACCTTCATTGGAAGAGACAGACTCCGTCCCCTGGATATTGTTGTGTGAGAATGGGACACGTGAAGAAGAAGCCACCACTGAGGTCATCCTGAATCCCAGCCCGCTTGCTGACAGTGGCCCTGCTGACGCTGTTGAAGGCCTGGATACTCTGACCCATTCTCAGATGCCTTACTATGTAACCAAAACCAAACACTGCCATCGAGTCGGATCCAACTCAAAGGGAACCCTCCTTGGGTTTGAACCGCCAGCCTTCTGGTTAGTTAAATGCCTTAGGCATCACACCACCAGAGCTCCCTGCCTTGCTATATGTTCTGGTTACCTAGGAGCTCTGGTAGCATAGTGCCTAAGGCACTTGACTGCTCAACAGAAGGCTGGTGGTTCAAATCCACCAGCCACTCCTTGGAAGGAAGGTTGGACAATCCTACTTCCGTAGTGATACTGCCTCGGAAACCCAAGGAGGGGTCGCTATGAGTCGGGACCGACTCGACGGCAAACAACAACAACAAGTGCCACTCTGACAGGAATATACCACAAATGGGATGGCTTGAACAAACAGGAGTTTATTCTCTTACAGTTTGGAGGCTAGAAGTCCGAGTTCAAAGTGCCAGGCTCTAGGGGCTGTGTGAAAGCCCCTCGACTTTGGGCTTCAGTTCTGCCTCTTGCTCCCGGCCTACTGAAGCCAGCAGCTTTTCTTCACTCAGGCAACTACTGGCTGCTGAGGCTAACAAGCCCAAGGTCAACAAATAAAATGGCACAGTCCCCATGTTACCAAACCACGCGACAGGCCATTAATTCAAGTCCATTGTAAAGTCTCAAGGTCAGCAGAGCATGGCAGGCTGCTGAGCAACGACATGGCTACCTGCAGGGTCCAAGCATGCCATAGGCTAGAGACCATTCCCAAAGCTACTCCTTATATACAGGAAGCAGACCACATTCCCAAAGGCAGCTACTCAGCTGCTTGTGGTAGATCCCACCATGGAGTTGATTGCCAGTCTCATCATGGGGAATAACTACCACCCGCTGCCCAGCCACTCACCCAGGCCCAGCCAAGTTGACATACAACTTTAACTACCACACTATGTAAGGAAATAAATATCCTACAGTTTAACCCAACTTGTAGTAGAAAACATCCTGGTCTGTCAAGGGCCTCTGCCTTCTCTGAGTCCAGCCTGTGCACTGGACGCAATTACTCCCAGTTTGTGGTCAGCAAGACCAAGAAGAGGTGTTTCAAGGGAGAGAAGTGACATAGGACACATTGAAATCAGCTCAAACAAATAGTGGGACACTTTGGAAATTGACGCAGAGCACCTGAAGGAGAGCAAATAGGCTATTCCTGCGGAGCTTGCTGTGCCGAGGGAGTCAGCCACCATCACTTGGTTTGCCAGAGGCCTGAAGGCAGGCAGGGGAATGGGGCATTTTATAGAACACAGGAAGACTTCAGCTGTTCTCTGGTTGAAGACTATTGGCATTGGGAAGCTGGAGGCAGGCTAAATAGAAGTGGGAATTCCATGTGATTGGTTTGGGGAGTGTGTTTGGCCTTTTCTGGTTAGTCCTGAATTGGATGTGAGGACCAAAAACAGGGAAGCTGGCAGCCATGGACAAAGTCCTGACCATGTGGGCTGGTTGCCACAGAGGTTATGGGTCAGAGTTCTGTTGTCATGGGTGGTCTAGCCATTGTCTGTGTATTCAGAGGTAATTCATTCCTGCTTCAATAATGGTTTGATCCAGGAGCTCACACTTTATTTCTGCCCATATCTCCCTTCTACTTTGCAAGATGTAGACACCATCCTAAGACTGACTCCTATCAGTATACACAAAGACCTCCACCAAATGTCAGGGCTATATGCTTCTGACATGTCCAGTGATGGACTTCCGGAACACTGCTTGCAGACGCCTCCAACCCATGGCATACTGAGGGCCAAGTGGTAGGAGTCAACTGCCCAAGGCCCAGGCAGTAAGAAAGTTCACTCTCTATTGAGAATTTAATAACAATAATAAAATCGATCCAAAGTTAGCCTACTTTTCGTTACCACCTTGTGCCAGCAATTGTAAGCAGTGTCAGTGATTAAATACCCTTCTGCAAAAAAAAGTTCTCTTGGGAGCACGGTCCCCATGGGACTGCCGTAGCTGTGTGGTCAGTGGCGCGAGCCTCTGGGATGAGCTGCACTGAGGCCAAGCACTGGGCATGGCTGCTGGTGCTCTGCTCGGTGTTTGGGTGCGATGTCTTCAGGATGCTGCACCTACCCTTTTCCTCCTTCAGGTGCGGATTGCTGCAGAAGGACACTGAGTAGGAATCGCAGATGAGAGTGGAGATCCAGGATATGAGACAGGCGCTCTCCACCATCTCCATGATGGACCAGTTCGCCAGATACGCCAGACTGGACGGAAGGGTCAACCGGATGGCCGGTAAGCTCCAACCTCGTGAGAGCATGGACAGCTCAGGTGGGTTAGAAGTGTCACTTTGTCCACATTGCACTGGTGGCCTCGCTTACCTGGAAGTATTGCTCTGTGCCTGTGGTGTGGTTCCAAGTAAGTGGACCGCCCCACCAGACCACCTCCTGGCCTTTCCTCCTGGAGTAGAGGCTGGTGTTGGGATTACTGTTGCATTTGAGTCTGTAACAAAATCGTGGCTCAAAACCAAAGCCAACCCCACTGCCATCAAGTAGATTCCAACTCAGCAAACTCCACTGGGTTTGCAAGGCTGTAAATCTTCACAGAAGTAGATTGCCTCATCTTCCTCCCATGGAGAAGCTATTGAGTTTGAACCAGCGACCTTCTGGTTGGCAGCCACATGCCTTACCCGTGTGCCATAAGAGTTTCCGGAATTGTGGCAAGTGTGCTTTTTCCTCCCTTTCAGTTGAAAAGGAAGATGAATGCAGCTATGAAACTTATTAAATGGGTTTTCACTTATGATGATAAAAATCTGATTTAAGTATTTTTCCCCCTAAAAAACAAAAAGTACACGGGTTAGTTGCTTTGTTGAACACATTTGTTCTTGGACTTTATATGGGGTTCTTACATTAGAATCACGAGCTTGTACAGTCATCACTGAACCAGAAAGATAACTTATGATACTTGTGTCCCAGCCGACATCATCCTGGATTTATAAGAACTGTGTCATGTTACGGGCCATCTACCTGCTGTTTCTGGTGATGTTCTCTCCTGGCATATTTTTCCAGTTGCCAACTGGAAAGTCGAATTTTCTAACAATTTAAGTGCTCTAAGACTTGGTGCTGTTTTCAATCCAGATTATAAAGAAATTTAATTTTAACACCACTACTTGTTGTTGTTGTTGTTTGCCGTCGAGTCGGCCCCGACTCATAGTGACCCCT
>NW_006921593.1:11261702-11272230 GCF_000298275.1 Orycteropus afer afer
AGCTCCCCTCCCACTTCCTCCCCATAGTTACCTCTTCCCTGTGTCCTTCCCTCCCATACTCTCCTGCCCCCTGAGCTGTCTCCCTGTGCATACACTGCCCTTCTGTTCTCCCATGATTGATCTCTCCAAGGAGTGTATCTACCTCATGTAAGTGTTCAGCCCATACGTCAGTAAATAAGACCACTTTAAAAAGTTTTGTTGAGAAGTTTTATTTGATTGCTTCAGTTTTATGTTGGGTTTTAATAATGTACATGTCAATTCAAAAGAGCACATTTTTATTTCCTAGCGTTTCATAAGCATTGCATTCTGCAGCGAGGTTAGTTCAGAGAACCCCAGTGATACAGTGGGCCCTGCCATATGTGGACTCACCTCATAACAGTTCTGTGTTGCTGGTCTCCACGGTGGGTGCAGTTTGTGTCTCCACCCCCTTGTGGTACTACACGTTCCATGCTTGGTAATGGTTAAGAGAAGATAGAACTTGAGTTACTTCAGTTCTGTCCTTCCACGTGACTCCTGGGAGTTTTAATTTATGTTTAAAATTTGAAACACTACAAATTGCAAGGTGTGATGATTTTATTCAAGTGTCACTTTTAGATCATACATGAAATAATATTTCACGGAATTTGAATATCTTTAAAGGAGAAATCCTTATCTAAAGTGTTAACTGCTTAAAAACTGAAGAACAAATCCAGAAAGTAATAAACTGTGCATCATTATTACTGAAAATAATTTTGTCATATGGAAAACCAGTTGCCATTAAGCTGAGTCTGATGCACGGTGACCCCATGTGTGTCAGAATATAACCACGCTCCGTATGGGTTTCGATGGTTGTGACCTTTCATAAGTAGCTCTCCAGGCCTTTTCTTCTGAGATGCCTCCAGATGGATGTGAACCGTCAACCTTTTGGTTACTACCTCAACGCTTAACTGCTTGAGGTACCCAGGGACTTTGCCATATGTTGGGAGGTGCTGCGATAATCCAGCTGGTGTCAGGTATTGTTGGCACACCACACCCCAGAGCAGTGGCCAGAGACTGGGAGTAAGCCCTATAATGTAGGCCCCACAGCCCACCCCAAGGCAGGGAAGGAGGACGCATCCATTAGAACACGTGGACTCATGGGTGGTTGCCAGGACTTGGGGGCAGGGGGAATGATTGCCTCATGAGTTCCAAGGTTCCTTTTGAGTTGGTGAAAATGTTTTGGGACTAGATAGAGTCAGTGGTTGCACAACATTGTAAATATACTAAAGGCCACTGAATTGCACATTTTAAAATGATTAATTTTACATTATGGGACTGTCACCTCAATAAGGAAAAAGAAACGGACAAGCAAGTCCATGGGCCACCTGGAAGAGGTACCACCACCTGGAGAACGGTCGGAGCTGTTAGCTAGAGAAGGGGCAGTGGATGGCGGGAAACCTCCTCCGTGTCCGCCTGAGAGGTGACCTGCTGAACCAGCCAGGCAGCAGACTGAGCAGCCTGGACCAAGGACAGATCCCCCGGATGCTGACCTGGGAAGCAAAGCCAGGGACCCAGCCGTGAGGGGCTTCCTTTGCAGGCAAAATGCCCTCTAACCTCTGACCCTTAGGGGCAGGGGTGCTGGGCTTTGCTGGGGTTGATACCATTCCTTATGTTTTTCTTCCCTGTGTTTTGGACTGGAGGAGCCCTGGTGGTACAGTGGTTAGGTGATTGGCTGTTAACTGAAAGGATTTCAGTTCAAAGCTAGGAGCCACTCTGCAAGAGAAAGATGTGGCAGTCTGCTTCCATAAAGATTACCAAAACCCAAACACCAAACCCACTGCCAAATTGAGTTGATTCTGACTCCTAGCAACCCTGTAAGACAGGAAGACAGCCACCTGGCCAACTGACTGGAAGAGATCCATGTTTGTGCCCATTCCAAAGAAAAGTGATCCAACAGAATGCAGAAATTGTCAAACAACATCATAAGTATCACATGAAAGAACAATTTTGCTGAAGATAATTCAAAAACAGTTGCAGCAGTACATTGACAAGGAACTGCCAGAAGTTCAAGCTGAATTCGGAAGAGGACATGCAATGAAGGGCATCATTGCTGATGTCTGATGAGTCTTAGCTAGCAAGATGTTTACCTGTGTGTTATTGACTTGCAAAGGCACTTGACTGTGGATCATAACAAATTATGGATAACATTGCAAAGAACAGGAATTCCAAACACTTAACTGTGCTCATGAGGAACTGCACATAGACCAAGAGGCAGTCATTCAAACAGAACAGGGAATTATTATGTGGTTTAAAATCAGGAAAGGAGTGCATCAGGGTTGTGTCCTTCACCATGTTATTCAGTCTGTGTGCTGAGCAAATAATCCAAGAAGCTGGACTATATGAAGAAGCACGTGGCATCAAATTTGGAGGTATACTCCTTAACAACTTGTGATATGCAGATGACACAACCTTGCTTACTGAAAATGAAGAGGACTTAAAGCACTCACTGATGAAGATCAAAGACTACAGTCTTCAGTAGGGATTGCACTTCAACATAAAGAAAACAAAAATCCTCACAACTGGACCAGAAGGCAACACCACGATAAATGCAGAGAATATTGAAGTTGTCACGGATTTCATTTGACAAGCATACCATGTTTTATTGTTCTTTACAGGTATTGTGTTTTTTTTCAAATTGAAGTTTTGTGCCAACCCTGTGTTGAGGAAGTCCATCTGGCACCATTTTGCTAAGAGTTTGTGCTTACTTCCTGTCTCTGTGTCACATTTCTGTATTTCTCACCATGTTTCAAGCTTTTTCCTCATACTATTGCACACTCAGACTACAGCATGGTGTTCACATAGCTTTCATATGCGCTGGGAGACCAAAAAATGTGCAGGACTCTCTTTATTGCGATATTTGCTTTATCGCAGTGGCCTGGAACCAAACCTGCAATATCTCTGAGGTATGCCAGTACTTGGGTCCACAATCAACACCCGTGGAAGCAGCCATCAAAAAAATCAAACGATCTTGCATTGAGCAAATCTGCTGCAAAGAGCCTCTTTAGAGTGTTAAAAAGCAAAGATGTCACCTTGAGGGCTAAGGTGCACCAGGCCCAAGCCATGGTATTTTCACTAGCCTTTTATGAGTGTGAAAGCTGGACAACGAATAAGGAAGGCCAAAGAGAATTGATGCCTTTGAATTACGGTGTTGGCGAAGAATATTAAATATACTGTGGGCCATCAGAAGAACGAACAAATCTGTCTTGGAAGAAGTACAGCCAGAATGCGCCTTAGAAATGAGATGGGGAGACGTTATCTCACGTGCTTCGGTCACATTGCCAGGAGGGACCAGTCCCTGGAGAAGGACATCCTGATTGGTAAGTTAGAGGGTCAGCTAAGCAGACCTCAGTGAGATGGCCTGACACAGTGGCTGCAACAATGGGCTCAAACAGCAATGATTTTGCGGATGGCGCAGGACGGGCAGTGTTTCATCCTGTTGTACACGGGGTCGCTATGAGTCAGAATTGACTCGATGGCACCAAACAACAAGAGGCCCGAGTGGAACTGCCCCAGCAGCTTTTCAAGGCTGTAAATCTTTACGGAAGCAGATCACCACATCTTTCTCTTCTGTGGAATGGCTGGTGGGTTTGAACCACTGACGTTTTGATTAACAGTCAAGCACTTAACCACTGTGCCCAACCTTGAAAACCCTATGATGGTTCACTGAGTCAGAATTGACAGCCATGAGTTTAGTTGAGTTTTGTTGTTGTTGTTTTTATTGTTTGGTTTTGTATTGGTTCTGACAGTCCTTCACTCACTCACTCGGCCCCACCCTCAGGCTGGGAGGTGTAGGTGGTAAACACATCCGTCCCCACACCATGCAGGATATCATAGGCCCGGAGCTCAGTGACTATTGAATGATGAGGAGTCTGAGGTCAACTCCTTGCAGCCTCACAGCCCTCCACTTAGTGCCCCACAAGTCCTGACAGGTGACCCAAACAAATCCATTCCAGGTGGCCACCAGGGGTTTGCGTGGGCCCACCCACTCCCTTTTCCTCCCCCCACCCCCACCTCCCAATGCCATCTCCACAGTTTTCACCCTCCAGGGCCTGCCATGGGGCTGCACCCACTTCAGGCCCTAATTATCACCTCCCAGTATGGCCCTGAGCAGGAACTAGACTTCCTGCTGGTAGCACATTCCTTCCCAAGCAGCCACCCCAGAAACTGGTCAATTTCCCCATTCCAAGGGGGACTGAAAGGGTGTGAGTGTAGGGGAGGGGGCCACCAAGAATACCTGGGTCCCTGCAGAGGAAGAGGAGTGATGGCGGCCACCATGGGTTTGACTGGTTGTCAATGCCCAATCTTCCCCACTAGGACAGAGGGCCCAGGGCCCTTGGTTTAGTTTCTGTGGAGGTGAAAAAGCCTGCGTTGGGCTAAACCTGAAAAACAAGCCCAGCCCTATACTTATGAGCTCACGGAATTCTTTGGTTTGCCCTTGGCTCAGAGATAAAGCCTCCTAATCTAAATTCTTGAGGAGAAATGTTCACATGAAATCCTTAGGAGGGGGCTAAAGGCAAGGACTGTTGGTATTTCCTCAGACACTTCCCAGCTGAGGAGAATCACAGCACGCTAGAAGGCAGGTGAGGGGAGCCCAGATTGGAGCCCTGTGAAGGGCTCGCTCCCCAGGGACCGTGAGGCCTTCGTAGGCAAGGCCTGGGTCCCTGTGCCAAGCTCAGCACTGCCCTGTCAGAACTTGAGGACATCTGCTGCGTGAAGGGACTTCTCTGTCTGCGTCTCTCCATCTCCCTGGTGCCTCTTGGCCCAGGCCCTGCCATTTCTTGCCTACAGACTGCAGGAGTCCACTCCACCACCTCCTTGCTTGACCTCCCCAGCCTGTCCCACACACACCCCCACAGCTCGAAGGAACTTTAGGTCAGATCATGTCACCTGTCGTCCTCCTGTAGCCTCCCCTCCCCCAGAGTTTTCCCAAGACCACCATTAACAACTCGTTGCAGTGCGGTTGATTCTGACTTAATGGCCACCCCATCTGTGTCAAACTGGAGCTAGACTCCACAGGCTGTGGAGAAAAATCAGTGGCTCATCTTTCACAAATAGATAGCCAGGGCTTTCTTTTGAGGTTCCCTGGGGGGATTCGAACCTCCAGCCTTTTGGTTCACAGCCGAGTGCGTTAACCGTTCACACCACCCAGGGACTCCCTTCCCATGACACTCTAAATCTACCATCTTCCCACAGCATGGAGGCCCCACGTGATCTGGCCCCTACCTAACCCTCCACCCACCTCCTTCCATTCTTCCCTCACTTGCTGGACTCCATTCAAGAACTGTCATTTCCTTGAAAACTTTCATTTCTGGAAGTTTCTGTTCCAAGAAAACCTGCCAAGCCTGTTTGCACCTCAGGACCTTGTGGTGTTGTTCTCTCTTCCTAAATGCTCTTCCTCTAGAGTGGTCGTTCTCAAGAGGCGCCATTTTGTCTCTCTCTCTCTCTCTCACACACACACACACACATACACACAAATAAACCCAAAGACGTTAGCCTATGCCTGGAGATATTTCTGATCCTCACAGTGTCAGAGGGAAGAGGGGAGGTGCTTCAGCCATCTAGTGGGTGGAGATCAGAGAAATGGTTCACCATCCTACAGTGTGCTAGACAGCCCTCACCACAAAGGACTACGCAGCCAAAATGTCATAGTGCCAAGATGGAGAACTCCAGTTCTAGATCCTTCCGTAGACCAATCCTTCTAGCCTTTCAGGCCTCAACTCAAATGCCACCTCCTCAAAGACACCGTCCGTAGCCATCCTTGGCCGACCTGCTGTCGTTCCTCTTCACATTCCCTGGCTTCACTTTCTTCACGGTCCCTGTTGTTCTTTGAAAACAACTTGCTTATTTCTGCTTGTTTATTACGTGCCTTCCTCTGCTAGGACATCCCTGTGGATTTTCTCAGCCACCACAGATGCACATTTCTTTATCGTCTCACCGTCGCCACCCCTCCCCTAGCGCTCACCCCCACAGTCCTCAGGCAGTCATTAATGGAAGCTTTGTTCTTTTCCATTTAGCAACAGATCCTGTTTTCCTCTCCTGGGTCTCTGTGTGGAGGTGAGCGTGGCCGGCCTGGGCCTGTCTGAATGATCGTCATTCTGTGCGGTTTTATTGGCACTTCCTAGTCTCGCCAAGGCTGTGAGGGCGGCGCTTGAGACATCTGCCTGTTGTTACATGGAACACATTGCTGAGGCTGAATCAATAGGACCGTTCCCCCTGAACACACCGCACCCACCGGGCACCTCCTTCTGGGACAGACACAAGCATAGAACCAGGAGATGCTTGCGCTGACGCCTCAGCAAAGACCCACACCTCCACTTGCTTCAGGATTAGAGCCCCACAGTGACAGAAGGGTGGCCCCCTTGGTTCTGACCCTCACTACCATGCCTTCTTACATGAGTCACCTGACCACCCAAAGCTTCATTTTCTTCCTCAGTGAAACAGGATCATAGTGCTGGCCTATTTACCAGACTGCTGTCGGGAGTAAATGGGGGTAGAGAAAGTGTTTTTGAGCGCTGCAGATATGCCCGCCCACCTGTCATTGGTTGCACTGTGGTGACTTGTATGTGGCTGTGACGCTGGAAGGTATGACGTCGGTGGTTGAAACACCAGTACAGTGGGCAGATTTCAGAGGCGCTTCTACACTGAGACAGACTAGGAAGAAAGTCCTGGCGGTCTAGTTCTGAATACAGGGCAAGAAGAGGAGCCCCCTGGGTTGGAAGGCACTCAAAGTACACAGTGACGACAACTATGGACTCGAGCACACCAGCAGTCATGAAGATGGTGCGGAGCCGGGAGCCATTTCGTTCTGTTGTGTGTGGGGTCACCATCCAGGAGTCAGAGCCAAGTTGACGGGAACCGACAACCACAGAAGATGAGCCATGTATCGATCTTGTTGAATCCTCACCACAACTCTTTGACACTGGTTCCGGTACAGCTATTTTACAGTTCAGGAAACCGAGGCCCAGAGAGATTACGTAACTTGTCCCAGGTTACACCACTGCTACGTAAGATGCTGCAGTTGGAACCCGGGTTTGCCTGACTCTCAAACCCAGGTGTCACCAGGGAAGCCTAGCAAACATCACATATATGATGGCGCCTGGAAGAGCCCCAGGAAGTATTCGTTCAAGTCTTCTTTACAATAGGTGGAGCCATACAACGTGTCTGACAGACCATGTTACTTTCACCACAAAGACTTGCAGGTCTACAGCTTAGGACATCTTTTATTCAAGTCTGCAAACATTTATTGTGTACCTACCATGGGCCTCTGGGTGGTACAGTAAACACACTCAATTGCTAACCAAAAAGTGGGAGGTTCACGTCTATCCAGAGGGACCTTGGAAGGAAGCCCTGGTGATCCACTTTTGAAAAACCAGCCACGGAGAACCCAACGGAGCACAGTTCTCTGACACCCATGGTGTGACCACGAGTCGGAATTGACTTGAAGGCAGCTGGCTTTGTTGTTGTTGTTAGGCACCCTTGAGGCCGTTCTGACTCAGTGACCCCATGTACAACAGGACAAAGCGTGGCCCAGTCCTGAGCCATCATCACGATCCTTGCCGTGTGTGAGCCCATTGTTGCCGCCGCTGTGTCAGTCCACGTCACCGAGGGGCTTCCTCTCTTGCGCTGTCCCTCTCCTTGACCAACCATGATATTCTTCTCCAGGGACTGAAGTCTTCTGACACCATGGCCAAAGTAGGAGAGATGAAGTCTGACCATTCTTGCTCCTAAGGAACATTCCAGTTGTACTTCCAAGACACATTTGTTTGTTCTTCTGGCAGGCCGTCATATATTCAATAATCTTCACCAACACCGTCATTTAAGGCATCAATTCTTTGGTCTTCCTTATTCCTTGCCCAGCTTTCACATGTATATGAGGCTATGGCAAAGACAGTGGCTTGGGCCAGGCCCACCTTAGTCTTCAAAGCCACGTCTTAGCTCTTTAACACTTTAAAAAGGTCCTGTGCAGCTCATTTGCCTGATGTCGTTTGATCTCTTGACTGCTGCTTCCACAGGCGTTGACTGTGGACCCAAGGAAAATGAAATCCTTGACAACTTCAATCTTTTCTCCATTTATCATGATGTTTCTTATTGGTCCAGTAGGATTTTGTTTTCTTTATGTCGAGGTGTAACCCACACTGAAGGCTGTAGTCTTTGATCTTCATCAGTGAGTGCTTCAAGTCTTCCTTGTCTTCAGCCAGCAAGGTTATGTCATCTGATGCATATCGAGTTGGCCTCCAGTCCTGGCCACACTCAGCTATAATGGCCATGACAGCTGGGATTCTGAGGCTGACAGTGTATCCAGTACTATGCTGAGTGCTTTACATGCATTGAATTATTGACTTTTGCCAGGAATTCTATGAAGTACGTACTGTGGGTAGTGTACTCACCTCAGAGGTCAGAAGACTGAGGTGTTGGAAAAATTGTTCTTTTGTCCAAAGCCACACACCGTCCAGCAGAAGAGCCGGGATTGTCCGTGGGCATTTTGTCTGCAGAGCTGGGAGCTCACATGCTGTGGCTGTGAATTTCCAATGTTGTGAGAAACCGTCTCCTCATCGATGGGGGAAGGACATGCTGGAAGGATAAACACCCAAATGTTAACTCTGCTTCTGTGTGGGTGGGAAGAGGATGTTCCACATTCTCTACACATTTATATTCTAGAGTAAAACAAGTTTATGAAGTAGGTTATCAAATAATGACCATATGCTGTATAAAAGTCCTCACTGACGTGTTACAAAGCTCTCTCCTCTCTTGGGGTCTCCAAGTGGTTTGTAATCCCAAGCTCTTCGAGTCCCCATGAAGACACACACACAACTGCCTAGAGCAGTGCTGGGCCCCGGGCGACGCCCCACAACCCTTGGTGGTGGACGACTGCAGCTGAAGTGTAACGAAGCCACTTCTGAAATGAATTTCCACAGGGCGGGCCCTGACTCTCTCTTCACACCTGAGGCGCCCCACAGAGCGCACCACCAAATAGGCCACCAGGTGGCGCCCGGGAGCCTGGTTTGACCTCAGAGTCCCGCCCCCGCAAGGGAACCCTGGTTGCCTTGGATACAGCTGGGTGGGGGTGGCGCCAAATCTGCTCTGGGTGGAGGGTGGTGAGTCCCATCCTCCCACCCCGTTTCCCCCAATCCTGTCGCCCCCTCACCTCCAGGCATGGGTTTCCCTGTCTTTAAAACGAGAGAAACTTTTCGACGCTGTTTTTTTGTTTTGTTTTGTTTTTAAGTGGACAAGTTCAAACATACTGAAAACTATGTTGTTGTGTGTTATTAAGTCAATTCGACTCCGGCTACCCCGTGGGCCGAGTGAACCGCTCCCGAGGGCTTTCTGTGCTGTGCATCTTTATGGGAGAGCAGCAAGTCTTCTTCCCTCGAGGCTGCCAGTGGATTGAACAGAAGACTGTGGGCGTGCACTCTGTACCCAGAATTAATATCTGCTAGCATCTTTGTCTTCTGTGTTTTTATTTTCTATCCCCTTTGCCTCCCTCCTGAATTCCTCCCTGTACCTGTGAATAAGGCCCCTGAGTGGCACACAGTTACTGCTCCATTACTGACCTAAAGGTTGGCAGTTCAAACCCATCTGGAAGTTCTGCGGACGAAAGGACTGGCTGACTGCTTCCGTAAAGATTATAGCCACTTTCCTGAATTTTTAGGTCGCTATCCTTAAAAAAAGGGAAGATATTGTGGGGAGGATGTGTTTTCAAATGTGCATTTTACACTGTACACAGTATTCACATTTCTTTCCATGCAATATTCTGCTGATGAAATTTCTTTTCAGTACATGGTCCCTTCAACTGTCTTATATAACTCTTCATTTTGCTAGATTGTCTTTTTTTTTTAATTTGGGCATTTAGATTGTCAGTGATGTTCTGCAGTGGACATCTTTGTACTCCTGTTGGCCTATGTAAGAGACGCTCTGGGGAATGTGTCTCAAAACACCACATCCGGGTGGGAGGTGTGAGTATCTTCAGTTCAGGAGAGATGGCAGTTGATCTGGAAGCAGCCAGAGCTATTCACACTCCCACCCTGTCCTCACCAATACTTGGTAGTGTCACCTGCCCATTTCCCAGCACTAGATTGTCCTGCCTGCTGCTCAGGGAGGTAAGACGAGGCCCTTGGCCAACGGTGGCTGATCCTTGGGTAGAATCCCCAGGAGACATTCACAAATATGTCTTGCTCGGAATCAGAGAAGGTCCTGGACAGAATGGGAGAAAAATGTAGAACAAAATTCAAAATCGTAAAGACTGGACTGTTTGGTCAGATGGAGGCTGGTGGAATCCCCGAGACTGTGACCCCTCAAACCTAGAACTGAAGGCCCCCCCCCCCGAGAATCACCTTGCAGCCAGACGACAGACGGGCCTGTAGAGGAATGTACTCCTCAGAACAGTTAACTACACGAGGCCGAAAGGGCAGCATTTGCCCAAAAACAAAGCTCAGAAGGCGAGAGTCAGGAAAGAAGGATAAATGGGTACAGGGAACCCAGGCAGGAAGTGGGAAGAGTGCTGTTACATTGA
>NW_006921593.1:11272696-11274139 GCF_000298275.1 Orycteropus afer afer
ACCAGCCACTCTGCAGAAGGAAGACTGTGCGGTCTACTTCCATAAAGCTTCCCCACCTCAGAAGCCCAGTGAGGGTTGCTGTGAGTCAGAATCCACTCGATGGCAGTGAGTTTGTATGCTGGCCCTCGGAATGAATGCCCCGGCCACAGTCCTTTGCCACCTCTGACCCCACAGCCAGGCCTCTTTCCCCGCCGCGCCCTTTACCCGTCTGTGTGCAGCAGGGTCGACCAACAGGGCCAGCTCCACGGCTGCACGACAGGGCCCGTGCCCAGGAGTCCTTCACTTGCTTTAAGGCGCTGCCGTTGCTATCTTGAAATTCTTAACCATTTAGAGCTTGAGTTTGCCAAGTGACGTCTGATGGGACAGTGGGACACACGATGAACACAAGTGTGAGCGGGTGTCCATTCTAACTTGCGACTGAACTTGGGCGCAGTGTTTATGGCGCTGTGGCGCCACGAGCTCAGAGGGCAGGGAGATTCAGTGAGTTTGCTGGAGGTGCTGCTGCTGAGTCCATTCTGACTCATAGCGACCCACCGTGATGGAAAACCATGGGGGCTTCTAGGCTGTGATCGTCAGGGGACAGATGCCCAGGTCTCTCACTTGAGGAGCTGCTGGTGGGTTTGAACTGCCAAGCGTTAGGTTGGAAGCTGAGCGCTTAACCTTGTGCATGTGAGTAGCGGCCACCAAACCGGATGATGCAGCTCCGGAACCTTTTCACCGTCCCAGGCACAGCGCGACTGACCTCTAGGCCTGGCGTACAGGCAGACTTCATTGTATGGCACTTCTCTTGATTGTGCTTCACAGATACATTTTTACACATTGAAGTTCTGTGGCAACCTTGCATCAAGCAAGGCTAGCGGCCATTTTTCTAGCAGCATGTACTCACTTCCTGTCTCCAGCTCCCATTTTGATCATTCTCACGTATTTCAAACTTTTGCACACTTAATAGATGACCAAACCAAAACCATCCAGAAATCAGTGACACACTGGAACAGCCTGGAAAGCTATTTACTGCTATCCATCCAACAGACCTGACTCAGAGTGGCCCCCACAGAGTTTCCAAGTCTGTATAAATCTTCCCGGAAGCAGGCTGCCTCTTCTTTCTCCGCTGCAGTGGCTCGTGGGTTTGAACCACTGACCACTGACCTTTGGTTAACAGTCCAATGGCTTAACTATGTTGTTGTTGTTGTTAGGTGCCGTCGAGTTGGACTTGACTCAGCTACTCCTCCTTGGGTTTCTGAGGCAGTGTCACTACGGAAGTAGATGGCCCAACCTTCCTTCTGAGGAGTGGCTGGTGGGTTTGGACCACCAGCCTTTTGGTTAGCAGTCAAATGCCTTAGGTACTACGCTACCAGAGGTCCTTTAATAGGTGACAGTGTAGTGTAAGCATAGCTTTTACAAGCACTGGGAAGCCCAGTAGTCAGCTGACTTTATTGTGGCACT
>NW_006921593.1:11274459-11281832 GCF_000298275.1 Orycteropus afer afer
AGAACCCACAATCTCTCTGAGGCCTGCCCATGTGTATCCAGGAATAGGTTTCCTCCTCAGTCCCAACCCGCATCTTAGGTGCAGCTCAGCCTCTGCCCATCCCTGACCCTTGCCTTGTAAGGGCAGACTGTCTCTGGAGGAACCCCAGGGGACCTGGCAAATGGATCATCTATTCAGAGGGCATGTGATGGGCAGGCCTGGGCAGCCGCAGCTTGCTTGGCTGGGAGGGGCTGGGCTCTGTCGGCACCTGCGGGGGTCCAGGAGTGAGTGACTGGCCAGGAATGCGAATCCCCAGTGTTCTTGAGGACAAGTGCCCAAACCTCTTTTTATTGCTGATGCCAGTCTCTCCCCACTTAAGAAAGGCCACAGTTTTCACACTTACCCTGTGTAGCCTGGGGCTTTTCTTACCCTTACGTAAGCCTGTCTCACACTGAGCTCACAGCTCTTCAGACCAAATTAAAACACTAGCGACCCACTCATGAGGCTGCAGATAGAGGCTCCAAACAGGCCACCCCAGCAGAGGCCAAAACCATAGCTGGGATGTGTCAAGGTTCACTGCACATGGGTCTGTAAGTGACTTACATCCAGTGGTGTGTTGGTCAAGGCTTGGTGTCACTATGATGGCTGAACAGGTTTCAACAGAGCTTCCAGACTGAGATGGACCAAGAGCAAAGGCTGGTGATCACTTCCAAAAAGCAGCCAATGAGAACTCTGTAGAACCCAAGGGCCCAGTCTGCACCCAGTCCTGGGGGTGGCGTAGGCCTGGCGGAAGCCTGATTTGTGACTGTTGCCAGGTGCCATGCTGTGAGTACGCCCACTGGGGCGGATTTTAAGTTCCCAGCATGATGTGGCTGAATGCAGACTTGGGAAGAGAAGTGCGGTTATCAGTTGCTGTTGAGTCAGTCCCCAGCTCATGGTGACCCAGGCACAACAGGATGAAGTGCTGCCCAGTCCTGGGCCACCCCCGTGACGGGTTGTGGATTGGACTGTTGAAATCCATAGGGTTCTCACTGCTAGCTTTTGCCTATAGATCTCCAGGCCTTTCCTCCTACTCTGCCTTAGTCTGTTCAGCGTCATAGCAACACATAGCCCACTTGTGTCGGTGAATGTTGTGTGTCAACTCAGCAAGGCTGTGATTCTCGGTGGTTGACACTGGAGTGGGTGCTCCTTCTTAATGTAGTATAATGTAATCATGCTCATGATGTGATTTGATGTGAGCAGCCAATCAGCGGAAAGAGGAGTTCCTTGGGGGTGTGGCCTGCCTCCAGTATATAAATGGATGTGATGGTAAAGCTCATTTCCTCTCTCGATCCTGCCCTTTTCTCATCACCTGCTCCCTGGTTCTTGTCTGCTGAAGTCTTCAGTCTACTGCCTAATCTGTAGATTGTGGGTTCATCAGCCCCCACAACCCCCTGAGCCTGCAGAGGTCTCCAGCTTGCCATCTGACCCATGGATTTGGGACTTCCTGTAGCTCCAGGTCTGCTCACCTGCATGGGCCCCTCTAAGGCCCAAGAAAGACCCTAGTGATGTATTCATATGGCCATACATATTTTTAGTTTCATGTGTGTGTGTGTGTGTATACATATATATAATTACATTGTGCTTTTGATGAGTTTACCTAGCAGGTTAGGCTCCCGTTTAGCAATTACTACACAAATTGTTCAGTGACATTGGTTACATTTTTCACAGTGTATCAACATTCTCATTAATTCTGCTCTGGACATTCCCTGTTCCCTTACCGTCTCATCTTTGCCTTAGAGTCATCATTGATCTTTGGTCTCATGCAGATGATTTTTTGAAGGTGTGCAGTCCTCACAGGTGATACTCATTATTTTCTGAGCCAATTTGTTATTTTGCTAAAAGAAGAACTTGGGATAGTTTCAGTTCAAGGTTTAAAGATGATCTCAGGGCAATAGTCAGATAATCCTCTAGTCTCAACTGGCCCCTAAGTCTACACTTCTTAAGAATTTGAGTTCTGTTCCACATTTTTCTCACATTCTATTAGAATCCATCTCTTGTGACCCTGATCAGAATGGTATAAAAAGTCACTGTATTTTAACAGGTTAAGGCCACTCCAACATCCCCTGTCTTGTGCTTCCCTTCGTGTGGAGTGGCAATGGAGGGACCGTGGGCATTTTTTGGGTCTGGCCAAGGGAAATTAGAGTTGAAGGTAAATTGAGTTCAGGCAAGGAACCCTGATGACCCAGTAGTTAAGCACTCAGCTGCTAATTAGAAGGTTAGTGGTTGTACCCACCAGCCACTCCACAGGAGAAAGATGTGGCAGTCTGCTTCTGTAAAGATTACAACTTTGGAAATCCTTTGGGGCAGTTCTGCTCTGTCTTAGAGGGTCAATATGAGTCACAGTTGACTCAGTGGCAATGGGTTTGGTTTTGGTTTTAGTTCAGGCTTAGTGGGGTACACGTAAGAGTGGAGTATACCTTGGTGGGGTACACCTAGGTGGTTTGCAGCCACTCCCATGAATAGTGGGAGCTCTGGTGGCATAGTGCCTAAGGCATTTGACTGCTAACCAGAAGGCTGGAGGTTCAAGCCCACCAGCCACTCCTCAGAAGGAAGACTGGGCAATCTACTTCTGTAGAGATGCTGCCTCGGAAACCCAAGAAGGAGTCATTATGAGTCGAAAACAAATAGTCCAGTTGTTCTAGTATTGCTGACGTATAATTGGCTTCCACCCATGCACTGGGCCAACCCAGCTGACATCATGATATGGAGTTGCTGGGTCAAGGTCACATCAGAATATGAATATGGCCCACAGAAGCTCATGGATAGTGGAGGAGACACAAGGCTTAAGGGGAATGTTTGGGTTCTCCAGTGCTGCTCTAATAGGAGATCCACAAGTGGCTGGCTTTAACACACAGGAGTTTATTCTCACAGTTTTGGAGGCTAGAAGTCCGAGTTCAAAGTGCCAGCTCTAGGGACTGGGGGAAAACCTCTCAACCTTGGGCTTCAGCTCTGCCTCTTGCTCCTGGCCCACTGAAACTGGAGGCTTCTTTTAACTCAGACAGCTGCTGGCTGCTGAGGCTGACAAACCCAAGGTCAACAAACAAAATGGCACAGGCTCACAATTAACAAACAACATGGCAGGCCACTGGTTCAAGACCGGGAACAATCCTAAGATTGCAGACAGCTTGGCAGGCTGCTGAATGGAAACTCGGCTACATGCAGGGTCCAGGCATGCCCAAAAGCTGCAGAGACCTTTTTTCAATGCTTCTCCTTATATACTGGAAGCAGACCACATCCCTAAGACAGCTACTTAGCTGCTCCAGGAGATTCCACCAAGGAGCTGATTACTAGTCTCATCATGGGTTATAACTACTTCCAGCTACTCAGCCACTCAAAACCAGGCCCAGCCAAGTTGACACACAACTACCACAGGGTATGACTGTGCACATGGCCCTTGACAGATGGAATACACAGGAATCAAGTGGATTACATCTGCGGAAAGAATGATGAAGAAGTTCAATATCATCAGTTAAAACAGACCATCAATTGCTCATATGCAAGTTCAAGCTGAAGCTGGAGAAAACTGAAACAAGCCCATGAGAGCCAAAATGAGAGTTTTAGTATATCCCACCTGATTTCACACACTGAACTCCAGTGACCAAAGACCAGACGAGTTGTGGGATGGCATCAAGGACATCATACATGAAGAAAGCAAAAGTTCATTAAAAAGTCAGGAAAGGAAGAGAAGATCAAAATGGGTGTCAGAAGAGACTCTGAAACTTGCTCTTGAATGGAGAGCAGCTAAAGCTAATGGAAGAAATGGTGAAGTAAAAGAGCTAAACAGAAGATTTCAAAGGGTAGCTCAAGAAGATAGAGGAAAGCATTATAGTGAAATGTGCAAAGACCTGAAGTTAGAAAATCAAAAGGGAAACACACACTCAGGAGTTCTCAAGCTGAAAGAACTGAAGAAAAAAATCAAGCCTCGAGTTGCAATACTGAAGGATTCTATGGGCAAAATACTGAATAGTGCAAGAAATATCAAAAGAAGATGGAAGGAATCCATAAAGTAGATCGTGTGATTGCCAGATTCAAAATGGCCAATGCCAGTCTGTTTCAGTTCATAAATGCCTAGGGTATTGATCTTTAATGTGTCCCATTTCATTTTTGACCACTTCCAATTTTCCTAGATTCATACATCGTATATTCCATGTTTTGATTATTAATGGTGTTTGCAGCTGTTTCTTCTCATTTTGAGTTGTGCCCCATCAGCAAGTGAGGGTCCTGAAAGCTTTACTCCATCCACGTCATTAAGGTCGACTCTAGTTTGAAGAGGCAGTTCTTGCCCAGTTGTAATTTGAGTGCCTTCCACCCCGAGGGGCTCATCTTCCAGCACTGTATCAGACAGTGTTTCCCTGCTATTCATAACATTTTCAGTGGCCACTTTGTTCAGAATTGCACCTGGCCACATCCTTCTTCCTAGCCTGTTTTAGTCTGGAAACCAAAACCAAACCCACTGTGGTCGAGTTGAGTCCGACTCATAGCAACCCCTCCTTGGGTTTCTGAGGCAGTATCACTACAGAAGTAGATTGCCCAACCTTCCTTCCGAGGAGTGGCTGGTGGGTTTGAACCACCAGCCTCCTGGTTAGCAGTCAAATGTCTTGGGCACTACACTACCAGAGATGGGTTACCTGCTGGTATTTGAAATACCAGTAGCATAGCTTCCCGTATCAGAGCAACACACAAGCCACGACAACACGAAACACCGACAGATGAGTGGTGGGATTCAATCTGTAAATGGCACGAATAAATCAGCACAGTAAATGAATGCATAACTCTTTATAAAGCCCACTTGTCTTGCAATTGGGTGGAGCGGGCATCCCGCTGGGAAGACACCGCTCTAGGTGGTCTCCAAGGAGCTTGCAGGTCTGAGTTCCTGTCAGTACACCTCCACAGCCCCCTCCAAAGAGCCCGCACGTCCGCTGTGCAGAACACTGCACACAACACATATGGTGAGATATTTGGTATGAGGCACCTTCTCCCCAACAGCCCTTCAACACCGAGACGTGACGTGTCTACCGACTCTGCTCTTGTGAGGCCCTTTATGTAATCCAGTCTCTGTCCCCATCAACTGAAGCACTCACAACAAAGGAGCAACCATACCAACTGCTGCCGTTTTCTGCGCTCGGTTCCCATCTCTGATCACCTGTATATGTGTTTTCACAGATCCCACTGAGGCAAGCTGGACTCCGCTTGTTTTACCTAAAATGATACTGTGAACGTTTTTGATACATTGGCTGCAGTCTTTGTGGTTGTTAGTTTTAGGAGCTGTGCGCCATTCCATCTGGTCGATGTTTCATCCTCCAGTTTGCCATTCCCCGACTTTTGGACGTGCGGCTGCTTGTTCATCTTCCAGAAACCAGTGACACACTGGAACAGCCTGGAAGGCTATTTACTGCTATCCATCCAACATCTAAATGGGGGTACTCTTTGAACCAGCTCCACATCTAACTAAGGAGATCACCAACTGGGCCACACTGTATACACTGTGCATTAAACTTTATTTAAAACACTGAAGTATTGGAAACAACACACATGTTCTCTAGTGGGAGATAATTGATTAGGGTGTGGGGAAAGTCTACATGGTTGATAGGATGGCCAACCATGGGGCAGTTGATACCATAATTGGAGAGAAATTTGGCAATGTCTACCAAACCAAAAAACGCCCATATTCCTTGACATACCCATTCCATTTCTGAGAATTTACCTCATAGACAAACTTTAAAACGCACCATTTTACAATCCCATTGTTAATGAATTGAATTGTGTACCCCCAAAATAGGTGCTGTAAATCCTAAACCCTTATATCTATAGTTATAATCCCATTGGGGAACGGGTTCTCTGTTAATGAAGCAGGATTAGTGCAGGGTGTACCTTAAGTCAATTTTTTTTTTTTGAGATATAAAAGAGATTAAACAAATGCACGAGCAAAGAGTTATGAGGGAAGAGAGATGCCAGGCCACGTGAAGATCACCCAGGAGCAGAAGCTGAAGAGACAAGAACTTCCCCAGGAGCCCACAGAGACAGAGATTATTTCCCTGGAGCTGGCTCCCTGGATTTGGATTTCTAGCCTCCTAAACTGTGAGAAAAGAAACCTGCTTGTTAAAGCCACCCACCTGTGGGTTTTCTGACATAGCAGCACTAGATCACTAAGACACCAACTTAAATAAGAGACAAATAAACATTTTTAAAGTATGAAGGTTGGGCAATCTACTTCCGTACTGATACCAACTAGGAAACCCAAGGAGGGATCGCTATGAGTCGGATCCGAGTCCACGGCGGTGCATTTGGTTTGGTTTGGTTTAGTCAAGTGTCTGGCCCATAGTATGCACTCTGTATGTGATCGTTAAGTAAAAATAAAAGAAATCCTTGCTAAAGGTGGCTTGTTCCTCCAACTCCTCCTCAGAATCAGAGAGGATGTCTTGGGGCTACATAGAAGCCACAAGGGGGTATCTAGGCTGAGTGAAGGAGTGGGCCTCTTCAGCCTGGTGGGTCCAGTCTATCAGGGATGGTGACAATGTTGGAGAAGCAGTAAGCAGGACCTTACTAATAATAAATACCAAACCCCAAACTAGACAGCTGCCTTAGAACACACTCTGCTGACGTATTGTGTCTCCCCAAAAGACATGTTGGAGTCCTCACTCCTGACCTTGTTTGAAATAGAGTCTTTGAAGATGTTAATATGAGGTCACACAGGAATAGGGTGGGTCCTGATTCAATCAGGGGCAGGGTCTTTATGAAAGAAGAGAAGAGACAGCCAGAGGAAGGACAGCCACAATGAAGCCAAACCCTTGGAATTTCCCTAGTTACTTGAGGGTCTTTGTTTTGCTAATCAGGTGACTCTGGGTGTGGGGCTCAGACTGACCTCTAGGAGACTAGGGCTAGAGATTGACTTCAACCAGATGGGCAATGATTCAATCCATCACGTCTACATAATTAAACCCCAGTGAAAACTGGACACTGAAGCTTGGATGAGCTTCCAGGTTGGTGAAGGACATCCATTCTCTCAAGGGTTACACATCCCTTGGGAATGCTCCAAGACCTCACCCTATGGGTCTCTTCATTTGTATCCCTTTTTCTGTATTAAAACTGTAATTTTAAGTCTACTGCATCCTGAGTTCTGTGAGTTGTTCTAGAGAATTATCAAACCTGGGCAAGCCCCAAATTATAGGCAACAAGGCCAGAAGTGAGGACCCCTGAGCTTGCACCTGGCATCTGAAGTAGGCATTGTTGTTGTTGTTGTTATGTGCCGTCAAGTCAAACCTGACTCATAGCGACCCCTCCTTGGGTTTCCGAGGCAGTATCACTACGGAAGTAGGATTGCCCAACCTTCCTTCCGAGGAGTGGCTGGTGGG
>NW_006921593.1:11282522-11285348 GCF_000298275.1 Orycteropus afer afer
AGCGAGGTGGCTGTGCTTAGGCCAGGCCAGAGTGCAGTTGAAAATAAGTTCACTAGTCTGCAGAAAAATGCTCACACCAAGAACTAAGGGCCCTTGATGGGCATTTACTAATAGTAGCTAAACAGATGCAGGTTATATCAGTTAAGTTAAAAGCTGGGGTCCTGGTACTGTCTTGTAGTCACCCTGTGGCTGACTCAGGCCACATGTCATGAGTCATACCCTGACCACATAGCCAGGTGGTTGAAGCCCCAGAACCCATCCTGCACCTTTTCTTAACCTGCAGTTATGTACCTATCCCAGTCTGGTCCTTACCCACCTCCTATAACCCCCACCTCTGTACTCCCCAGCCTTCCACCCCCTCCTCTGCAGTCCTGCCTGTGACAAGGATGAGTTGACCCGCCACCAATAGTGATCTTGTGATGATCTTGTTCTCTGTTGTATATGTGAAAACCACAGCTATGAATCGGTGGACTTCTCTTGCATCTATACTGTGTGTGTGCTGACGGCTTCCATCATCCAGATGACTGTTACGTCTTTGTCCTGTTTAAGGCTTCTTGAAAGGGTTTCTAATAGAGTCTGTCCTGGAAGAAGTGCCGCCGGAATGCCCCTTGGAAGCGAGAATGGCCAGACTTTGTCTCACCTACTTTGGTCATGTTATTAGAAGGGACCATTCCCTGGAGAAGGATATCATGCTTGGTAGAGCGGAAGGTCAGGAAAAAAGGTGAAGACCCTTAATGAGATGGATTGATCCTGCATAGATGGTCTCAAGTTCAGAAGAGCTAGATGGTGCCCAGCTACCACTGTCAACCATGCAGAGGGGAATCTGTGTAGGAGGTCCTGGATAGAGTGGGAGAACAAGGTGGAACAAAAGTCAAAATCATTAAAAAAAAAAAAGGGGGGGGGGGACCAGGTTTGCTGGTCTGACAGAGCCTGAAGGAATTACTGAGACCATAGCCTCTAGCTGCCCTTCAGGTCTGGAACTGAACCCACTCCCATGGCTTCCAGCCAAACAAAGACAGGCATATGAGCTGAACATTTGCATTAGGTAGATATACTCCTTGGAGAGATCAACCATGGGAGAATAGAAGGGCTATGTATACACAGGGAGACAGCTCAGGGGGCAGGAGTGCATGGAGGGATGGACACAGGGAAGACGTAACTATGGGGAGGAAGTGAGAGGGGCGCTGTTGCATTGTGGGAAATTGTAGTCAATGTCATGAGACAAAGTGTATGTGAGCTGCTGTATGGAGAGTGAATTTACTCTGTAAACTGTCACCCAAATCACAACTGAAAAAAGAAAAAAAAAAGATGGGCTCAAGTATAGCAAGGACTGAGAGGCTGGCACAGGACCAGGCAGTGTTTCGTTCTGTTGTACATAGGGTCGCTGTGAGTTGGAGTCAACTTGACGTTTGAATCTGGGGTCTTGTTTTCCCTAGCACAATCTACAGGACTGTGTTTCTGGGTATGTGAGGTGTGACCTAGCCCCAGTGGGTACAGTGAGGGGAAGAGGAGCTGCTTTGAGAGAAGACACACCCCCCAGGCATCCTCTGGCCACTTCAGCATCACCAAGTGGTGCCAGTTAAGCAGAGAGTGGCCCACATAGAAATCCAAATTTAAAGAGGTGTCAGTCTACAAACTACCAAAATCTCAGCTCAGTGACAAAAATACAACTGTACGGGGTGTCACCAATTCAGGTGAGTGGCTTCAAACGAACGTGGCAATCGGGCCTTTCTGGTTTTGCAGGACATCCGGGAAGTCAGCTTCCTTGTGCAGGGACTCAGGCAAGAGACCCAGAGCCATCTCCTTCGTCGCCCACAGGCACCATCTGGGCCCCGGGATAGTTTTCGATGCTTGCACAGTGGCTATTTCTAAAAGCGCGTGAGGAAACGCAGCCTCCTTGGTGGGAAGCCCACAGGACACACACACACACGCACGCACACGCAGCAAACAGACAAAGGCAGTTCAAAATAGATCCTGTCGCTGGCAGAGAACAACTTGGGGCCAGAATAGGAAAGACAGAGTAGCCAAGCTGCCTCCAGCTGGCACTTGGCCAGCCTGCAAGTCCAGAGGCGAGACCAGAATGGGTGGATGAAGAGGTCTTCCCTGGCATTTTCTTCAAGGGGAAGGTGTCTTGATTGGCTAGGCCTGCTGTAGCACAAATACCACCCGTGGGTGGCCTGCAGGAACAGACGGTGACTTTCTCACAGCTCTGGAGCCTGGAAATCCAAATCAGGGTCTTGGCCGTAGCTGTTCCTTCCTTGTCGGTAGAGCGGGATGGTCCTTGGTTCCTTGGCCTGTAGGTGATCCTCACGTGGTGTCTGAGCAGCCCCCCTCCCACCATGTGTGTGTGTGTGTCCACATCTAATCTGGTCTGTTTAGAACTCAGAAGTTAGTTCAATGGGTACCTGAACTGCCTACCTGACAGGGCAGTGGTTCGAACCCACCAGCCTCTCCATGGGAGAAAGATGAAGGGTGGCCCTGGGGACAAGGGGCGTAGAGAGACCTGCAGGCTCCAGGGTTCTCCCCTGGCTCTGATGCTAAAAACCATCTCCAGGCCAAGATTTTGTTTCCTGCCCATTGGCGACAGGTGCCTGGGTGGCACAAATGGTATGCACTCAGCTGCTAGCCTAAAGGTTAGTGGTTTGAACCCACTCAGTGGCACCACAGGAGGATGGGCTGGTGACCTGCTTCTGTGAAGATGGCAGTCAGAAAACCTCTATGCAGCAGCTCCACTCTGACGTGTGGGGTCGCCATGAGTGGGAATTGATTCACCGGCAGCATGTTTGGTTTTGGTTTTTCATCAGCAGTGAGGACACTGCTGGCCAC
>NW_006921593.1:11285793-11305295 GCF_000298275.1 Orycteropus afer afer
ACATTAGACGACGTGTAGCATTGGGAAAGTCAACTGCGAAGGAACTGTTTCAAGTGCTGAGGAGCAAGGATATCTCCTTGAGAACTAAGGTGTGCCTGACACAAGAAGCCCGAGATGGCATCTCCTAAACCTGGAGGAAATCTGGAAGTCAGTCAAGCAGTGGTCAGGGAGCAGCTTTGGGGGTAGACATTGTCAGGGCCCCCAACTTCCTAGGAGATAGAACCCCTTAACAGGCAAGGAGGGAACAAACAACTTCCTTTTCCTCTTTCAAACATCAGACCATCATTTGCCCCAAACAGAACCTGAGCTGCACATTTCTGGGTTCATTCCTCCCTACCCCAGGCCAGCCTTGTGTCCCCAGGAGCTGTCTGCAAACAGCAGGGACAACTCCCTACATTTAGATGCCTCTCTGCCCCTCCCCTCTCCCTGCTGCTGGTCAGCTCTACTCATCCCATGCTGGGGCACAGCCCAACACGTGTTTTGTCCTTGACTCTAGGCTTGAGGAGAATTTAAACTCTTTGCTTAAGTCCTAAGACATTCCTTCCAGCCCAGCACTTTCCCCAGATCTAACCACTTATCATTTTTCATTTGCAAATATCCTACTTGTTTCCTCAAGATAAAAAATAGCTCCAGGTGATTACTGGGTGAGTTCATCTGATACTGACAGGCCCAGAGGGGATGCCAAGCCCAGGGTCTGTACATGGACTGGGCGGAGGGTGTCTAAAAGTGGGTGAGTGCTGCAGGAGGTGGCACCCTCTTCCCAGCCACTATCTGAGCCCCACAGGGACCTCCAAAAGTAAGTGCGGGGATCCCACCGTGTTCCCAAGGATGAGCCTGAAGTCCAGCTCTGTGTTGCCAGGAACCTGGGGGAATTGTTTCTGAAGCAAAGCCCCTGAGATTATGGGGACTTCTTGGAAGGACTGAGCCCAAGGGGGGACCTGATCCCCAAGTGGAGCCCTTACTTGATGTTTATAGGACTTCAGCCAGACCCTAGAGGTACACTCACAGACTACTGTGCGGAAGGAGGTAGACCAGCACAGACAGATGCAAGGCCTCCCTTCTCTCCTGGGGACCACTGGGCAGTCGACATCTGCCTGGGATGCTGATGGAGCCCCAGGCACCATGCTTAGGATGAGTCATTACACGCTGGTGGTTAAGAGCCATAGGCTGGAGTCTGTGACTGAGTCTAAGTTCTGGCCACAGACCTTGGGCTCGTCACATCAACTTTCTGGGCCTCAGCGTCCACGTCTGTAAGATGGGGCTATTGATGGGCTCCACTTCATAGAGTTTGTTGTGAGGCCCAAATGAATGAATTTATGTACAAAGCACCCAGGACAGTGCCTGGCACAGAGGAAGTTCTATACAAGTGTTTGATAACATTACTGTTACAGTCTCATGAGTGGAAGAGCCTCCTAAAAATAAACCAACACATGAGGTGGTGTCAGAGACATAACTTCTGTGAGATACCCATGGGTGGGGCAAATGGTTAAGTGTTCAGATGCTAACTGAAAGGCTGGTGGTCTGGGTCCACCCATAGACACCCTGGAAGAAAGTCCTGGTGATCCAAGAGATCAGCCATTGCAGCTCCTACAGAGCCCAGTTCTATACTGATGCATGGGAGGTCGAATTGATCCCAAAGCCAACTGGTTGAGATTGGGTTAATGTCTACGAAGAAAACAAAATGGGGAGGGAAGACCCTAATTTGATAACGGCATGATAAGCAGATCAGGACATTTCTGAGAACTCTCGATGAAAAAACACAGTGCTTCCAAGCAAGTGGCCTTCTGATGGTTAAATTTTAATTATACTTACAATGGAATGTCATCCCGCCTTAGGAAGGAATGAAGCCCTGACACGCACTACATGAGAGCGTGGTGCTGAGTGAAATAAGCCAGACACGAAAGGACAAATACTGAAATTTGTCAAAACACTGAAATTCGCATTACATGAAGTATCTAGAGTAGAGACAGAAGGTAGATTCGAGGTTAGCAGGGGCTAGGACGGGGAGGAGTGGGGGGTCTGCTGAATGGGTACACACTTCTGTTTCGGGTAATGAAAAGGTTTTGAAAATGCATAGTAGTGATGGTAGCGGAAAAACAAACCAAAACCCACAAAGCAATCTCACAATGAAACTTAATTTCACAAGGATACGGCCTTGCATCTGTGTGTCCCATGTAAAAATTTGAGACCTGGGAGGTGAGGCTTCTATGAGGCAGGTACAGAGAAGGAATGAGGTTCCCCCAGGAACACGTGGCCTGGAGTGACCCAGGGTCACCCCCTCACCCCTGGAACAGGATGCCCCCATGAGCACGCAGGCTCGAGCAAGCCAGGGTCATCACCCCTCATCCCCACTGCCTGTGTCCACCGACCTGGCAGCCTCTCCCTGCCTTGCAGGGATGTTTGTTTGTTCGTAGTAGAAAAAAGCACAAAAAGGGGTTGCTCTGGTGAAGCCTGAAGGGATTTAGAAGTTTTCTGACTTTTCTTTTCCTCTTTTATTGTGGTAAAATGTAGATAATAGAACATTTGCAATTCAACCTAGTGCACCTATTTGACATGTACATTTTGGTGACAGTGGTAAGCAGCCATCTCCACTTACCCATTTCCAAATTATTCACCATTGACAGAAACTCAGTGCTGCCTAAGCAAAGACTCCCCTTCCTGGTAAGCACTGGCCTTTGCCTGTTTTACATAAGTGGGATCACACACCATGAGGCCTTTGAGCCTGACTTCTGTCACTCAGCTTGTGTCCAGGGTTCGTCCACATCACAGTGTGTATCAGGGTTTCATTTTTCTCTATGGCTGGGTGATACTCCCTTATAGGGATAGACCACGTTTTGTTTATCAATTCATTGCCACAGACACTAAGGCTGTTTCTTCTACCTTTTGGCTATTTCTCTGACCTTATAACTAGATACGTTCTCTTGGGTCCCCCCAGAAAGGCCATGTTGATCTGATCCCCGTTGTTGTTGTTAAGTGCCATTGAGCTGGCTCCACCTCTAGCGACCCTGTGTGCAGCGGAAAGACCACCACTCAGCCCTGTGTCATCCTCACAATTGTTGCAGCCACTGTGTCCATCCACCTCTGTGAAGGTCTTCCCCTATCCCCAGGCAGAGTCCCCTGCTTGGCATGGCTGACGCTGGCTTTCTTTGCAAGGACTCACAAGGACCAGGCAGGATGCTTTTCCACACACCATCCTCCATCCGCGAACTTAACCCCAATTTCAAAGCATTCTCTCGACACAGTGGTGGAGAGGTCCAGGGATCCACTCTCCTCGATTAATTCAAGACAGCATCTGCCAGCTGGAAGGGACAGATTCCAGAGCTGACGCTGGGCTGCGCTCAGCGCTTGTGGGGCTCTGTTGGTGGGGGGCCAGTGCAAGTTAGCGAAGTCGGCATCGGAGATGGTTACCAAGGGTGCATTTCCTGTTCCTAGACTGTGTGGCCCAGCCCAGATGGCAGAGGTTTCATCACCAGACCCCAAACTCTCCACCTTTTGGTGTCACATTATTGTCAAAGACAAACTAGGGGGTGGGGGGGACACCAAGGCCAAAAGACTCTTTTTTCTGGAGCATCTCTTTTTTGTTGCTGTTGTTAAAATATTGGCTGAAATTTCCTTCACCTTGGTTTAAAGGGACAGTTGTTTTTTAATGCAGTGCACTTGCCAGCTTCCTGTCATCAGCTGATCGGGGCTTAGGCAGAGGGGAGAATGTCAGTTCCCAGCAACTTTGTTCCTGTTTGTCTCACTGCACATGTCCGTGGGCCAAGGTCACTTTTCAAGTTGTCTCCCAAAACACATTAACATACTTATCACCTGTTTGTAGGGGATAACATGGAGACAATATGTAAATTGACCTTTCATTCCATTCAGTTCTTAAGGAATTGAGTTATCCTGTCTACTTATCTGCCTTCAACCAGGGATGCAGGCTGAACTTTGACTCCACCCGGCTTCAATTTCTGAATCTAAAATGTCATGCCATGAAAATCTGTTCATTGCAAACTATCCTTAGAATAAAGATGGGCTCTTTACACTGCTGAAATAATTGTTTAAGAGCCTGGAGCAGGGGCCACAGGAGCTTTCAGGGGTGATAGAAAGGTTTGTATCTTAATCTGAGGAGTGGTTTCATAGGCGAATACAATAGAAAAAAAAATGTATCAAGATTTGTGCATTTCAAGTAAAAAGCTCTTAAATGAAAACAACCAACCAGGAAAGTCCAGTAGCAGAATGAGATATAAATGGCATAAACTTTACAAAGTGAATATACTGGGGAAGGGAGAGGAAGGGCTTAGTCCCACCTTTTCTAGTTTGGCGTCAGTTGATGGTTCTAAAATTAAAACATGACATTTTATAAAAGCAAAAAGGAAAAAGTTATCATCAAAATTCAAACACAGAGCTTTAAAAATTCTCACAGACCTCAGGCCCTGTTTGGAGAGATACTCGATGGGTCGGGAGGCTAGCTGGCACCTGGCCCCAGACACTGAGGCTTGCCCTCCCCAGTAGGGCTGTGGGCTCAGCTGGCCAGACGCAGGTGCCAGGAGTGTGGACGGTGGGTTTCACCCGTGCCCCTTCGGTCACCCTGCCAAAGCCCTGCCTCACTTAGATTTCCTCAAGACCTTCTTTACAAAGGAGGGTAGAGGGTCAGGAGAAAAGAGGAAGACCCTCACCAAGATGGATTGACACCGTGGCTGCCACAGTGGCTCAGACACCAGTAACCGTGAGCTGGCGCAGGACCGGGCAGTGCTTCGTTCTGTTGTGCGCGGGGTTGCTGTGAGTCAAACCGACTGGATGGCACCCAACAACAACAACCTCCCCTCGCCATCTCCATCCCTACAGTACCATGCTGCCTGTGCACCAGGGGTGCAGACCCAGGGGTGAGGTCTTGCACCAAAGCACTGCAGGTTCCAGTCCTCAGTCTGGCCCTGTCCCCTCTGCAACTTCCCCAGCCTCAGTGACCCCCAAGGGCCCCCCATCATGTGAAATGAAGCTGGTAATCATCGAGTGAACTTGGAGACCTCCTCCAGTTTGTTCTTTTTTTAAAGACAAACACTAGCCTTCAAGTCTGTTCCCACTCATGGCTCCCCAATGTCTGTCAGAGTGGAACTGTTCTCCACGGGGTTGGCAATGGCTCAGTTTTCAGAAGGAGAATTGCCAGCCTTTTCTTCTAGGTGCCCCAGGGCGGATGTGAACCTCTGACCTTCGGGTTACCAGATGAACATTTTAACCATTTGGACCACTCAGGGACTCCGAGCTCACCTCCAGGGTGTTCTAAATACTGCAGATGGCCACTGCTTGGAACGCCACAGGCCAGGCTCCAGTCTCAGCTCCACCTGTGGGTGTCTGAGACTTGGAGGGTCCACTGCAGAGGAGGAAGGACACCAGCCTCTCTGAGCTGCCTCGAGAGGCAGGAGGTCTAGGGTAGGAACCAGGCTGGGGTTGGGCTGCCAGGTGCTGTCTATATTAGGCACTGGGAACACAAAACCAATCATGACTCAGTCCTTTGTCCGTGGAGTTTATATTCTCACTTGAGGAGGGGGCCCAAATACTGGGCCTTCCCCTGAATGATTCATGGAATGATCAAGGCTGGGGACAGAGAGTGAAGGTGTCTCTCCCCCTGGGATCTGGACCTCCAGCGGATTCCCTGTGAAAGTGTTTCCCCTTAGGGAGGGAGGTTACCTTGCGGTAGCATTTCTCTAAGTCTACTGCTCAGGAGAGAAGTTCCATAGAATGTTTAATGAATATTGCTGGGGGGGATCAGCCCAGTCTCCCCCCACATCAGGGAAGAAGAGGAAGACCCTCAATGAGATGGATTGACACAATGGCTGTAGCAGCAGCCTCAAACATGGCCACTATTGGGAATACAGTGCCGGACCGGGCAGTGTTTGCTTCTCTTGTCCACAGGGTTGCTGTGAGTTGGAGCTGACTCGACCTCACCTGACAACAGGAACAAGTTTCAGAAATAGACCCCCAGCCCTTTCTTCCTGGTCTTTCTCTGGAAGCTCTGCTGAAACCCATCCATCATGAGTGACCCTGCTGGGATTGGAAATACTGGTGGCACAGCCTCCAGCCTCACAGCAACACGCAGGCTCCCACTGACAGGCGGGGGATGGCTGGACGTGAGGTGCATGGGCCCAGAATCAAACTGAGTCTCCTGCATGGAAGGGGAAAATTCCACCACTGAACCACCACTGTCCCCACCCTGTCACCATGTTAACCCTAAAAGAAAAAAAAAACAAAAAACTCACTGCTGTCAAGTTGGATCCAACTCATAGCAACCCTTCCTTGGGTTTCCAAGGCGGTATCACTACAGAAATAGATTGCCCAACCTTCCTTCCGAGGAGTGGCTGGTGGGTTTGAACCGCCAGCCTTCTGGTTAGCAGTCAAGTGCCTTAGGCACTATGGTACCAGAGCTCCCCTAGGCATCAATAGGAGCTTGCAATGAACGCCTGATGCCCTCCAGCAGGGACTAACAGAATAATCATGCACACTGGACTTATTGGAGTCCAGTAGCCGCATAAGGTATGACCGGATCAAGACAAGAATGTCCATTCACGGACATTTCACCCACAGACAAGATTTTGATCTGAAGTTATGAGGCCGTAGTTTGCTTTCCCTCGTCACAATGTTTTGTCCACTTGGTTTGCAAATAGAACCTAACAGGCTGTGTTTTGTGCCCGTTGCTCACTGCACAGTCAGGACTCTGAGGTTCAGTGTCCTCGTGCCTGGGTGTCAGGACTGGCATCTCTCAGCCTGGCCTGCACTGTTCTGTTCCCTTGGGAAGTTGTCTGTTTCGTGGCTGTAGGTGTGCACATCCCAGACCCACCATGTCTGGCTCCGCCTGACCCCAAATTGGCTCAAGCGTGAGTGCAGATCTGCCCTTCAGTCCCTGGCACATTTGTAGGAGGGTCTTCAGCAGGTGAGGGACAGGGAAACGCAAAGCCTCTTCCAGCTGAAGGTCATTCACTGGGACGTGTCCCCAGCAGGTGCCTGGCCAGAGCTCCTGTCCTGAGGACATGCACCAGCGGGGTGACCATGTCCACTGTACTTTTGTACTTTCTCATCCTCCTGCCCCACCACTGAGATCAAGAATGAAGGAATGCCTGCCTGCCTGCCTGCATGAATGAAGAAGGGGGAGGCCCTTTGCCACCCATGTGGCACTGGGTCCTGGGCCCCTGAACAGCCTTGTGCAACCCCTCAGCCCCTCTCATCTCCCTTTCTGTGCTCAAGAACCAGTCCCCGCCCCAGCACATCTCTTCTCCTCCCTCCTCTGGCTCCTTAGTCCCTCTCTGTCTCCTTAGTTCCTCTGCCCCGAATCCTTCTTCTTTAGGAAGCCAATGGCTTCATGCATTTTGGTTCCTGCAAGCCAAGCCTGGGCAAGTGGAGTGGGCCCAACCCCTCCCACCAAGGATCTCAGGCAAAACTAAGACCAAACCCCAGCCCCCAGCTCATCCAGAGAAAAGGAAAGTCTTTCTATACTTATAGGCGGTGGAATAAAAAAATGATGGAAAATGTTCATTAGTCATGCAGAAAAATCATTGAAAAGTAACTGACCCTCTACTACCCAAGCATAGTTTCCAGCATCAGACACCATGCAAACCACCACAGTACAACACGCTGACAGGCGGTGGTTCTGCAGATCAGCTGCGAAAACCCTGTGACTACAACTGTGCGGTTCCATGTGCCTGGGTCGCCATGGCTTCAACAGCAGCCAACAGCAACAGGATTAACCGGAAGTTCCCTGGTACGCTTTGCTGGCACCTTGACCCAGCATTGCAGCCTCGGCAGGATGGAAACCTCCACTAGACCCCGTGGACAAACCCGTCCAGCCGGGGGAAGCTGGGTCTTGGTGAGTGTCAGTGCCACGTGACGCTCTACATAAGCCAAAACTCAGAGAACTTCACGGCAGCAAGAGTGAACCTGAGGTGAGCTAGGGACTGGAGCGGGCAATACTGTGTTGGTTCATCAGTTGTAACAGTTGTCTCCAGGAACGCAAGATGTAACAACAGCAGAAACGTTTGGGGAGGAGGGCTATGTGGGAACACTTTCTACTTCCTATACGATTTTTCTGTAAACTTAAAACTTCTCCAAAAAAGTCATGGGCTGTGTATGCACAGGGAGACAGCTCGGGGAGCAGGAGTGCATGGAGGGAAGGACACAGGAACGAGGTGACTATGGGGAGGAAGTGGGAGGGGAGCTGTTGCATTGTGGGAAATTGCAGTCCATGTCATGAGACAAAGTGTATGTGAACTGCTGTGTGGAAAGTGAATTTGCTCTGTAACTTTCACCTAAATCACAATTAAAGAAAAAAACTGCTCTAAAACACAAAGTATATTAAATGCAAAAGAAAAGCAAATATTGAAAGACAAGTTGGGGAAATATTTGCCATAAGCATGTCCCACAAAGACTAAATATCCTTAATATATAATGATGTCATGCAAATCAAGATGAAAAATACTACCCAAACCAAACCCACTGCCATTGAGTCGATTCCAGCTTACGGTGAGTCTAAAGGAAAGAACTGCCCCATAGGGTTTCCAAGAGTGGAAGTCTTTATGGAAGCAGACTGCCACGTCTTTCTCCCACAGAGCAGCTAGTGGTTTTGAACTGCTGACCTTTTGATTAGCAACCAAGTATTTAACCACAGCTCCACCAGAGCTCCTGGAAAAATACAAAGACATCATTAAAGAAAGTTATTTAAAAATATATTCAAATAAAAAAGAAGCGTATGAGACATGCAGTCAAACATATTAGAAAAAAGTCTGAATAAGAACAATGAGATCCATGCTTGGTCTATTAATTTAACAAGAGGAAAAATGATACTGTTCGATGAAGAGAAGGGCAGAGATGCTCTCACACATTGCCGGTGAGTTATATATTGGTATCAACCTCTCTAAAGTCAACTTAGGGAATGTAGTAAGAGTCTTTAAATAATTTCAGGGGGCAGGGTCTGTGATTACTTTTCTGTCTGGATAAAAACATTGGGAGGGAATAGGCAAACATTTATAAAGATGTTTTTGTTTTCCTTGCGTGGGGCAAATCTGCTGCAGTAGTTTTGAAAAGCAAAGGCATCTCTTTGATGGGTAAGGTGCATCTGACCCAAGCCATGGTCTTTTCAGTTGCCTCAAATGCAGTTAAATGTTGGATGATGAGAAAGGAAGACAGAAGAATTGATGCATTTGAACTGTGGTGTTAGCAAAGAATACTGAATGTACCGTGGAGTGCCGGAAGAATGGACAAATCTGTCTCAGAAGAAGTACAGCCAGAATGATCCTTAGAAACTAGGACGGCAAGACTTAGTCTCGTGTACTTTGGACACGTGATCAAGGAGGGACCAGTCCCTGGAGAAGGACATCATGCTTGGTAAAGTAGAGGCCCCTCAATGAGTTGGATTGACTCAGTGGCTGCAACGCATGGCAATGACTGTGAGGGTGGCCCGGGACTGGGCGGTGTTCTGTTCTGTTGAACACAGGGTCATTATGAGTTGGAAGCAATTCAACAGCACCTCCCAACAGCCAGGTACACACAGAGGCTGGAGTATTACAGCTTCCAAAGCGTATTTCCCCAAACACAAAGGCCGCGCTAGTGGTTAGAGCTACTTCTGTGACTCTGGGCAAGTTATTTGATCCCTTGGAGCCTTGCTTTTGTGACCTGTAAAATGGGGGAATGAGAACAGGACTTACAGGCTCACTGTGAGGGCCCAAAGCTGTGCTGTCTGATGGCTAGCCGCTGAGCACGTGGGGCTGTTTCTGTATAGATGTAAGTTTATTCAAAGTCAGTAAAATCAAAATCATCGCGTTAGCCACTTGTCAAGGGCTTAGTATCCAATATCGCCATATTGGGCAGCATGGAAGAGAACAGGGCCCTCACCACAGAGGAGTCCCTGGGTGATACTAACACTGGAAGTCCTCACTGCTAACTGAAAGGCTGCAGGTTGAAGTCCATCCAGGGGCACCTCAGCCACTGAGACCCTATAGAAGCACACATTTCATTACTCTGCTTTCTTTTATGTATCTGAGCAGTAGGGGCATCACCAGGAAGGTGGGCATGCAGACCGCACCCCCTGACACTGTCACAGGAGGTGACACCAAAATGACACGAGGATCCACCTTGGCGGCGACAAGCTGGTGTGCAGTGGGAGGGGGCAGTGAGCCAGTGGGATGACTAGGGTGTTGGTGGCACCTGCCCACCAGTCAGCTGGACTACGGCATCCACCATTGGTCAGCGAAGAGGGTCTCCATCTTGGCCAATGGGAGAGGGGAGCAGCTGTGGGGAGGGGTGGGTTCCAGAGAGGTGTGGCCCTCAGTGCTTCGAAGGGGTGGGGTGGGGTTGGGCTGCTCCAACCACCAGGTGGGTGTTTGCCAGTCTGCCCCACCCATGGGGGGTTTAGACATGAGTTACTGCTCTGGGTGACACCAACTCTACGAGGCCAGTGGCGAGCAGTGTTATTTCTCATGTTATATACAAGTCGTCGAAGGTTGGTGAGCATATAGTTTAGTACTGCTGCCAGTCTCCTTGAAAGAAATGAAAAACAGAAAACCCTATGGGGTACAGTTCCACTCTGACACACATGGGGTGGCCATGAGTTGGAATGGACTCCATTGGACAGTACATGTCTAAGACCTACACAGTCCCTGAGCCACGGTCAGCAGCCAATATGGCCAGCTGTGATCAGGATCCTTCTGGAATTCCCCACTGTGGGCCTCCATAGGGCTCAGGGAAACGAGAAGAGGGCCCGTAATGGATGGAGCCGTGTCCCTCCAAGACATGTGCTAAAGTCCTAACCTCTGCTAACTGTGAACATGATGTTGTTGGAAACAGGGTCTTATCAAGGTGTTCTCATTCACGCTAACATGAGGGCATACTGGCTGTGGTACTGAAGGTGGTGTGTCAACTTGGTTTTGAGTGGCTGGGCAGCTGGGTGTAGTTATTCCCCATGATGAGACTGTAATCAGCTGCCTGGGGGAACCGACTGTGAGCAGCTCATGAGCTAGAGGGGTGTTGCTGCCGGGCTGCGTGGCCCGCTTCCAGTATATGTGGCAAAGCTTTGAGACGGTCTCTAGCTGTTTGGCACATCTGGATCCTGCATTTGGCTGAGTCTTCATCTCCAGTTCCTGGATTTGAACCAGTGGCCTACCATGTTCCCTGCCAGTCTTGGGACTGTGCCATTTTACCTGACAACCTTGGATTTCTCAGCCTCAACAGTCAGCAGCTTTCTGGGTTAGGAGAGGCCTCCAGCTGCAGTGGGCCTGGAGTAAGAGGCAGAGCTGAAGCCCGAGGTCCAGAGCCTTCACCCTGCCCTAGACCCAGCACTCTGAATTTGAACTTCTAGCCTCCAGAACCGTGAGATCATAAATTTCTGTTGCGTTAGTCACCCACTTTGTGGCACTTTTGTTACAGCGGCCCTAAGACAGAACAGAAGGGACGAGCCAGTCCCGGAGTTTTGCCGGTAAGGACAGGAGACATGGTGGCTCCCACGTCTCCAGACCTGCTAGGTGCACCCCCTGCGTCAGCAGACATTAGCAGGAAACATTCAAGGTCTCCCTTCTCCCATGAATGGAATAGGTCATGGATATGAGGTGGGAGAGAAACCTGTAGTTACTAGAAGTGACAAAGGGAATAGCTTCCCCTTGACTATCAAATTTCTGAATCATGAAAAATGTTTCTGTGATTAACCTCATTCGTTTAGAGCAATTCTCTTTGTAAAACTGCAGTGATTTAAAAGGTGTGTGTGTGAGAGAGAGAGAGATTAGCTAAAAGATGAACAGATAAACCCACAACCCACTGCTGCCCTGGAGTTGATGCCAACCCACAGCGCCCCTAGAGGACAGAGTAGAACTGCCCCACAGGTCTCCAAGGCTGTCAGTCTTCACAGAAGCAAAGCCCAAACCACACCCACTGCCATGGAGTCAATGCTGACTCACAGCGCCCCTAGAGGACAGAGGCGAACTGCCTCATCTTTCTCCCCCTGCGCGGCTGCTACATTCCAACCACTGACCTTTTACTTAGCAGTGGGATTCTTTAACCACCGCACCACCAGAGTTCCTGTGACAGAGATCAGATATAGGGAACGAGAAACCGGAATCCCTTTGCCCTTGGCTGCAGTCATCCTTGTTAAACTCTGACACGGTTCATTCCATCCCAGTTAAGCCCGGGCTTGGGGCTGTGGAATAAAGGTTTCTGGTTGGCTGCCGTCAGCATCTCACACCCCCAAGTTAGGGAAACGGGTCACCTCCCTGGGACTGTTTGGTCCAGCTGCCAGCTTGGAGACGGAAGCAAAGACAAACCAGGACCTCCGCAAGCCGTCCCGCCCCCTGGAGACACGTGGTTGTGGGGGAGGGGAGGTGTCGGTGGCTCGTCGCCGCACACAGCTGTCAGCGGGCATGTGAAATCCTGTCTCCGCACCTCCAGAGGCCCTGTGCCGAGCACATCTATTTTAGATCTGCAGCCGAGATAGCACCGGCTGGGTGGGTGCGAAGAGCTGAGGACCAGAGACTTTCCGGCCCAAATCTGCAAGGGCCGGCTCTCCTCCCAGCCTCCGCCTGTGGCCCCTGTGGGTGGGGCTGCGAGGACAAGCCATCCCCTTCCCCCATCCAGAAGGACCATCCGCACCGGCTGGCTGACATTTCTTGGGCCAACTGGGAACGCCCACCTCGTTTGCACCCACAAATGGCATTCTGGTGACAGAGGGAGAGAGATGATGTTCCTTGTCTGCAAGAATCCAGTGCCAACGCTCTAAGTGGACTTTTTAGTGTCTCCATGCTCTGGCAAAGAGTCTTCCAGGAGAAGGGGTGAAGCTTGACAGCACAGGAAAATGAGATATAAGTGGGGCTTTGACCCCTGGGGGGCGATACCCAAAGGATTCCCTCCTCCCATCCCACAGGAGAAGCTGGGGGTCTTGGTCGGTCCTTGAGCCCCAACAAGCACGTGGACACCTGACAACTCAGCTCATCTCAGCGGTCAGTGTCACATGTGAGCCAATGACTGGTGTCTTCTCCGTCGGTGGTTCCAAAATGGCACCCACAGGCTGAGGTCAACCTCCCAATTGTGGGCTCGGCCAGTGTAGAGTTGGCAAATCGGGAACTAACTGACAACGTGGAAACCTTTGAGGTTCCATGTGAAACAGTTGCCTATTCAGCTTCTCCTGAAAAATCAGAATGTCTGGCCACAGTGCTCCCGCATTCAGGCCCAGCCAGCGTTCATGGGCTGAGTTTCAGGAGTGACTGTCCCCCTGAAGGTTAGCCATGGTGCCCACCGGCTCTTCCGCTCATGGCCCGTGTCTGCTTAGACCCCGTGAACACCTCAGGATGCCACACTGCTTGGGAGTCACAATTCCCAGAGGAGATCTGACCAGGGAGGACTCCTCAGGGTCTAGCTGCCAGCAGAGAGCAGAGCCTGGAGGAGCGCCCATGGGCCCCAGGCCTGAAACACACAGATGCCCTGCACCCACAGTCTCCACCCACTGGCCTGGGTTTTTTATGAGGCATTTTCCCCCACGGCTACACCTGACCCTCATAAAAGCCCTGGAGAAGGAAACCATATATGGAATTACCTGGAGCTGAGATTATTTGGGTCAGATAAACAGGTCAGCTTGAAGGACTACAACCCCAGCAGGGGAGCTTCCATGGAGAAATGGGAACTTGGGTAATCAGACAAGATTGTCTGGCCTGGGGAATTGAGGGGACTTTATGTCCAGGGTGGAAGTAGCGATGTGAGAAGATGAATGAGGTGGGGGAGTCAAAGGGGTTGGCTGAGTGCCCCAAGTGTGTATGGCAGCATTGTTGGGCCAAAAGGAGCTCTGGTGGCCCTGTGGTTAAAGCATTTGGCTGCTAACTAAAAGGTCAGTGGTTTAAACCCACCATCTGCTCCATGGGAGAAAGATAAGGCAGTCTGCTTCTGTAAAGATTTACAGCCTTGGAAGCCTTCTGTGGCATTTCTACTTTGCCTTATGGAATTGCTGAGTCAAAATTGACTTGATGGCAGGGGATGCAGCCAAAAGGTGGAAACAAGCCAAGAGTCCAACGACAGATGGGTGGACAAACAAAAATGTGGTCCGTCCGCACAGTGGAGTATTTCTCAGCCATAAAGAGAAATGAAGTTCTAATTCATGCTATGACGTGAATGGTCCTTCAAACCATGATGCTAAGTGAAAGGAATCAGACACGAAAGGAGGGATGTTATAGGATCCCAAGACAGTGAAGGAACCAGAGGGGGCAAAAACACAGAGACAAAGTGGGGAGAAGGTACCAGCGGCTGAGGGAAGAGGGAGTTCTCGGCTACACTGAGTTTCTGTTTGGGGTGATAGAAAAGTTTGGGAATGGATGGATAAGGTGATGGTTGCCCAACATGATGGCTGTAATTAACGTCACTGAACTGTATGCTTAAAAATGGATGTTGTTGTTAAGTGCTGTCGAGTCGTTTCCGACTCATAGCGACCCCATGCACAGCAGAACGAAACAATGCCAATCCCGCGCCAGCCCCACAATCCCCATCATCACAGCCACCGTGTCAATCCATCTCGTTGAAGGCCTCCCCCTCTTTCGTCGACCCTCCACCCTACCAAGCATGACATCCTTCTCCAGGGAATGGTCCCTTCTGGATAAGATGGCATAAAATTGTTGTATATATTTTACCATAATACAATGGGGGGAAAAAAGGATCAGGTAAGGGGGAAGTGGCTGGAGGCCTTTTCTAGAAGACCTAAGGAGCCAATGGTGCCAGTGTAGCTGAGGGTGGCATCCAAGGGACAGGCATGTGTCTCAGAACTGTGGGAGAGGTGCCCCCTGCTGGACATGAGGAAGCCTGCTTCCCTTCATCAGATTTTAGGGCAAAACCAAGCATGGCTAACGTATTGGAAGCGGGGTAGGCAGCACCATTCAAGGTACAAAACGCGTGATTTCAAGTTTCCCTCACAACAGCCCGTGGGCTCAATGCTGTTGTCATCATCATCCCTCCTCACCACAGAGGAAACCAAGGCTCCGAGGAGCAAAGTGACTTCTTACCACACCCCAAGGTTGCTCCAGGATTAGAACGGAGGCAGGCTGGCTCCCCAGCCCAGCCCTGACCACTTCAAAAACAAGAGTGGGGCCAGGACTGCATGAGGTCTCTGTCCTGCTCGGGCTCGACAGGGCAGGAGGGGGACTTTCCTTAGGGAGCAAAGGGCTCTAGTGGCCAGGGCCTGCCCCCTCACACCTTCTTCTGTCTCCCATCTTCTTCCCTCCTGATTAAGTGGACACACACTGACACGGGCTTTGACCAACTCACTTTCCTTTCCTCAGGCTTGGCTTTCTGGCTCTGTGGCACTCCACCTCTCTTTTCTGAGTGACTTTGGTTTCCCAGCTCTGGGAACTCCTGTTGTCTCTTCCATTTACTGAACAATTCTCAGATGTACTGAACAGTACACTTAAAAATGGTTACATGGTCAACATTGCGTTACATATGTCTTATATGATGGTCTCGCTCCCGCTCCTTTCTTTTTCTCAACTTTCCTTGCTCCATTATGCATGTGAAGGGAAAGATTGTGTGTGTGTGTGTTAAAAAAAAAAAAAAAAAAAATAAATATATATATATATATATATATATATAATAAAAGTTGCCATTTTTATGTGTCCACCATTACCATATCATGCAGAATAGCTTCACACCTTAAAAATGCCCTGATCTGGACCACGTTTGCTGGTCTGATGGAGCCTGGTGGAACACTGAGACTATGGTCCCTAGCTGCCCTTCAGGTCTGGAATTGAACCCACACTTGTGATGACTTCCAGCCAAACAAAAGACAGGCATAAGAGTTGAACATGGACCTGAGGTAGATATACTCCTTGGAGAGAACAATCATGGGAGAATAGAAGGGCTGTGTATGCACAGGGAGACAGCTCAGGGGGCAGGAGTGTATGGAGGGATGGACACAGGGAAGAGGTAACTATCAGGAGGAAGTGAGAGGGGAGCTGTTGCATTGGGGTGAATTGTAGTTAATGTCATGAGACAACATGTGTGTGAACTGCTGTACAAAAAGTGAATTTGCTCGTAAACTTTCACCCAAATCACAATTTTTTAAGAAAATCAAATATTTATGTTTTTAAATGAAAATTCGTTCCCTCACTAGGAAAAAAAAAAAAAAAAGCCCTGATCCATCCTCGCCCTCCCTGAGCCCCTGCGACCACTAATCTTTAATCATTTAATTGTTTTTGTGTGTAATTCAGGAACAATAATTACAGTTAATGTTATATCAGTGGAATAAATGTCCCCAGGTTGGCATTCATTTGGAAGGGAGGGACCAGTTCCTGGAAAAAGACATCATGCTTATAAAGTAGTGGCTCAGAGAAAAACAGGAAGACCCTCAATGAGATGGATCAACACAGTGGCTGCAACAGTGGGCTCCAACAGCTGTGAGGACGGTGTGGGACCGGGCAGTGTTCTGTTGTGTTATGTGCAGTGTCGCGATGGGTTGGAACTAACTCGATGGTACCCGACAGCAGTTATTGTCAAAATGTTGGGCAGTCATCACCACCATCTGTTTTCCAAATGCCCTCGTCACCCTGGACAGACACTCAGGGCCCCTTAAACAATAACTCCCTGTTCCCCACTCTCAGTCATTTGCTCTCTACTCCAGATAGTTCATGTAAGTGGCATCATACAATGTCTGCCCTTCCCTAGGGCAGGAATCATCATCCACTCCTGGTCATTCCAGGCTCAGGGAAGTGCAGGCTGGAGGACCCCCTGCTCAGTGGCTGGCCAGCCCGTGGTCAGCGTCCTGCTGGTAGGACGAATTCCCATGTTCACGAGCTGCCCTTTCAGCCCTGCTCTGCGGGTCAGTGTGGACCTGGGGTGTGAGGTCTATCAGGAGCCTGGAGAATGAATGATTGAAAAGTCCCTCACACAGTGAGGACCCAGGGCCCTGGCCCCAGAGTCATTCATGACTCAAGGGATTAGACTCTTCTGTTACTATCAGCTACCATGTTGACAGTTTGAGCCAAGAATTCGGTGCAAAGTCTTTAAAAATATACCCTTGCAACCAAAGGAAAAGAGGGGTCAAACCGTGAGAAGCCACAGAGGAAACTTAAATGCCCATTGCTGAGTGAAAGGAGCTAGTCTGAAAAGGCCAAACTATAAAGATAGTGAAAGGATCAGTGGTCGCGGGGGCTGGGGAGGGTGAGGGTGGATCAGGGCATTTTTAGGGTGTGAAGCTATTCCTCCAGGACATATTTGTTTGTCCTTCTGGCAGTCTGATGTAAACTGTGGATAGTAGTGAATACTATGTCTCAGCACTGGCCCACCCATTGTAGTAAAGGTACCACACCAATGGAAGATGCACGTAGTAGGCTACCGGTGGATCCCCTGGCTGGCAGAAATGGTGAGTGCACTACGGCTGACTTTTTTTTTTTTTAAATAGATCTCTAGGTCTTTCTTCCAAGCAGCTCTGGATGGACTTGAACCTCCAACCTTCTGGTTAGCAGCTGAGTGTGTTAGCCATTTGCCCCACCCAGGAACTGGGCTGCCTTTGAGTCAATTCCAACTCATGGCAACCCACGTGTTACAGAATAGAACTACCCCACAGGGTTTTGTGGGCTGGAATCTTATGGAAGCCAATCTCTAGGCCTTTCTCCCACAGAGTCCTTTGGGGGGGGGGTTGAACTGCCAACCTTTAGGTTGGTTGATCACAAGCAGCTAGTGCTATCCATCTTGTTGTTGTTGTTATGTGCCATTGAGTCAGCCTTGACTCATAGCGACCCCTCCTTGGGTTTCCGAGGCAGTATCACTACAGAAGTAGATTGCCCAGTCTTTGATTTCAACTCAAAGCAAACCCATGTGATAACATAGAGCTGCCTCCAAGGCTGTAAATCTTTACAGAAAAGAGCTCTGGTGCATAGTGCCTAAGGCATTTGATTGCTAACCAGAAGGTTGGCAGTTCAAACCCACCAGCTGGTCTGTGGAAGGAAGATGCCGTAAAGATTTACTGCCTTGGAAACCCAATGGGGGTCGCTATGACTCCAAATGAACTCAATGGCAGTGAGTTTGGTTTTTTTTAAAAAAAAAAAAATCTTTACAGAAACAGACTGCCACATCTTTCTCCTGCGGAGAGGCTGGTGGGTTTAAATCACCAATCTTTTGGTTAGAAGCTGAGCACTTTAGCCACTGCACCACCATGGCTCCTTTGGGATAATACTGTTGTTGTTGTTGTTGTTATGTGCCATCAAGTCAGATTTGACCCCTCCTTGGGTTTCTGAGGAGGTATTTCTATGGAAGTAGATTGCCCAACCTTCCTTCCGAGGAGTGGCTGGTGGGTTTGAACCGCCAGCCTTCTGGTTAGCAGTTAAGTGCCTTAGCCACTACGCTACCAGGGCTCCTCAGTATTGTCATCTATAAAATGGGAATGTTCAGTGGTTCGGTTGGGTACAGGGAGTCAGTGAAGCATCCTATTGCCAGCCCTGTCTCCTGGCTGATGTCATGTATCTGCTTATTTACTTACATGTCAATGGCTCCCCGTGTCCTGAAGTAGAGCCACGGTGTCTTGCAGCATAACGAGCTCCAAACCAAATTCAATGCCATCAGGTTGATTCCAACTCATAGTGACCGTGTTGGGTTTCCAAGGCTGTAAATCTTTACGGAAATAGATTGCCTCATCTTTCTTCTGCAGAGCAGCTGGTGGTTTTGAACCACCGACCTTTTGGTTAGCAGTCAAATGCCTTAACCACTATACCACCAGTGCTCCTCCTTGTAGCATATGGCAAGACAATATAAATTATAAGTGGAAAACAAGGAGGGGGTGGGAGGGAACATGAAACAGACCTAGGATGAGACTCAGAGAGGGCTGGCTGTAATGTAAACTCTATTTCCCAGAGTTCAGCTGGGGGAAAATTTTTCCCAGACTCTCTATACCATTTAGAATCACCACACCCTGTTTATAAACAAGTACGTGGAGAAAACTCTCACTTAGAGTGTCTGTCTCGACCAGTGAATCCCAAAGGGAAGACATTCCCCGTCACTCCGCTTTCCCAACGTCATCCTTGTCATTTTTTCTAGCATTCAAGAGTCACCCCTCCCACTCTCAGTAAATTAGCTCTGTTGGGAATCACCAAACAAGCGTGGGAGGTTGTCTGGAAGTCACTTTATCAATCTGGGCCTCTGTTGAGAAGACTAAACTAGATTATCTCTATGGGGAACCTTTCCAGCCATTATTGTGGTTGCTGGATTAACCACTGTTCACAGCTCTTAAACTGCTGTTCTCTCAACAGGGTGGGTGTGATGGCTCATTGTCTGTGTCAAGCTGGCAAACCTGTGAGACCCAGTGGTTTGGCCAAACACTCATCTAGATGTTGCTATGAAGGTATTTACATGGAGTTAACATTTAAATCAGTTGATCTTAAGTAAAGTAGATTACTTTCCATAGAGCGGATGGGCTTCCTACAATCGATTGAAGATCTTAAGAGCAAACACTGAGGTTTCCCAAAGGAGTCCTGGTTCAAACCCACTAGCAGCTCTGAGGGAGAAAGGACCTGACAATCCATTTC
>NW_006921593.1:11308211-11309169 GCF_000298275.1 Orycteropus afer afer
CAGGCATAGAGGTTAGGACTGACAGCACAGATTTCTGGAGGACATGATAGAATCCATAGGGGAGAGCTTTACTTCCGGTCAGATGCAGTGTCAGAGACTGGCTTAACTCTCCTGCCTTGTTGTTAGGTGCCGTCAAGTCCCAACCCATAGCAACCACTTGTACCACCCTCACAATCTTTGCTGTGCCTGAGCCTGTCATTGCAGCCACCGTGTCAGTCCATCTCGTTGAGGGTCTGGATGAAACCTATGACATCACAGTTTTCAGATGTGAGACAATAGACAGTGCAGGACCATGATCCATGATAGAGGGGAAGAGTTCCCATGATGCTGTGCAGAGGCGTCAGGGCAGAGCCTGGTAGGCTCCCCGAGGCGAGGAGATGGAGGCAGCAGGGCAGAGCCTCGCAGGCTCCCTGAGTCGAGGAGATGGAGTTGAGCATTCAGGAGGCCAGCGCAGCTAGAGTTTGCAGAGCACCAGAGAAGAGAGAGCGCTGGAGGTTTGGAGAGGGTCCCTCCTGAGTCTTCATTGAGTATCAACAGCTTCTCCATGTGGTGCAAACAGTTAAGGTGCTAACAGAAAGGGGGCAGCACAAACTCCCCCAGAAGTTCTGCAGAAGAAAGACCTGGTGATCCGCTCCCATAAAGATTACAGCCCAGAAAACCCTGGGGGGCAGTTCCACTCTGTCACACGGGGTTGGTGTCAGTTAGAATGGATTGGATGGCACCCAATAGCAACATGTGAAGAAACCACCTGTCTTGGTTCTCTAGTCGTGTTATAACAGAAATACCACAAGGGAGTGGCTTTAACAAACAGAATTTTATTTTCTCACGGTTTAGGAGGAGCTCTGGTAGCATAGTGCCTAAGGCACTTGACTGCTAACCAGAAGGCTGGTGGTTCAAACCCACCAGCTACTCCTCGAAAGGAAGATGGGGCAATCTACTTCCGTAGTGATACTGCCTC
>NW_006921593.1:11310287-11310863 GCF_000298275.1 Orycteropus afer afer
CCACCCCAAACAGGCATGGATAATGGGATTTACGAAACACCACAGAATGGAGGACAATGGCTAGAAGGGCCACATCAAGCAATTCACTGCAGTATGTCTCAGTGGGAGAAGACTGGACTGGTCCCAGACTAAAGACTAGAGACTGCTGAGCTTCTGCTAACAAGCTTAGGAGTAAGCCTCAAAAGGCTCCACCATGATGGAAAATTGAGTAGCGGTGTTGGTGATGGTGGCACACCATGGTTGACGTCATGGAATGGCATACACGAAACACGCTGAAGCGGGAAATATTGTGTTATCTATATTTTGACAATTTAAAAAATTCCTTAAAAAAAAAAAGAAAGATCTAACTATTTCCAAGGCCCTTAACTGTGTCCCAGAATAAAGCTCAAGATTCTCTTTTTATTTTTTTTAACTATAGAAGAATATCCACAACAAGGTAAAATTCACAGTATGTGGCATTTAATAACAAATTACTCGGCATGTAAAGAAGCCAGCATTACAACTCATAATGAGCAAAGGTAATCAAGTGAAATGCCACAGATGATAGGGTTAGTACATGAAGACATGAGAGTAGTT
>NW_006921593.1:11311403-11317850 GCF_000298275.1 Orycteropus afer afer
TTGGGTTTCCAAGGCAGTATCTCTATGGAAGTAGATTGTCCAACCTTCCTTCTGAGGAATGGCTGGTTGGTGGGTTTGAACCACCAGCTTTCTGGTTAGCAGTCAGATACCTTAGGCAGGATGCCACCAGAGCTCCCTCTAAAGGTATACCTATATAAGACCCAAATGGAACTTCTAGAGATGAAAAAATATACTGGGTGACGTTATTTTTTGGAGTAGTTTTAGGCTTGTTGAGAAATTGTGCAGAAAGTACAGAGAATTCCCAAACACCTCCTCCCCTGCACTCTGTTACTATTAACATCTTCCATTCAACATCTGCCAACATAGACATGTCACTATTAACTAAGTCCATCATTTACATGAGGATCCTCTCTCTGTGTTGTACTGTCCTATGGGCTTTGACAAATGCATAATGTCATGTGTCCACCATGACAGTATCATCCACAGTAGTTTCACTGCCCTAAGAAGACCCTTACTTCACCTGGTCATCCCTCCTGCCTTCCAGGACCGCTGGCAACCACTCACACGTTTACTATCTTTATGATTTTGACTAAGGAGCCCTGGTGGTGCTACTCAAAATGTCCAGCACTTCTGCAGGAGGACGCTCTGGCAATCTGCTCTGTGAAGATTAACGTGGGTGGAGGGAAAGGCAAGATGGAAAAAGGGGAGGTCAGGACGACAAGACAAAGGCAGAGGAAGGCACTGACTGGGAGGTGTGCAAGAGTGAAAGACAGTGGGAAACACTATTACATGCGCAATCCTGCAATAACAGTAATAAGAGACAGTCATTGATAAGTGGATACATAGGTAGATACACAAGCTGAACAGGTGTGGGTGGTGTGTGGGAGGACACCCAAGGTATACACAGCTTTGGCAGAGGGTATTTCTACATATGTATTTGCATGCGCTGCAAATAAATCTGTGTATAAAATAGAGCATGCAAAGCGAGAAGTTAGGCAAACTTCTTAGCCATAACTGAATACCCTGAGGGACTGCGTCAATGAGCTTGGGGCTTAGGACCATAGTCTGAAGGGACATTTAGGTCAATTGACATAACATAGACCACACAGACAATATTCTACATCTTGCTTTGGTGAGTAGCAGCTGGGGTCTTAAATGCTTGCAAGCCACCATCTAAGATGAACCCTTGGTCTCTCCCTGTCTGGAGCGAAAAAGAGTGAAGAAAATCCAAGATTCAAGGAGATGGTCCAAAGGGCTGACAGATCCTGTGAACCACAGACTCCACTAGCCTGAGACCAGAACTAAACAGTGAAAAACAAAATCTGAACAAAATTCAAAATCATTAAAAAAGACCAGACTTACTAGTCTGATAGAGACTGGTGGGACCCCTAAGACTATGGTCCCTAGACCCCCTTCTAGCCTGGAAATTAACCCACCCCTGGGGATCACCCTGCAGCCAAACAACAGGCCTATGAAGTGAACAAATGCATCTGTGAGGAAGTGAGGAATGTGCCGCTCAGAATAATCAACCATATGAGCTCGAAAGGACAGCATCTGGTTTAGAAGGCAGGACGGGGCCCTGTAGACCAGTGTCATGATTCCTAAAAAGCATGGCTTTCGGGCCTGGTGGGGGGGGTGCTACTCCCTCTTTATCCAATTACTCAGGCTTCTCCTTACTCCTTTGTGTTGCAGGAAGCCACTTGACATCCTCGCTTTTCTTTTGGTAGCAATTGTGAATCCTTGATGAGTAAAAGACTCATCACCTTTAAGAAGCAAAACCAGCAAGAAAATTCACCACGGTCTGACTTTCTAGGACGCAGTGTTGAAGATGGCACCCAGGTGCTTAATAATTTAGATTTTTGGGCTAAGTTCTTGTTAGAAAAGATCAAACACATGAATAATTCAGGCATTCGAGAACCCTCCTACTCAGTTGTGCTGACTCTGGCCAAATGGGACCTTAAGCATTTGCAAAGAGGCTCAAGGTGACTAGATCCGGTTACTGGGTCATGAAGACACCAAATTTGGTTAATGGGAATCCCAGGTCAAATCCAGTGGTGTCGAAATACAGACACAGCTACATCTTGCAGGTCTTTCAAGACTGAATTTATGACTCATAGTGACTCTGTAGGACAGAATAGAATTGCTACGTTGGGTTTCCAAGACTCTAAACTTGACAGAAGCAGCCCATCACATCTTTCTCCTGCAGAGGTCAAACCATCCACCTTTCAGTGGGCATCTGGTTGCTTAACCACTGCACCAACCAGGGCTACTGTGAAGTGCTTCAAGTTTGTAAAAAGTCCTGCCAGGAAGCCACAGGCAGCATCCGGAAGCCTTTCTCTCTGTCTCATCACTTCCCCAGATCACTCGTTCCCGTCCTCTCTCCTCAAAGCCACCCCACATCCTCCCTCACAGTCAATGCCTTTGCTAGCTCCGTAAGTGTGAAAATAGCAACAATCAGAAGAGAACTTCCCCAGGGTCCCTACACCACATCTGCCCACTACCAACATCTGTACCCAAATGCGCTGCCTCCTGCCTTCGTATAGGCGAATCACCCATATTCCTTCTCCAGCCAACCCCTCCATGTGTACTCTGGGTCCCATCCCCCAGGGCACACTGACAGACATCCCATGCACCCACTTCTCCTACATCGTCGTGGAGATCGCTACAAACATGCCCTCACTCATCCTATCTTTATAAATAATGATCAGTGTGGGTGGCAAATAGGCAAATGAAAAGACGCTTAACATTAGTCACTTGGGAAATGCAAATTAAAACTACACTGAGTTATCACCACACCTCAATTAAAATGTTTCAAACTAAAAGATCAACCAACCTTGGGCATGAGGTATTTGGCTGCTAACTAGAAGGTCGTCAGTTCAAATGCACCAGTCGCTCCATGGGAGGAAGATGAGGCAATCTATTTCCATGAAGATTTACAACGTTGGAAACCTAATGAGGGTTGCTCTGAGTCAGAATCGACTCAATGGCAGTGGGTTTAGGTTTTTTGGGCACCTGTAAATATGACCCTGTTTGGAGACAGTTTTTTTTTTTTTTTTTTTTTTTTGGTAATGTTAATGAGGTCCTACTAGAGAAGGGTGGGTCTGAAATCTAATCACTTCTGAGTTGGACAAAGAGGGGAATAGATGCAGAGACAAGCAGAAGGAAGACAGATGTCAAGGCAGAGTCCAGGGAACTTCCAGGGCTACTGACAAGGAGGGACTCCCCCAGAGCCACATCCACTTGGACTTGTAGCCTCCAGGCCTGTGAGAAAATAAATTTCTGTCCTTTAAAGCTACCCCCTCTTGGTACAGGTTGTCCCTGACTCACAACATATTTGAGTTACGACAAATTGCACTTACGACCATCTGTTGGTTTTCTTTGTACGTCTTAATTGTTAGTCATTTGCACTACATACAATGTTGCAGTGTGTAATTTTCTGATGTTATCATTCTCAGAAGTTCACTCACAGATGTTCAATGTTGTGACTTATAAAGATCCTATTAAAAGAAAGAAAGACAATAATAATGAAAATTTAAAAAAAAAAAAGAGAGAGAGAGGTATTCGACTTACATCCAACCAACTTAATGGTGGAGTCATCGGAACAGAACCCCATCGTGGGCGGGGGCTACATGTGTTTGTGTTACGACAGCTCCAGCAAACTAAGATGGATGTCTGCTAGATTCTCAAGTTCAGACTCTCCCAAGGGAATTACTGGTCCTCACCCCTCCACCCGATGTGCCCCACCATGGCCTGCTCATCTCAGCCAACGGCCATTGCATTCCTCGGCTTGCTTAAGCCACACACCTTGGGGTCATCCGTGGCTCCTCTTGCTCTCATACCCATGTCTAGTCTATAAGGAAAGCCTGCTAGCATCACCATTTCTCATCCCCTCCACTGCTACCACCCTGGCCTGACACTGTTCTGCACGCAGTGGCCGAAATGATTCTGTTAAAACCTAAGGAAAACCATGTCACCCTTCCACTCAAAACCCTACTGTGGCTCCCCACTTCTTCAAGGGCAAAGGCAGAAGGTTGCTGACCCGCAAGACCCTGTATGCTCTGGGCTCTATCACTTCTTGTTTAGCCACACCAGCCTTGTTTCTTTTCCATAAGCAGGAGACACCAATGTCCACCGTAGCATCATTCACAGTAGCCAAGGTGGAAACAACCCAAGTGTCCATCAGCATATGAATGGTTAAACAAAATGCAGACTGTCCATACAATGGAATATTATTCAGCCGTGAAGAGGGATGGAGATCTGATCTGATCCACGCTTCGACATGCATGACCCTTGAAAACATGATGTAAGTGAAAGAAGTGGGACACAAAAGGAGAGATACTGTATGATCCCACTGATAGGGAATATCTAGAGCAGACACTGGTAGCATAGTGCCTAAGGCACTTGACTACTAACCAGAAGGCTGGCGGTTCAAACCCACCAGCCACTCCTCAGAAGGAAGGTTGAGCAATCTACTTCCATAGTGATACTGCCTTGGAAACCCAAGGAGGGGTCGCTATGAGTCGGGTCCGACTCAACGGCACATAACAACAACAGAACAGATACACGTAAGAGACAGAGAGTAGATTGGAGGTTACCAAGAGCTGGGAGGATGGGGAATGGGGAGTTAGTGGTTCGTAGATATGGTGTTTCTCTTTGGGGTGATGGAAACAGTTTGCAAATGGATGGTGGAGATGGTGGCCCGGCATGTTGAGTGTAAGTGATGACACTACATAACATACTTAGAAATGGTTAAAGTGACAATTTATGGTATGTATGTTTTACCACAATAAATAAAAAGCAAAGGGATAAAAATAAGATGGAATAATTAAAACAAAAACAACTTGTTGGCTTGCACACTCACTGTTGGCAGTGAGCGGAGTCTGCCCGCAGAGATCCCACGTTCCAGACGTCTCGCCAAGAAGTCCTTAAGTATTTTCCATTGAAAACCTGTCCTTGGAGTTCTTATCGTCTGACCAACTCTGTGATTTATTTGATCAGTGTATTGATTTTTGACCAAAGTGGGAAAGGAATTGAGAGAAGCCAAAACCACCCAGGAACTTATGAAACGCGATCAGAGAAAAGAAACAAAATGCTTTAGGAAGCTGACTTTTTCATGAACGAGAAATGTGAGCGAGCCCGGCTCAGCTTACAGATGGGCTGGAGGTAGTGTTTAATGGAGACGTAAGTGAGTTAATTAAGGAGAGCCGCAATTAAACCCAGCTTAATGACGGAGGGCGGGCGGCATCTTGCTACAGTGTGCTGTGTTCTTGTCTGATCTCTTGGGGACACAGGTATTCTTGGGGACTTCCATGTTGGGCAGACCTCCCCAAAGAATCAGTTCTCAGGGAAAACCATGCAATAGATAGACGTCAATGAAGGCACATTGGCATCCAAAAGCCGTGGGGACCTTGGATGTCTGTGCCAGGCCCAAATCTAGATTGTCCTCAGACTGCAGGGCCCCTCATGTTCTTACATAGACATGGCTTCGCACAGACAGAAGATAGGACATGTGAAGTCCCATGCCCTCTCTGACGTTTCCCAGCTGTCTGACTTTGGGGTTTCCCTTAATCTCTTAGAACATTAGTTTTCTTGTTAGTTTATTCAGTATGTTTTTACGGACTGCCTGTTACGGGCCTTGGTAGTTCAGTGGTAGAATTCTCCTCTAGAGACACAGGTTCAATTTCCAGCCAATGCACTTCATGCACAGTCACCCGCATCTGTCCATGGAGGTTGGCATGTTGTTATGGTGCCGAACAGGTTTCAGCGCAGCTTCCAGACGAAGACGGAGCAGGAAGAGAGGCCTGACGACTGCTTAGAAGAAATCAGCCAACGACAACTTTATGGACCCGACGGTCCGGTTACTGACCAGAAGCGTTTTGTTCCGTTGTGCACAGCGTTGCCATGAGTCAGGGCAACGTCCCAGCGACTAAGAACAATCACGTGATGTGCCTGGCGTTGGGAATGAAGGTTATGACTTTATTGATGGATGATTTAACTAGCGAGCTAAACAGATGTTTTCACTTGCTGTTGAGGCTGTTCCAGCTCATGGCGATCCCATGGGTGCAGGGTGTTCAAGGCTGCAAACTTTGGGAAGTAGATTGCCAGGCCTTTCTTCCAACGCATCTGATGTAGAAATAACAAATATAAATAGGGAGCAAGTGCACATCACACGGCCCCTCGGATCGCACGGTGCGAAGGTCTCACGGGTGGTCATTCAGTCCGTTAGAGGTGACAGGACAGGCCCGCCTGTGGATTCACAAGGTGCTGGGAGACTTGAGACCTTCATTTACATCTTTACTTCAGCCCCTCGCCTCCTCTTCCTCCAACAACGCTCTGCAAAGCATTGCTGGGGAAACTCAAAATCATTTGGAGGCAAAAAAAAAAAGAAGATGGGGACCAGGTTTGCTGGTCCAATAGAGCCTGGTGTAACCACTGAGACTATGGCCCCTAGCTGCCCTTCAGGTCTGGAATTGAACCCACAACTGT
>NW_006921593.1:11318270-11322153 GCF_000298275.1 Orycteropus afer afer
TAGAAGACCTGTTGAAAGTGGTTAAGTGCTTGGCTGCTAACTGAAAGGTTGGGAGTTCGAACCCACCAGTGGCTCCATGGGAGAAAGGTGTGACAGGCTGCTTCCGTAAAGATTGACAGCCTTGGAAACACTATGGGGCAGTTCTCCTCTGTCCTCTAGGGACTCTGTGAGTCAGAATCGACTGGAGGGCTGTGGGTGTGGTTTGGGTTTTACCTGTGACCCTGACCTTATTTAGAAATAGGGTCTTAGCCAATGCAATTTGTTAAATTTAAGCGAAGTCATTAGGGTGGGCCCTAATTGAATGTGACTGGTGTCTATAAAATGAGACCGGAAAGGAGACACCTGGGGTAGATGCCCTGTGAAGACAGAGGCAGATTGGACTTGCTGCCACACACTAAGGAACCCTGGGGCCACCAGAAGCTGGCAAGACAAAGAAGGACCCCCCTGTGGAGCCCTCGAGAGAGCGTGGTCCTGCTGTCACCCTGAATTCAGACCATGAGGAGCCATGGTGGCATGTGGTTAAGATCGGCAGTCCCAGCCCACCAGTCACCGCATGAGTGACAGCTCTGGTGATCTGCTCCAAAAAGATTAAAAAAGAAAAACACAACCCATTGCCATGGAGTCCATTCAACCCATAGCGACCCTGTAGGACAGAGTAGAACTGCCCCATAGGGCTTCCCTAGGGCTTACTGTAATCTTTACATAAGCGACTGCCATGTTTTTCTCCCATGGAGCAGCTGCTGGGTTTGAACCACCCAACTTTCAGTTAGCAGCCACTGCTGCCCCACTAGGGCTCCTTCCCGTAAAGATTACAGCCTGGAAAGCCTACAGTACAGTTCTGTTCCGTCAGGTGGGGCTGCTGAGTCGGAATCGACTTAATGGCACCCAACACCAACTTGAACAGGCCCTTTGAGATCCTCTGTGAGCCTGAACTTCATACAAGACCAGCAGTTCGCATCCAATGAGATTTCCACAGTCTGCATCCGTTCCTTCTGCCCACCATGCAAAAGGGCAGGGGGCAGGGAGGACGTCCTCTGACCTGCTCTAACCTCACAGGGCAGGGAGAGAAGGATCGAGAGCAACAGCCCAAGGCTGGTTCCTGTGAGGTGAATGTCACACCCCACCACCCTCCGTCCTCTTTACCGGCTCTGACACCAGCCATCCCCCCATGGCCTCCCTGCTTCTCCGCTGAGCTCGATAATCCATTGTAATGGCCACACAGAACCCACAGACAAAACTCACAATTGTGGGGTTTATTAGGGAAGCAACAGGTCACAATTCAGGATCAGAAACGAGTCAGGGTACAGTCCCTTCAATCAGGACAGCTTCTTCTCCGCCACGCTGCAGGCACGCTTCTCTCTGGCTTCGGCCTCCGTCCTGCTTGGGCCGGTGTGACAAAGCCCTTTTAACTTTGCAAACAGGCACCCAAAGGGACACCCTATTCGGCCAGCAAGCCTCCTGCCTAAAGGCACCCAGCTTTCTCATTCCATTAGCTAGGAAGCCTGCTCCTTCATAAAACAAAGACACATATAGTTCATAAATTGTTCTATTTCTAGCCAAGAATTGATTTTTCTTGTCTTCTTTTTAACAAGATTATTTACTATGTATTTTATAATAAACATTTTCACATAATGAATGTTCTTTTGATAGTGATGCACTAAAGGACTAAAATAATGCAATCATATTCAAAGTGTAAAAAGTTGAATATATTTTCATAAAAAAGTAACGATAAGAAAATTTTAAATCAAACTTATTTGTATTTTTGACAAGAATATTTTTCTTCTGAAATATTCAAAATTAGCTATGAAAATGAAAAGGTGAAGTACAAATTATAGTTAATGGAGACAAATGCTTAACACAAAATTATTTGAACAAAACTACAAGTGTTGACTTAATGTTTTAAAATTTTAATTGCATCTCATTAAATCTTACCACATTTTTATAAAAAGAAAACATTCACAATTGAAGTATTTAATGTCCAGCCAGTTGCCGATGTGAGGAGCTGATACCAAGCTTGTCTCACTTGCTGTTGTTGAGTGCTGTTGAGGAAATTCTAATTTGTAGGACCCCATGGGACAGAGTAGAAGTGCCTCCGGTGGTTTCCCAGGCCGTAATCTTTATGGGGGAGCTCTGGTGGCACAGTGCCTAAGGCACTTGACTGCTAACCAGAAGCCTGACGGTTCAAACCCACCAGCCACTCCTCCGAAGGAAGGTTGGACAATCTACTTCTGTAGTGATACCGCCTCAGAAACACAAGGAGGGGTCGCTATGCGTCGGATCCGACCAGACAGCAGTAAGTTTAAGTGGATTTTTTAATATGGCAAAATCTCCCTGAGCGACCACGTGCAGTTGTTGTAAACACCATGATAATTTTTGAGTCCCCCTGGAACCACAGATTAAAACACAGATCAAAAGCAGAGAGTCGGTACAGGCATGAGTTAAGAGGCTATTGGTCGTGAGTTTAACGTTAATGAATCAACAATATCTATAAAATAAATAGGAATACACGTAAAACTGGGTTATGTTTTGCTTGGCTGATAAAAAAAAAATGCTGTAGCCAGAGGCTCTCAGGAGCCCAGCTCTGTCTTCCCTGGAGCAGTGTCTCAGTACTAACTAATTCAGGTTCACAGTGACTTCACAGAACTTAACTCCCAAGAATAATGAGAATCGACCCTCCTGTGTCTTTAATAATACTTTCAAAATGATTTCACCTCCCCTCCTCCTCCCTACCACACATGGAAATGCTGCCTATAAGTCCAGCTTGTGGCTCGAGAGATACTGAGGCAGTATCTCTGTGGAAGTAGATTGCCCAGTCTTCCTTCCGAGCAGTGGCTGGTGGGTTTGAACCGGGGCAAGAAGGTGGCCAAGACGGAGACAGAGACTGGAGTTGTCAAACAATGCCCGGGACCGCCAGGAGTTAGAAGAAGAAAGGAAGGGTCCTTCCCAGAGCCTGCAGACAGACGGCCTTGCCAACACCCTGAGTTCAGACATCTAGCCTCCAGAGTGTAAAACAATCAACTTCTGGTGTTTTAAGCCCCCAGTCTGGGCACGTGGCACAGCAGCCCTAGGAAGCTTGTCGGAGTCTCCAAGTGGCTCAAAGCATTGGACTAGTGACTGAGGGGTTGGTGGTTCAAAGCCACCCAGGGGAGCCGGGAAGGCAGGCCTGGTGATCTGCTTCCCAAGGTCCCAGACTTGTAACCGCTGTGAGCACTTCTACTCTGCACAAATGGGGCTGTCGTGGGTCAGAATCAACTCCATGGCGACTGACCAAGGAAACACACCCCAGGGCAGGTCAGCCCTTATCCACTGGGCTGTGTGTTTCCTGTGAGTTGTCATCCTTTTGTCTCTCGTTTGTTCAGTTCTGAAGCCTGCAAGCTGCACTTTTCAAGCTCTAACAGGTTATTTTACTTGACTTTGTTGTTGTTGGGACTACACACAGCAAAACATACACCAGCTCAACCCTTTCTTCTTGGACAGCACAATGACATTGATGACATTTTGTTGACAGGTTGTGCAGCCGTCTCTCAGTGGTTCCTCCCCATTAACATCAACTCACTGCACCCTAAGTTCCTGTCTGTCTTCTGAGTGGCTGTTGGCACTCTGACCCCATACAGTTCGTTCCTAAAAGAACACAAAGCTCAAGTTGGACACTTGTTACTAATTAAGCTAAACTAATATTTAAGACTTTAGGGGATATTTTTGGTTTAAGCTTTCAAGATTATCTCAGGGTAGTAGTTTCAGGTGTACATTCAGCTTCCATGGCTCCAGAAAGTCTGTAGTCCATGAAATTTGAAAATCTGTTCTGTATTCCCCCCCCCTTTTTTTTTTTTTTTTTATTAGGATTTGGGTGAAGATTTACAGAGTAAATTCACTTTTCATACAG
>NW_006921593.1:11324043-11324662 GCF_000298275.1 Orycteropus afer afer
TAGTTCTAGGTTTCACATTTAAGTCTTTGATCCATCTGGAGTTCGTTTTTGTGTGTGGTGTGAGGTACAGATCTTGTTTCATTTTTCTGCAAATATTTCCCCCCCTTTTGATCAGGCTTTTTCTACAGAATCTTTGATCAAAATGTTCAGTAATGGTAGCCGGGCACTATCTACTTCTTCCGGTCTCACTGCAGAGGAGGCAGTGGTTCATAGAGGCAATCAGCCACACATTCCATTTTCTCCTCCTCTTCCTGACTCACCTACTTCCTCTGTTGCTCCAGGTGAATAGAGACCAATAGTGGTACCTTGGATGGCTGCTTGCAAATTTTTGAAACCCTAGGAACTACACAAAAAACTAGGACCTAGAAAAGAAGCACTAAACACGTTACTGTGATAATTAAGACATTTTATAGTTTTGTGTTTGCTAATAAACAGCTGTAACTTCACTTCATGAAGCAGCAGGTTCCAAGGCCCCATGTGTAACTTTATTTAACATGTTATTTCTGCTTCTTTGAGTGGGAAAGATAATCCTTGTCTCAGAGAAGTCTCTCATTTATAAATAAACATACTCCAGTAACTCTAGATTCCCCCCCTATCACTATTCAGAGACATCAGATAG
>NW_006921593.1:11325463-11329101 GCF_000298275.1 Orycteropus afer afer
GGTGTGGTTTGGGCTTTGCTTCTGTGAAGATTGACAGCCTTGGAAACCCTGTGGGCAGTTCCACTCTGTCCTCTAGGGGCGCTGTGGGTCGGAATGGACTCAACAGCCAATGAGTGTGGTTTGGGCTTTACTTCTGTGAAGACTGACAGCCTTGGAAACCCTATGGGGCAGTTCCACTCTGTCCTACAGGGTCCCTATGAGTTGGAATCAACTGGACAGCAGCAGGTTTGGCCTTGGAAGGGGCTTAAGGGATGGGGGAAAGGGGGTTCCATGCACTTGGGTTTTATGAAGGTGAGTTTGGAGGGGAGCCAGCTCTGATGGGGGCCATTAGGAGTCCGCTGCAGTAATTTCCAAAAGAGAGGAAGGTGGCCTTGTCTAGGGCGGTGACAGTGAGGAGAAAAGATGTCATTGAGAGACGTTTAGGAAATGAATCTATTCTGAGAGGATGGATTTCCTGTGCTCTGAACACATCTCTGGGCGGTGTCAACAGTTAAATGCTCGCCTGCTAACGGAAAGGCAATGGGTCCCGTTTACAGATCCACCGGTCTTTCTACTGAGGAATGGCTGGTGAGTTCAAACCACCGCCTTTCAGTTAGTAGCTGAGCACTCACCCACTGTGCCACCAGGGCTCCTTTTACTGATGACTTAAGAGCCTTGACGCTTCAATCTGCATTTTGCTTCTGGCCTCTGTACCCCACACAGGTGCTCGGGAACTTCTATTTTCCTTTTCACTCCACTAGGGGGCGCAGGACCAGGCAACATCTCATTCAGTCGCGCATAAGGTCGCCCATAAGGTCGCCGAGTGGGAGCTAGCTTGACGGCCAGTAATAACAGCCTTCCTCAGCTGGGGGCTCTTCTCCCAACAGTTCTTAGCAGGCTCCTTGGAGTAAAGACCAGAGCTAGCCTCTAAGTAAGGCCTTCTACTTCCAAGGCTTTTCCTTCTCTTTCCTGGGAGTAACCATGAATTAAAAAACCCAAACCCACTGGTGTCATGTCAATTCGGACTCATAAGGACCTTACAGGGCAGAGTAAAACTGTCCTATAGGGTTTCCAAGACCGTAAATCTTTACTGAAGCAGACTATCTCATCTTTCTTCTGCAGAGTGGCTGGTGGGTTCCAACCACCGACCTTTTTGTTAGCAGCCAAGTGCTTAACCACTGGGCCACTAGGGCCCCTACAGCCAGGAATTAGTGACTAAAATAATGAAGACTAAGGTCGCTGGGTGGCTCCAATGGTTTGTGCATGACTGCTAACCTAAAGGCTGGCAGTTCAAACCCACCCAGTGGTTCCAGGGAAGAAAAGGCCTGGGAACCTGCTTCCATTGAGATTATAGCCAAGAAAACGCTGTGAAGCTGTTCTGCTCTGTGACACGTGCGGTCGTCATGTGTTGGGATGGACAGGATGCCACCAACAACTGAATCAACATGGTGCCTAACGGAGTCTGAGGCATTACCTTGGGTGCTTTGCTGACTCAAATGGCACATTTATCGTTACTGTCGTTTTTTCTCCAAAAATATCACAAAAACCTGAAGTCTCTTGATTTTATGTGGTGTTTTCATTTAAATGGACAGATTTTATTTCTGCAGACAATTGTAAACCCTTCAGCGCAAAGAAAGCCCGTCTGCTGGTTTCTATGGCAACTTAAAGTCAGAAACCTAATTCAGAACCTGGAGGTTTATTTTCAGAAACAGCTTTTGAAGGCCTGGGCAAGTGGATGCTGCTCTGGGATTGTGTTTTCAAGCTCTTCTGGCCGTTTTGATTGATTTGCTCAACAAATAATGACCGAGCACCAGACTCGAGGTCAGGCACTGGGCCAGACATTGAGGTGAGGAAGGAAGACCTGGTGGCCAGCTTCTGAAAACTCAGCTGTGAAAACTCCCCCACGTGGGGGGCGCCAGGAGTCAGCACTGACTCCACAAAACAGAAAGGCACTGGCTTGAGCTTCAGTAATTTATGAAATGTGGTAGGTGTTCCTGAGAGAGAATCTCGTTGAGGGTACGAGGAACGGAAGAGGCTGGGCTGGGATTGTTAATTGCTGCCCAGTCAGTTACGACTCCTGACGATCTTGTAACAGAACAATCCTTTAATTGCCTTACACCATGTCCGTTGCTAACCAGAAGGCTGGCGGTTCAAATCCACCAGCCACTCCTCGGAAGGAAGATGGGCCAATCTACTTCCGTAGTGATACTGCCTCGGAAACCTAAGGAGGGGTCGCTGTGAGTCGGGTCCGACTCGACGGCATATAACAACAACAACAACATGTCCGTTTGAGTCCATTGTTTCAACTGCCGTGTCATTGCATCCCCTTACGGGTTTCTTTGTCTTTACTGACCTTGCACGTCACCAAACATCATGTCCTTTTCTAGCAATTTGTCCCAAGTACGTGTGACAAGTGTCTCCATCCTCTCCTCTAAGGAGCATTCTGGCTGTTTTGCTTCTAAGGCTGATTGATTTGTTCTGTTGGCACCAACCGTGGTAGCTTCACTCCAGAAGAACGAACAAATCTGTCTCGGAAGAAGTGCAACCAGAATGCTCCTTAGAAACCAGGATGGGACCAGTCCCTAGAGAAGGACATCGTGACGGGTAAAGTAGAAGGTCATTGAAAAACAGAAAGACCCTCAACGAGATGGATGGATGCAGTGGCTGCAACGATGGGCTCAAAGCACGATTGTGGGGCTGGTGCAGGAGTGGACGGTGCTTCACTCTGTTGCACGCAGGGCTGTTAGGGGTTGCAACAGGCTTGACAGCACCTAGCAACAGCAGCAGCAGCAATGGTACAGCCAGTATCCTTTGCCAACACCACAGTTAGAGCGCATGGGTTCTTGTGCGTTCCTTTCTCGTTACCCACCTTTCGCGCGCATGGGAGGCAACTGAAAAGATGTGCATGCAGTTGGCAGTCCCCAGAGAAGAGGCCAAGGCCTGTCTCTGTCTCCTACTGCTTCGAAGCCACTGTGTGTTTCTGATCACAAAATGGGATCTGTGTTGGCACTCGTGAAAAAAACTGCACATCTCTAGTCCTGTTATGAGGCCATAAAACTTTTTTTTTTTTTTTCCACAAGTTTTGGCTTTGGGACTGGGACCGGACAGTCGCTTTTTTCCTTTTGCGTTTTCTACCACGTGGCATTTAGAGACAGCTGAAAGTACCAGCGTCCTACCTTCAGTAGGAAAACCATCACTCCCAAAGTCACATTTCTTTTGCCAGACAAGCGTGGTGGGCCCTTCAAGTGACGATGACTATGAGTCTGCCATTTCTGGATTGAGGTCAGCCCGTGCACCCACAGGTTCAGAGGCTGAAAACAGACCTGCTTTGAGCGGCCTCCACGACGTCTGGGGAGCCCCTCCAGCGTGGAGAGCACCCGTCTGCGCTCGTCTCACGCCAGCAGCCGCCTTCCCGTTCCTGGCCATGAAGGAGCCTCCACACATAGCCAACAGGGTTCGTTGGCAGAATTGAAACCTTAGTTAAAGTTTGTTGAGGTTTGTTTTTTAAAATTGGCTGTTCTTACCCACATTCCCTTGAGCTATAAATAGAAGAGAAAGAGAGAGAGAAAGGTTTAATTAGTAAGACAAGACATTTGAGCTATGTCCACTTGATCCTTGACAGAGAAACTTAAGAGGCTGTTACCATCACTCTTTCAATC
>NW_006921593.1:11329212-11333502 GCF_000298275.1 Orycteropus afer afer
TTGCTTCTTCAGTTCTTTTTTCTGACTCTTCTTGGGGAAAAAAATCTAAAAAGGTGAGTAGCTGGTGGGCCTCCCAGACCCCAGGCTCTTTTCTACGTGCTTTCAGCACAGGTATGTGCCTGCTATGCTCAGATTTCTCTTTCCTCGTGGAGTTGATACCTGGAAAGTTTTGGCTATCTGGTAGTTTCGCTTTGCATTCATCGGTTTCCCATCCTTTGGGACAGATCGAAGAAGCATCTCTTCCGCAGAAAGTCTGCAAGCAACCAGAGCTATACCGTTTCCCGTGTAGAATTTGCAACAGTGCATTTGTCTGGCTGGTGTGTGAAAATGTGACTGCGTTTCTAACGTGGTTTACTTCCGAGTGGTTTGTAGGTGGCTGTGTCAGTGACTGATGCCACCAAACTAATTTCCTTATCAGGAAACTGAATGGGAACGTTGTTCAGGTTGTAGCATTTATTTGTGAGTGCATTGCACAGAGGGCATGGGGACCTTTTCAGTATTAGGCTTTGAATCTGTCAATTTTGTCCCATCACTTAATACAACACTGCATTTTGCTGGATAGTAAACCATTAAAGTAAAGAAATGGTTCCCAAGGGCCTGGGAGGGTGGGTTCCTGACGTACATGCCCGTTTCGCGTTGACCTCATCTCCTTTGTTGGGTGACCAAGTGGATGATGAGCATCACGGACCTTCTGAGCGCGGACGACATCGCAGCGGCCCTGCAGGAGTGCCAAGGTAAGCGGGGTGCAGCCCAGGAGGCAGGTGTGGCCTTTCTCACCTGTTCACATCTCTGGTGAAGCAACGGGAGTGAACTTTGCTGAAATTCACAAAATCTGAGAATAACACTGTTATTAATTAGATGATGGAAATGATAAGGATGTGAGATCCGAACCATGTGATCGCTTTCCTTGATCCTCGGCTTTGAGTCGATTCTGACTCCTAAGGACCCTATGGGACAGAGCAGAACTGCCCCCTACTGTTCCCAAGGCTGTCATCTTTACAAGCAGACTGCCACATCTTTCTTTCGTGGAGCAGCTGGTGGGTTGCAACTGCTGACTTTTCTGTTAGCAGCTGAGTGCTCAACCACTGTGCCACCAGGGCTCCTTTGTAAGAGTAAAGAACCTTCCTAAAAGTGGAAAAAGACACCAGTGGGTGCCATTTTGTCTGATTGAATCCAGAGGCTGCATTTTTCGCCACCAGTTAGACCCGCGATGTTGGGGTCTTGGATACACAGTGGGCAGGGGGTGGGCATCAAGGAGGGAGAACAGGAAATGGACAAGATCAAGTTGGGGAGGGGCAGGTGACACCACCACTGAGCCATGTGGTCTTGGTGACTCAGAATTGTGGTCCAGTAACAGCCCTTCTCTGTCGTTTTAAAAAACTAAAAAGAAGAAATGAAGTGGCTCAGGGCTGTTATATTAAGCAGCTGTACTAGCCTGTGTTTTCAACACGCTGGTCCAAACGCAAAATGTGACCCAATGAGCTTCAGAATGCCCGTTCTCTGTCCTTCAGACCCAGATACTTTTGAACCCCAAAAATTCTTCCAGACGTCAGGCCTCTCCAAGATGTCGGCCAGCCAGGTGAAGGACGTTTTCCGGTTTATAGACAATGACCAGAGTGGATACCTGGATGAACATGAGCTGAAGTAAGCATGGGCCTTAGCCTGCCTGGCATGTGGGTGGGGGCAAGAGAGGCCCTTTTTCTCGGCCTTTCTTCAACGGTCAGCCTCGTTGCTGGTCACTCAGAAAAACCTCACTATAAGCGAAGAGTGTGAGCATGCTGGCCACACATCTCCCTGCACAGAGCGCTGAACCAGAGCCCCGAAGGCTGCAGGTGCAAAATTTCATCCGCTCCAGGGGTTTTCTTGGGCAAAAGGACTTAACGAAAGCCAGTGAGGGTCTCAGAAGCAAAACGCCCACCACTGGTTTCGACGATGGAAGCGTCTACCTTTGCCCAGTAAGAAAGAGCTTGAACGATGGCCACAGACAGGTGGCTGGCTTAGAGTCAGTGCAGAGGGGCGTGGTTTTCGGGAAGTCCGCATCAATCTTTGTCACCCCGCAGGTTTTTCCTCCAGAAGTTTGAGAGCGGTGCTAGAGAACTGACTGAGTCAGAAACCAAGTCCCTAATGGCTGCTGCAGATAATGATGGAGACGGGAAAATCGGGGCTGAAGGTACGCTCGCCCCGTGTGGACGCTCACCCCTGTGGGGAGCCCACACCGTGCTGGTCACGGGGTGGCCGTGGGGCTCGGGCTGTGAAATCAACAGAGACGGGTTAACTCCCCTTTAACCGTGCTGAGCCTCGGCCTCATCTGCACGATGGGCCTAAGGCGGGATGGCGAGTGACGCAGGTGAACACTCTGCCATGAGGCCTGGGGACACGCCACAGAGGCCAGTTTGTCTGGTCATTGTGAGAGCCAAAAGTGTCCCTCGCCTGACTAGCCGGTGCTCTGGCCAGTTACTTGCAAGACGCCCTGAGGCACCTTGCAAATCCCGCCAGGAATTTCCACCCATGGGAATGGAGCCCATCTGAGTAAGAGAAGGCTCCATTTTCTCCAGCACGTCTCCAACCAAAGACGTGACTGCCACAAGTAGGAGGGCCTCTTAGTTTCAAAGGCTGAAACAAATTATTTTGATTGGGCATTAGCCCACTGAGTGGACAATATCAAACAGAGCAAATAAGCCCTCCACCATGTATGGGCTGCCCTGTGTGCAGGGTCCTGTCTTCAAATTTTAACACAACTGCACAGCCTTATCTTCACTTGCTTCTGTCATGTTGCTGATAATGATTTTTGGCTCTTTTGTGCCAATTCAGAAGGGCATGGGGGGCCCTTCTGGTGGTGCCAATTTGAAATTAAAACCTGCTACTTTAAGTCCTTATTTTAAAAACCTATTCAAAACTATACTACTGTAACTTAATATGCCAAATAATAATAATTCATTGCCATTGGGTTGATTCTGGGTCATAATGGCCCCCTTTTGGTTTCCGAGGCAACAAATCTTTACAGAAGTAGATTTCCCCATCTTCTTCCCACACAATGGCTGGTGGGTTTGGACTGCCAACTTTCTGGTTAGCAGTCAAATGTCTTAGGCAGTATGCCACCGAGCTCCTTACTTACTAGGTGGAGTTAATGCACGTTCCATGGCTCGAACCTAGAGAAAAGTTTAGGTAAACCAAACCAAACCCACTGCCATCGAGTCGCTTACGACTCCTCGTAGCCGTAGAGGACAGGGGAGAACTGCCCCACAGGGTTTCCAAGGCTGTAAATCTTTAGGGAAGCCGACTGCCTCGTCTTTCTCCCACAGAGTGGCTGGTAAGTTTGAACCACCGACCTTTTGGTTGGCAGCCGGAAGAGGATTGATTTATTTACGTATAACCACAAAAGACTTCCAAAAGGCAACACTTACCAATAAACATAAAGCCAATCTCTGGGGGTCAGTGTCAATCAGCAGCCTCCACATGCTCTTAGTGCAGGGAAACCTTCAGAAGCTGGAACCTGCGGAAGCAGAAACCTGTCAGAGAAGGAAAACGCAAATATTTTTCATAAGAGAGAACAATATAAAGTGATCAGACTGCATGCACCCTGTCAAAGGTGGAGAACTTGTGAGACCTGGAAAACCAAGGCAGTCCCCTCAAGTTCTAGCTCTCGCAGGTCTGAGTTCTCGGATGGCTTTCTGCCTGACACAGTTTCCAGCTTTCACAGACTTTACTTACAAACTTCTGGGGATAGCATTAGGGTTCAGTATTGTTCTTCAAATCGAGAAAAGTCTGTTTAAAATCCCACCCTATTAGATGTTTCCTAAAAATGCAACACAAGGCTACAGGAAAGGGGAAGAGAACCTCCCATCTCGGTTTTAAGTTACCCAGACAAAAAGGTCAAAGTTCACAGATTCTGACTGAAGTCATTCCTGATCAGAGAGAAGTAGTTGGGCAGACAAGTGTTAATACAAGGTGCTTTATTGCAAAGAAGGAGCCCTGTTGGCACAGGTCACTAACCAAAAAGTCGGTAATTGGAACTCACCAGCTGCTCCACGGGAGAAAGACGAGGCAGTCTGTTTCTGTGAAGATTGACAGCCTTGGAAACCCTGTGGGCAGTTCCGCTCTGTCCTCTAGGGGCGCTGTGGGTCGCAATCAATCCAAGGCAGTGGGTGTGGTTTGGGCTTTGCTTCTGTGAAGATTGACAGCCTTGGAGACCCTGTGTGCAGTTCCACTCTGTCCTCTAGGGGCGCTGTGGGTCAGAATGGACTCCACGGCCGTGGGTGTGGTTTGGGCTTTGCTTCTGTGAAGACTGAC
>NW_006921593.1:11333602-11359267 GCF_000298275.1 Orycteropus afer afer
CACTCTGTCCTCTAGGGGCGCTGTGGGTCAGAATGGACTCCACGGCAGTGGGTGTGGTTTGGGCTTTGCTTCTGTGAAGACTGACAGCCTTGGAGAGAACCCTGTGGGGCAGTTCCAGTCTGTCCTCTAGGGGCGCTGTGGGTCAGAATTGACTCGACTAGGAGGCATATTGCAAAGCCAGAGATATTAGTTATACAGAAACGTGGAACACTGTCATCACCTTGACGTACCCAGCACCCACTTTTTCTTCCTGTTGTGCTCTCTAAGGGCATGCCTGTCACCCCACGATCGCTTCGCATCCTTCCTCCTCATCTAACTGGCCGCCCCACGTCTTCAAAGGACGGAGCCCTCTTCACTGACGGCTCTCCTCTTCCTTCCAGAATTCCAAGAAATGGTGCATGCTTAGAAGCCCCAGTCTACGGAGAGCGAGAACAGACGGATCGGAAGGACAGCTGGAGGACCTCCGAAGCCCCAGGAATGGGAAACCCCACCCCCACCCCGCCCCTGCCCCTAATTTATTCGTTTATTTCCTTCAACTGGCTCGCTGTTTGAGTGAGGTAACAAGACCGCCGGTGATGACTTTTTTAGTGACGCGTATGCCTTGGTGACTTCTGTAAGGCCCTAAGCAGGACAATCAATACCTAAAAAAAAAAAAAAAGAAAAATCATTCAATAAACACACGTTTCTCATCGTCCACTGCTGTGTGGGTGTGTTTTTTTCTCAGCAAGTTTCAGGGATGAATGCAATCTGAAGACCAAGGGCTTGTCCACAGAAGTCTGGTCCTATCAGATGCTGGGCAAGCCACACTTACGTGGTGCATCAGTGGACAGGGTAACCAGGTACCCAGGATTAAAAAAAAAAGTCACAGATAAAACAGTATTGTCATGCTAGGGTTGTTGCTGTTGTTATATGCTGACGAATTGGACTCGACTCATAGCGACCCTTCCTTGGGTTTCCGAGGCAGTATCACTGCGGAAGTAGATTGCCTAACCTTCTTTCCGAGGAGTGAGTGGCTGGTGGGTTTGAACCACCAGCCTCCTGGCTAGCAGTCAAGTGCTTTAGGCACTACGCTACCAGAGCTCCCATGCTAGGGTTATCTCAGCAGATCGTCTGCCTCTAGAACTAATATAAAGAGATCTGGGCCAACCTAAAATGTCACTGATGTGGTTTCTGCTACTGGACGTTAGATCGTCAGAAGAAAGACTTGAGTAAAACCCAACAGGATAAGACAGAATGAAGTCCAGGCCACGTTGTTCTGGTCTATGGCTGCTGACCGGGAGCTCTGGTAGCGTAGTGGCTAAGGCACTTGACTGCTAACCAGAAGGCTGGTGGTTCAAACCCATCAGCCACTCCTCGGAAGGAAGATGAGGCAATCTACTTCCCTAGTGATACTGCCTTGGAAACCCAAGGAGGGGTCGCTATGAGTCGGGTCCAACTTGACGGCACATAACAACAACAGCAACAACATTGCTGCTGACCAGCCTGACTGGCGGCGACCTTCAGAATTGACTGAAGGAAACGGCCTCTGGGCCCTGCTCCGTCTCCTCCACCCTTGGTATGTTTCAGTTCATAGCGGAGGCCACCGTAGAGTCTACGAGCCTTCCACGCTAGACGGCCTGCCTTCCAGCGCTGTACCCGACAATCTGTCGTGATCCACAGGGTTTCTGTTCTGACCTTCAGAGGAGATCCCCGGGCCTTTCTGCCTGGTCTGTCTCGCTCTGCAGGCTCTGCAGAAACCGTTCACTGCGGGGGACCCTGCTGGCACTTGAAATACCAGTGGCATAGCTTCCAGTGTCAGGGTAGCACGTAGGCCGCTGCAGCGTGACACACTGTCAGACAGGTGGTGGTTCTGAGGGCTGAGCCCGTTGCTGTCAACTCACGGCAACCCCGTGTGTGTCAGAGTAGGCGTGAGCTCCTAGGGCTTTCAGTGGCTAACCACCACTCAGTGGTAGATCACCAGCCTTTCCTCTGAGGTGCCTCTGGGTAGACTTGAACTTCTAACCCTTCAGTTAGCAGCCATGGGTTAACCATTGGCATCACACAGGGAGCCCATTGCTATGCTAGTTGACCATAAACTGACCCATTGTCAACCCTTCTTTTTTTTTTCCTTAGAAAAACAAGCTATTTGAGACTTGCCTGCTCACCCACCTCCTCCCTTCCTCACCCACTATTTTCCTGGCACTCACCTGATACCACTCAGATACACCTTCCTTGCCCTAACATTTGAGGCTAACTTCGGGGATCCTGTTACAGGGTTTTCATTAGGGCTGGGACACCCCCAGCCAGGAAATTACCATCAGGCTGGCTTCCAAGTGGCCAGTAGAGATGTCATCTCTGGCTGATCCCAGGAGTAGAGGCCACTTAGGAGCTATGGAGGCGTTTTCCAGAGACGTTGTTCAAAACCTCACACTTTTTACTCAAACCCCAAACTTACAAAGTGCTGGGCTCTCCCGTATTGCTTCCCCCACACTAAATACTTTGGTCACTTCTGAATGCCTGTTGTTGTTGCTGTTTTTAATATTTATTTTCTTTTTGGTGAAAATCTACAGAGCAAAACATGCACCCATTCAACAATTTCCACACATACGGTTCAGAGACATTGGTCATGTTTTCATTTTGTGTCAACTGTCTCCCTATTTCTTCTTAAATTGTTTTGCTATCACTAACTTAGACTCACTGCCCCCCTCAACTTCTCTATACTGTAGATATATTGTCATGAGTTTGGTCTCCTATACCAAAAAACCAAACTCACTGCAATCAAGTTGGATCCTACTCATAGCAATCCCTCAATCCCTCCTTGGGTTTTCAAGGCGGTGTCACTACAGAAGTAGATTTTCCAACCTTCCTTCTGAGGAGTGGCTGGTGGATTTGAACCGTCAGCCTTCTGGTTGGCAGTTAAATGCCTTTGGTCTCATATATATAATCTTTTAAGAGAGAGTAATTCTCAAAGTGTGTGTTCCTTGCTAATTGAGCTAAACTGGCTTAGTCTAAAGATGACTTCAGGGGATAGTTTTGGTTAAAGGTTTAAGAACTATCTCAGAGCAATAGTTTCATGGTTTCCTCCAGTGACAGTGGATCCAGTAAGTCTAGAATCTTTAAGAATTTGAGCGCCATTCCACATTCCTCCCTTTTGCTCAGGATCCATCTAGCATGGCTGGGATCAAAATGATCAGTAATGACAGCTGGGCACTATCTAGTTCTTTCGGTCTCATGACAGAGGCAGAAGTTCATAGAAGTAACAAGTCCTGTAGTCTGTTTCCTTCCCTGTGAACCCCTGTTCTTACGTTTTCAAAGTATGGAGCACATACTAAAACCTAAGGGGCTCAAGATGACTTTACGGGATAGGGATCCACATTCTTTTTCTAATACACTTTATTTTTTAGAGCAGTTTGGGGTCTATGGAAAAATTGAGAGGAAAGTACAGAAAGTTTCCATAAGCCCTTTCTCCTCTCTGCACAGTTTCTTCTCTGGGTCAATATTTACTAAGAATCATGCATTTATTTTAGTATCATTTGGAAAAAGAAAACAAACACAAACGTGATTTTGATATTACTGCTTAGACTGAGGTTAAAGAGAATATCAGGTTTCTGAAAGTACATCCTACTTGCAAAAAAATATTAAGAAAGACTCTGAGACCAGAAGAACTAGATGGTGCCCAGCTACCACTGCCAATTGCTCTGAAAGGGACCACAATAGGAGGTCCTGGAGAGAGTGGGAGAAAGATGTGAAACAAAGACCAAGATCATAAAAAAAGAGCAGGCTTACTGGTCTGATAGAGACTGGCGGAACCCCTGAGACTATGGGCCTTAGACACCCTTCAAGCCTGGAACTGAACCCAAGCCCCATGGCTCAACTTTCAGGCAAACAGACAGGCCTATGAGGTAACAGTAACACCAGGTCTTATCTAAAGCGGTACGCATTTATTAGAACCACCAACCGTACTAGAGCCAAAGGGCAGCATCTGCCCAGGGATTAAGCTCAGAAGGCAGGAGGGACAGGAATGAAGGAGGAACCAATATGAGCAGCACGGGGAGGCAGTAGGAAGAGTGCTGTTACACCGGGGGGACTGCAACGAATGTCAGGAAGCAAAATATGTTGAACCAATCTGCTTTGTAAACTTTCACTCAAATCACAATTTAAAAAAAAGAAGAAGAATTTTAAGTCATAGTAAAGATGGTATTGGGGTAACAAAAACCATCGTTCTCAAATGATTCAAAGTTAGGGAAGACAGTTTTAAAATGAAGAATTCTTTGGGGGAGGGTCAGAGAATGGAAGCCTTTGTGTGGCCGTCTCTCGTGTCACCTCTCCTTGCACACACCTGCACTCCCATTCTGTACTGACCCCTCCCCTAAATGCGCCCCATATCTGTCAGGCACCTGGTCAGCTCCTCCCATCACTGGCTTCCCATGCATTTAGAATTGCTTAGAACATGGACAGCAAGAGACCTTCCTGCTCCGCACTGACGACCTATTGTTGCTGGTGTTTGGTGACGTCAGGGTGATTCCAACTCACAGAGACCCCATGTGACCGAGCTGAGCTGCCCCATAGGGTTTCTTAGGCTGTCATCTTTCTGGGAACAGATAACCAAGTCTTTTCTCTCTCTGAGCCTCTGGTGAATTTGAACCACCGCCTTTCGGTACATAGCTGAGCGCTTACCCACTGCGCCACCGGGGCTCCTTTTACTGAAGACTTAAGACCCTTGACGCTTCAGACAATCTGCATCGTGCCTCTGGCTGCCGTACCCCACACAGGTGCTGCGGCCCTTCGTTATTTTCCCTTCCCCTCCACCAGGGGGCGCAGGACCGGGGAACCTCTCATTCTGTGATGCATAAGGTCGCTGAATAGAAACAAATTTGAGGACCAGTAACAGCAGCCCTCCCCGCTGGGGCTCTTACCCCAACAGCTCCAAGAGGGCCCTAATCAGAGTGGTTCAAGGAGCACTCTTTCCTGGGGCTTCTGGCTGCCAGAAGCCTCAGAGAAAACTATGGTTGATAACATTTTGAAGATGACTGTGAGCTTTTAAGGGTGTAAACACTTCATCACCCATGGGAGCGGCAACGACAGGCTCGCCCTAATCTCAGTTGAGATCATGGGTTTTTTCTCATTTCTTTCTATTACTCAGGCAGGCACCCGGTATAGGAACAATGGCTGGAGGGAAGACCGGGACTCTTCCTGATGTTCTGTTGTGGGGAAAAGTGCTTTAAGACAGACCTATGAAAAGGGATAAAGTGCCACAGTTTTCCTCTAGGTGGAGCTACTGAAGGGTTACTCGTGCGTTTTGTTCATTTTTGTCCATTTCAAATATATTTGTCATTTTCTCCAACCCTGTCTTGTGTGCCATCTGTTGATTCTGACTCATAAGAGATTCCATGGGACAGGGTTGAACTGCCCCATAGGGTTTCCTGGGCAATAATCTTTACAGAAGCAGGTCACCAAGTCTTTCCTGCAGAGCCGCTGGATAGGTTCAAACACCTGACCTTTTGGTTAGCAGCCGAGTGGCTAACCGTTGTACCACCAAGGCTCTTTAACCCAGCCTTAGAACCTTCATTTCAGTTATGTATCCTGTCAGTAGACAGAAGCAGCCATCTCTCAAAAGGAGGTCTCCTAGAGGCAGAAGAAGTCTCTCTGACTGCTGGCTGAGGAAGACGTGTTGCTGAGAGAAACACGCTCCTGAGAGACATGTGCTTCTGAGAAAGAGACACCGAGAGACATGTGCTGTTGGGAGAGAGACTGAGAGAGACTGCTTGCTGAGAGGTGGCGGGCTGAGAGAGACTGAACTTTGTTCCTGGACTTGAATTGTAGCCTGGTGTTTCCCTAATAAACCCTATAGTCTGTGAAAAAAAAAAAAAAGAAGAGCCATCTCTCTGCATTTAACCTCAAGTTGAATGCTTGGCTTAATTGACATGCACTAATCTTGTCTTTATTCATATCAATTTTTTCATTTTCATGCCAATTTTTTAAAAATAGTTTTATTGAGAAGGAATTTACATAACATGCAATTCACCCATTTAAAGTACAAGATACACTCCAATGGCTTTGAGTGCTTACAGAACTATGCATTATCACCATCAAGTTTAGAATATTTTCATCACTTCAAAAAGAAACTCTGTACCCTTTAGTCGTCACTTCCTGGAGGGGGTGGTGTCCTCAGGTGCCATGGAGTCAGTTCCAAATGTAGTGACCCACGTACAACGTAACCAAACTCTGCCTAGTCCTGCACCATCCTCACAACCATCACCATGTGTCATCACTGCTCTACCCCTCCTCAACCTTAGGCAGCTACCCATCTCCTCCGTGTCTCTGCAGATGCCCCTGTGCTGGGCATTTTGCATGCATGGCATCATACGAGACGTGGGCTTTTGTGACTGGCTTCTTGCATTCAGCATCATGTCTTCCAGGTTCATCCTTGTGGTAGCATGGACCGGTGTGTGACTCCTTTTAATGGACAAGTAATATTCCATTGCAATGCCAACCAACTTTTTGTGAAGCTCTCAGGATTTTGTATTTCTTAGAAAGTGTATCCTTCAGGGGTCAACCCCAGCCCTGAGTGGGAGGTCACAGCAACGCTAAGGGTATTTGTGTGTATTTGCTAATTGGTACTTTGTGAATTTTTTTCGTTATTTTCCTCAGTTCAAACTTTGTACAAACATTAGCGTTCCAAATTTTTGGTGGTGACTATTGTAGGAAACCGAAAGATGTTTTTTAAAATGACCTGAGTTGAGTCATTAAGGGAAGTTCATACAAACCAAACCAAGCCAGTTGCCATGGACTCAATCTGGACTCACGGGGACCCCATGTGTTACAAAGTACAGCTAATCCACACGGTTTCCTTGGCTGTCAATTTTTTGACAGCAAATTACCAGGCCTTTCTTTCGCAGGGCTTCTGGGTGGGTTTGAACCACCAAGCTTTCCAATCATAGTGGTCAAATGCCAACAGTTTGTGCTAACCAGACACCTTCAGAATATGACATATCCAGAGTTTTATCAAAACTGAAAAAAAAAAAAAAACAACCGCTTAAAATCGTAGCAGTCCAGGAAATGGATTGAGCAGCATAGAGATGACTTCATTTCCTGCCTGCTTTGTAGCTGGCCACTGAGCCACCTGCAGCAGGCCGTCAGCAGCGGAGAGATGCTCATCCCTGCCTTGGAGGTGGGACCTAGGTTGTGCCATACGTCACAGGGACCGGGCCTCTTCTTACTTTTCTTATCCCTTAAAAAATGGCTGCAACAGGGGCTTTACTTAGCTGATTTTTACTCCATGATAATTTCAGCTTATAGCCTGGCACATCGTGGTTAGCTGTTGAGATGCCTGCAGCTCGTGGTGACCCCATGAACAACAGAGCGGACACTGTCTGCTCCTGCACCATCTCCACAATGGTTGACCTGCACTGCTGCAGCCCCTGTGTGTCCTGGGTGCCTTCCCACCGAGGGGGCTCACCTCCCAGTGCTGGGAAAGACAATGGTCCGTCGGCAGCCACAGCCATTTCAGTGGCTAATTTTAGGAAGCAGATGGCTAGGTCTTTCTTTCTAGTCAGTCATAGTCTGGAAGCTCTGCTGAAACCTGTCTGCTAGGTTTTCAAAATACCAGTGACATACTAGTGGCCTAGCAACATGCAAGCCACCACAGTGTGACGGACCGACAGGTGGGTGGTGGATTACTTGGTACAGTAGTTTATAATTTAATGAAATGTGACCTCAAAGCCGGCTTTGTCAATGTGCTTAATTGTTGAGACTGTTGTTGTTATGTGCCATCGAGTCAGACCCGACTTATAGGGACCCTCCTTGGGTTGCCAAGGCAGTATCACTATGGAAGTAGATTGCCCAACCTTCCTTCCGAGGAGTGGCTGGTGGATTTGAACCGCCAGCCTTCTGGTTAGTAGTCAAGTGCCTTAGGCAAGACTAAACTGCTTCAAATACTGCCTACTATTTAGCTTCAGCATCTGCACATTCGGAGCTCAGGTGGTACAGTGGTTAAAGTGCTTGCTGTGAACTGAAAGGTCAGTGGTTTGAACCTACCAGCCACTCTGTAAGAGAAAGATGGGGCAGTCGGCTTCCATAAAGATTGACGGCCTTGGAAACCCTATGGGGCAGATCCACTCTGTCCTCTAGGGGCGCTGTGGGTCAGAATGGACTCCATGGCAGTGGGTGTGATTTGGGCTTTGCTTCTGTGAAGATTGAGAGCCTTGGAGACCCTATCTGCAGTTCCACTCTGTCCTCTAGGGGCACTGTGGGTCGGAATCGAGTTAACGGCAACATCTGCACATCATGAATTTTAGACAGAAGTAGGGCTTTCTAGTGGTCCTTTCCAGCTCAAAAAAAAAAAAAAAAAAAAAAGTTGCAAAGCAGTGCAAATGTGAAATGCTTGTCTATTTGTTCTGGTTTACAAGCAACATAGTTCATTCTGTGTCACAACTGCACTAGTTTTGTGTAATGAGTCCTTAGGAATCCAATTTCAAGCAACAACCTACCCGAGGTCTCTCCTGCTACTGCTAAGGGAAGGAGGTATCACTTTGCAAACACCTAAGAAGACAGATGGAATTGGAATCAGTACCAGGACAGTTTCCACCTGGTCTGTTAGTTGATTCACTGCAAAGACTATTACATAATGTTTTAACTGTTTTCAAAAAGTCACCTTTCTATGATAGTGGGAAGATTTGGACATTGTTTCCTAGGAGGTACTCCAAGGAGCCTAATGGATGCACATCTTACATTTTTCTTAATTTTGAATGATTTCCAGCATACGGGTGAGAATTCAGAGCAGCAGAGCCACACCTGTGGACACTGCCTCACTTCGTCACACCTTGGCATCATCTGGGTGGCAGCTTTGTCATCTGTCAACCTGCTGAGGATGTAGGTATCCAACCTGAGGGGCCACAAAAGACATTTTGCCTGCAATTTGGAGGGTCAAAGTGATGTATCAGCTGCAGGATTTTATGCTTGGAAGGTCTGTGCAGGTGTTACTCACCTGTTGGCTTATCTGATCCCACTTGTTGACGTGGGATCCCCCTTCATCTGTCCACCTCCAGGTGTTTCCTTGCATGACGGAGGGCACCAGCTTCTCCTGAAGATACCCACATCATCAGAGCAGAGGGCAGGGCAGGGAAAGTCTGTGTGTTGGATATGTTTGTGTGTCAACTTGGCTGGGCCTGGTTGAGTGGCTGGGCAGCTGGTGGTAGTTATTCCCCATGATGAAACTGGCAATCAACTCCATGGTGGGATCCACCACAAGCAGCTGGGTAGCTGCCTTAGGGAATGTGGTCTGCTTCCTGTATTTAAGCAGAAGCCTTGGGGATGGTCTCTAGCCTATGGCACGCTTGGACCCTGCATGTAGCCATGTCACTGTTGCTCAGCAGCCTGCTATGCTCTGCCAACCTTGGGACTTATGATGAACTTAAGTTAATGGCCTGCCGTGTGATCTGGTAACATCAGGACTGTGCCTTTTTACTTGTCAACCTTGGGCTTCTCAGCCTCAGCAGCCAGCAACTGTCTGAGTGAAGAAATGCCTCTAGCTCCAGTGGGCCGGGTGCAGGAAGCAGAGCTGGACCCCAAGGTTGAAGAGCTTTCACCCAGCCTCTAGAGCCTGGCACTTTGAACTTGGACTTAAAGCCTCCGAATTGTAAGAATAAACTCCTGTTTGTTAAGACCATCCCATTTGTGGTATATTCTTGTCAGAGCGGCACTAGGGAACCAGAACAGTCTGTCCTCATGGCTTCCAGCTTGTCTCACTGTCCCCCACTTCACCTGCATCTTCCTTTTCTGACTCCCTGCCCTGCAGACACCAAGCTCCAGCATCAGACCTAGAGACCACAGCCTTGGAGAAGGTTCACAGTGCGGCAGGGCCTGCGACCTGTAAGGTATTCACAGGCCTGGTATAATCCCATGACTTACACATAAAAACCACATTCTGTGTATGTAACTGTAGGTTGTCTGCTGTCAGCAGTGCCGTCGAGGTGGCCCCTGACTCATGATGACTCCAGGTCAGTGGAACGAAGCACGGCCTGGTTCCTTGCCGTCCCCGGGATCAGTTGCCCATTTGACGGTTGTGTCCGTAGGGCTTTCATTGGCTGGTTTTTGGAACATGATCACCAGGCCGTTCTTCCTAGTCTTAGTCTGAAAGCACCTCTGAAACCTGGTCACCATCCAGTAACACGCAGCGCTCACTGGCCAATGGTGGCTGTGCACGAGATTCCCTGCCCGGGAATCGAACCCAGCGCTCCCACACGGAAGGCGGAAACTGTACCACTGATCCGCCATTGCCCCCATGTACATAAACCGTGAAACCTGTCGGAGCTGGAACACGGCAAGACTGCCTTGTTTTTCTGGGTCTCATAGATTTCCCACCTTTGGCCAGCTGCAGTATTACCACTTTTCTATCCCTCCTGTTAGTGGTCAATCTTTTCTTTTCCTTCTCTGACAGGTTTCTGCCTTCCCCAGGTTTGACTGGATATATTTCAGTGATTCTGCCTCTCTGATCAAACTCTGGTAGAACGTGCTGTAGACTTAAGCATTTTTTAATACCAAGAATCACACATTTTTGAAGACCTGTGTTACAGGTCTTGGCATGACCACAGCAGGAGATGGAGATCAAGGATGATCTTAACTGCAGGAGACAGACCCTGACGACAGAGGTCAACACTGAAGGACATGGAGTCTGGGCACCACATTAAGAGAGAAGCTGGGTCATCTGACTCACTGGTTTGTAATTTCTGCCAACAGTGCGAATGGAGTGGCCCTTTGCACAGCTGCCTTTGTTGTGTGCCGGTGAGTGGATTCTGACTCATAGTGACACTGTGGGACATAGTAGAACTGCCCTGTGGGGTTTGCAAGCTGTCATCTCTATGGAAGCAGATCACCAGGCATTTTCTCCTGCAGAGCAGCTGGTAGGTTTGAACTACAGACCTTTCAGTTAGCAGCTGAGTGCTTAACCACTGCACCACCAGGATTCCTTACAGATGGCCTTAGAGGCGTTTGCAGCATCCGAAACTCTACCCAGCAGCTTCTCCTTGGAGTTCAGTTCTGAGCACGAGGAGGCAAGAAGCCACTAAAACGTCAGCTCAGCCCGAGATCTGAGCTCCTGCCGGATGATTTGCAGCAGACATCTGAAGGAGGAAAGGTGGTCCCTAGTGTCCACTTCTCCAACTGTCTCAACGTGCGTTGACTGTGTCCTGGGAGGCAGGCATTGTGGGAGACCCCGGGCACAAGAAGAGGATGTCATCAGAGTCCTACCTGTCAAAGCTCTCTTGCTTGTTGGGGGACCAGAGACTTGTACTTGTAAAAAATGTGAGAATGTTCCAAACAATCCACTTTGGACTGTGGCTTTCTACTTGGGCTGTGGGCCTCGTTCCATCACAAAAAAACGCCTCTGTCCCGTATCTCATTCCCTCAGAATTGGAAGTTCATGGATTCTCTGGGCAAAAGATATCTTGTTTTGCTCAGTGGTGTTTAGCTTGGCTCTGCACAGCTGACTATTCTGAACCCCTACTCTGCTGCGTGACAGAACGTCACTTGGGATCACTCAGGAAACTCAGGCCCTTCCTGTCCTCGGTTGAAGGAGGGAGGAAGGCTTGTTCGCCAAGGCCTGCACGGGAGGAGTATCTGGGGCCCAGTCCACAGCCGTGACCACGGAGTCATCCCTGTTCCTCTAGAGCCTCGCGGCCTTCGCAGTGGCCCGCCCAGGCCACAGTGGCCTCCTCCTGGCCCCGGCCTTGCTGGCTCTGTGGTCCGGCTCTCAATTACTTCTGTGCATGAGCAAAACATTTGGTTACTTCCTGCACTGAGTGAGGGCTTACTGCCTACACAATCCTGTGGTCGCGACTCCTGACACCACATTGTTCTTGACCCAGGAGGAACTCTGTCCCCTCTGCCAGGTCCACCAGGAAGCAAGGCACACCCCCCCTCTACTCTGATAGCTCCAAACCTATCCAGGTGTCTGTCATCACGACCACACCTGCCTCACACCCAGGCACACCCTAGGAGGAGGCTAGGCGAAGGGGCATTCACCAATATCCAAGCTTTCTTGCTTAGACGGCTTTGAAACCTAGAAGCATTTTCTTTGATTTCTCGTTTTGGGTTTTTGTTTTGTTTCAATCTTCTCCGGTGGTAAATAATGCAACTGATTAAACGGGGGGGGCAGGGGAAAGAAAGTGTACAGGGAAATAGAAGCATGGGAGAGAAATCTTGACTAACACTATAAAATGTTATCTCATCACATATGTACAGAACTTTGTACTTTACAAAGGGCTTTCACTTGTATTATCTAATTTAATATTTGCAATAACCTGTGAGGCAGGATTAACTTCATTTTATAGAGGAGGAAACTGAGACTCAAAGAGGTTAAGAGCTCGGCCAAAGGTCATACATCTATAATTGACTAAGCCGGAACTCAAACTCAGGTTTTCCAAACTAAGGCCTGGGCTCCTTCTCTGCTAGTCTTCTGGAAGCGTTTGCTCTGAAATAAAGGGCAGATTCTCCAACCTAGAGTTTTCTATCTATATCACCCCTCAGTAGCAGTGGAGGATTGGTTCCAGAACCCCAGGGGTACGAAATCCACGGATGGCCAAGTTCCCTGTATAAAATGGTGCAGTATCTGCATATAACCTACGCATACCCTCCTGGAGGCTTGAAATCTCTGTTGCTGTGGTTAGGTCCCATTGGGTCAGTTCCCACCCACAGCGACCCCACGTACAACAGAAGGGAACACTGCCTGGCCCTGCGCCATCCTCACAGCTGCTGCTAGGCTTCAGCTCATTGTTGCAGCCCCTGTGTCCATCCATCTCTTTGAGGGTCCCCCTCTTTCCCTGACCCTCCACTCTACCAAGCATGATGATGGTCTCCAGGGATTGGTGCCTTATGACAGCATGACCAAAGCATGAGAGAGAAGTCTGGCCCATCTCAGCATTCCGGCTGTACTTCCTCTAAGACATTTGTTCGTTCTTCTGGCATCCAGGGTACCTTCAATATTCTCCACCATATCAGTTTTTCTGCAGTCTTCCTTATCCATTGTCCAGTTATTTATAAGACGGAATAGACAATGTAAATGCTATGTACATAGCACTCTCTGCTCCCTCTTAGTCTTTGAGGGTTTGCTTTGACTTCTCCCCCTCCCTTCCCCCCACCCCTGCCCCCGCAGTTGGTTGAAGGCCAACTGCACTCTTGTTATGTGCCATCGAGTCAGACCTGACTCACAGCAACCCCTCCTTGGGTTTCTGAGGCAGTATCACTACGGAAGTAGATTGCCCAACCTTCCTTCTGAGGAGTGGCTGTGGGTCTGAACCGCCCCCCTTCTGGTTAGCAGTCAAGTGCCTTAGGCACTATGCTACCAGAGCTCCTTAGCGCACATGATGACCACCTGGGTCCTCATTCAACCTGTGTCCATATTATGTATTAGAAACCCAGCCCACTGGCACTAGTCAACTCATACTGATCCTATAGTACAGAATTGCTGCATAGGGTTTCAAAGGCTCTCAGTCTTTAGGGAAGCAACTGCCACATCATTCTTCTGCAGAGTGGCTGGTGGCTTCGAACCACCAACCTTTTGGTTAACAGCCAAATGCTTTAACCACTGTGCCACAGAGCTCCTTTTATATATTAGAAGGTCCCCATAAAACTCTTTGTGTCAAGGGATGCAAAGGATGGCCCCTTAAGAGTGTTGGAAAATTACTGCTTAGCTTCTGTTCTGGTTCCCTACTGCTGCTCTGACAGAAATATACCACAAATGGGATGGTCTTAACACACAGGAGCTTATTCTTACAATTTGGAGGCTTTAAGTCCAAGTTCAAAGTGCCAGGCTCCAGGGGCTGGGTGGAAGCCCTTCAGCCTTGGGGTCCAGCTCTGCCTCCTGCTCTCGGCCCACTGGAGCTAAAGGCATCTCTTCACTCAGATAGCTGCCAGCTGCTGAGGCTGCCAAGCCCAAGGCAAGTCAAAAGGCACTGTCTTGATGTTACCAAACCACATGGCAGGCCATTAATTCAAGTCCAGTCTAAAACCCCAGGTTGGCCGAGCATGGCAGGCTGCTGAACAACGACACGGCTACATGCCGACTCCAAGCGTGCCATAGGCTGGAGACCATTCCCAAAGCTGCTTCTTATATACGGGAAGCAGACCACATACCCAAAGCAGCTACTCAGCTGCTTGTGGTGGATCCCATCATGTAGTTGATTGCCAGTCTCATCATGGGGAATAACTACCACCAGCTGTCCAGCCACTCAACCAGGCCCAGCCAAGTTGACCCACAAACATAACCACCACAGCTTCTAAAACATGTATTTCCTGCACCAGAGCAAACCAGCTGGGAAAGTCGGCCAAAAGCAAGTAATGATAGCAATGGTTTGCTGGAAGATTAAGTGCTGGCACTTGATTAATTCATTGTCCTATTTCATTCTTACAGCAAAACTCCCATCAGGCAGGCATTTCCTACAGGTCGTTTTGCATGTAAGAGAGGGGCTGTAGAGAACCTAGGTAATAGGCCTGAGGTCTTACACCTAATGGTGACAGAGCTAGGACATGCACCCATGTCCTAATTCCACCACAGGTTCAAACTCCACGGCATCACCTCCCTGAGGGTCTGTTTCTCAGCTGAAGGGTGACAGACATGGCTACCAAACCACGGTCTTCGTGAGTTTGACCAAGCAGCCTGCTGCAAGGGCTTGAGCTCCAAATAACAGAAGTAACCAGTCCTTCTAAGGGTGAAATCCCAAACGCTGGAGAGGTGAGCCAAGGCCTGGAACTGGCACCTGCTTCGGCTACACACAGAGAAGCCAGCACCTTCACACCTGCGTGGACTCTTCCTTGCTCGTCGGTTTGGTTCCATCCAGAGGGTAACCTAAGTCTCTAGAGCAGGAATCCACCTAAATGCCCGGAGGGACCCACAGCTGATGCAAATGAGCGCGTTTTCTTCCACACAGGTGCTGTGTTCGCGCCTCCCCACTCCCATTTCCTCTTAAGCAGCCCTCCCGATCAGTCGGAACCGAAATCTGGGAGCAAACAAAAGAGATGTGGTCGTCCCCTTAGCGCTCTTATAAAACCACCACAGCGCAGGAAACAGATGGGAACGAACCACCCCGGTGCCAGGTAATTATGTCACTTGTGGGGGGGGGGCAGGGAGTGCAGACCGCACCCCCAACACTGTCAGAGGGGATGACCCCAAAATGACCCCAGGATCCGGGCGGCGGGTGGGTCGGCGTGGCAGGAGGGGCCGCCAAGGTAGTGGTGTCACTACGATTTCTGTCAACAGTCACCTGGTGCGGTAACGCGTCACTACCCTCTCCAACACTACTCTCCCCCGCCGTCCCCGCCAGCCTGGGTGAGGGGCGACTGGCACCCGCGCCCACCATTAGTTTGAAGAGAGTATCACCGTCTTGGCCAATGGGAGAGGGAGGAGCTTCAGGGACCCGTAGGGGGCGAGGCCGACAGGGGCGGGACCCCGCGGCGCGACGCTGGGCCCTGCGTGGAGGCGGGGCGGCGCCGGGCATCCCCGCCCACCTGGTGGGGGTTATTTATCCGGCCTGCCCGCTCCACCCACGGGGGGCCTGACACCATGAGGTACGGCACCGAGTGACACCAACCCTAATGGTGTCACTGGTACCAAGAGGGGACGCAGCGCTGTGGATTCTTCTTCCGGGCTGGCGGTGACTACTTCCGGAGCGACGGCGCACGAGGCGGAAGTGCAGGTTCCTCGCGGCTGCTGTCTCTGGGCGGGCGGAGGGAGGCTCCCGAGGCGGGGGCCGGGCCGGGATGGCGGCAGCCGGCGCCGCGGCCTGGGCGGCCCAGGAGAAGCAGTTCCCGCCGGCATTGCTGAGTTTCTTCATTTACAACCCGCGCTTCGGACCGCGCGAGGGAGAGGTGCGTCCGCCGGCGGCAGAAGAGGGCCTGGGGGCGGGAGGGCTGGCGTCAGACTCCGGGAGCAGCGGGGTGCGGCACGGGAGGCGGCGCCCGATCGGAAAGCTCGCGAGCAGCACCTGTCATCCTGCCTTCTTTGAGCCGAGTTTCCTGAACTCCCGCTTGGTGCCAGGTGTGGCGCGGGGGTACGGCTGAGACACCGGGGGTTATCGAATAAAGGTTTATTAGGTTAATCACTCCCGGCGAGGTGAGCCTCTTACTCTTGGCACAACTGCTGGTCCTTCAAATGAGCTTATATTTTTGTTATTGGAAGTCTCTGACTAGAAACAAGCATGAAACAAGAGTGGTGGACTGTGGTCCCGAAGTAATGCAAGCCGGGAGGACCCTGGAAAAGTCACCCCCCAAAAAAAATAAATTAATAAAGAAATTCCAGGAGTTTTCTGTGTGTGTGATGGGGACGGTGACTTCCCCAAAGGATGTCCAGAGCTATGTTTTGTAATTTGGCAGCAAATCACGGTCTTTTTTGAAGGTTGTCAGTCCACATGCGTATGAACCAGCTGGATTTAATTTGCGGGGAGGTGTAGGTCTGTACACGTGTGCACGCGCTTTTTCTTCTTTTTTTAAACAAGCGTTGGTATATTACAAATTAGCCTGAGAGAAGAAATACAAATGCTGGGCTTTGAGAGGGATGGAATGAGATTTATATACTGAATGTCATAAAATCTTAAAGGCTGGTGGACGATATTGATGCAATAATAGATAATTTATTTTTTTAAAGAGTTTTGGTTTTTTTTTTTTTTTTTTCATTTATGACATTGTTACCGGACAAAACGCGGGTCCCTGCCCTGTGCGCAGTCAGGCCAAAACAGTTTACACACCGAGATTGAGAGGAGAGAAAATTATTTATTGCAAAGCAGCAGTGCAGGCAGTTAGGGGTAGTTAGTACCCAGATCTTAACTCCCCGAGATGCCATCAAAGCACAGTTTTTGTACGTTTCAGGAATTTGGGGCATAATGAGTCACTAGCTTCTTGTTACCAGCTGATAGGGGCTTGGGCAGAGGGGAGAAGGTCAGCAATTAACTTTTGTTCTCACTCCTTGGAAGTAAGATGGGGCAATCTACTTCTGTAGTGATACTGCCTCGGAAACCACTATGAGTTGGGTCCGACTTGACGGCATATAACAACAACTTGTCCACAGGGGTCTTACCTAATTACTGCCTTAACCAGCGTGGGGGAAATAGTTGGAGGTAGTCTAGTCTACCTATCTATTCCCATCCAGGTGCCAGGGTGGGGGAAATAGTACTCGGTTTCAGCATGTTTCAACATGTGACGTTGTTGATGTTTAAATTAGCATTTTCCGTGGTTAAGCTGCTTATATTAATGTGCTTGCTTTTCTTCACTCTTTAGGAGGAAAATAAAATTTTGTTCTATCATCCAAATGAAGTAGAAAAGAATGAAAAAATTAGAAATGTTGGATTGTGTGAAGCTATTGTACAATTCACAAGGTAAGGCTTCTAAATGTTTTTGGAGAACTCACTGAATGCTTAAAATTTATCCTGCAGAATTGTCCCAAATATATTCTTTTAACCTTTTTAGGACCTTCAGTCCTTCAAAACCTGCAAAATCTTTGCATACACAGAAGAATAGACAATTCTTCAATGAGGCAGAAGAAAATTTTTGGATGGTCATGGTACTTACATACATAGTGTCTCTTTCTGAATGTGGATGGTAAAGTTAGGAGTTATATTTGCCATTAGGAATTAGAATGAGTTTTCTGGCTATTGCATAAAAATAAGATTTACAGTAAAGTCTGTTGCAATTTCAAAGCACATTCACATTGCATGTTTTAGGGGGGCTGTTTTAAGAAATTAGCATTGTAATGTTCCTTTTTTTATGTCGAGGGAACATCAAAATGCTGTAATTATCATATTATTTCAATGCATTAAACTTTGTAGGTTGTTCGGAATCCTATCATCGAAAAGCAGAGCAAAGATGGAAAACCAGTTGTTGAATACCAAGAAGAGGAGTTGTTGGTAATGTACTTTTTAGTTCGTATTTTTAGGGGGGAAAAAAAAACGTGTTATTGAGTATGCTGAGCAGCTAACTAGAGTTAAGCTGGATCCCTTTTGCAAACATCTCTCGGGACATAGCAGAGTTTTGTGTGTGTTTGCACTGCGTAACCGTTTAAAAATGTCTATGCACCCTCAGCATTAATACCTTCTACTGATCTCCGGTGTCCAAAGCCTCCTTACAATGAGAATTATGGACTCAGAATTTTAAATATCCCTTCAGAGCACAACTAAAGGAGCCCTGGTGGCACGGTGGTAAAAGCGCTGAACTGCTAATCTCCAGATCGCAGTCCCAATCCACCAGCCCTTCCGTTGGAGAAAGGTGTGGCAGTCCGCTCCCGTAAAGATCACAGCCTTGGAAACCCTAAGGAGCAGCTCTCTCTTCTGCCCTTTGGGGACACTGAGGGGGAATCAACTTGACAGCAGTGGGTTTGGTTTTTTGGTTTTTAGACACAACTGCTGGAGGGTGGAGCTGATACAGGTCAACTTGCTTTGCCGAGAGTCAGTGTACCTTTGCTGTACAGTAGACAGTCTGTTTCTTCCCTCCCTTGGGTTCCGACCTGTGCTGTCTCTGTGTTTCTAGGACAAGGTGTACAGTTCAGTGCTACAGCAGTGCTACAGCATGTACAAGGTGAGCGTGACGTTCTTCTTGAACCAAGAGTCTAATGGCAGCCCCTTTACAAGACTGTGGCTGCAGCGGTGAGCTCAAGCACAGCAGAGATTGGGAGGATGATGCAGGACCGGGTGGGGTTTCATTCTGTCGGACATAGGGTTGCTGTGAGTCGGAACTGACTTGATAGCCCCTAACAAAAATAATTAGAAGCTCAAAGGTCTTTTTCAAACAATTGTTAATTTTTTGAGGACCACCAAGGGAGTTGGTATCTGTTTTAGAGGAAGAAATAATGGGGCTTTGGAAACAAGTAGTGAGGTCATGTGTACACCAACCAATAGCTGCTTATGGAAGCGCCTTCTCTGTTCCCAGCTCTAACAGGCACTGCATCCTCATTGGTGAACAAGACAGACTGCAGATATTTTGTGAATTTAAAAAGTTAGATGATACTATTTATGCAAATTGAAATAAATACGAATTGAGATTAAAAAAAAAAAAAACTTGGCAACCCTATAAGGCAGTTCCTCTGTCCTATAGGGTTGCTGTGAGTTGGAGCTGACCCTATGGCAGTGGGTTTTTTTTTTTTTTTTTAATATACCTATTTGTATTCTGTCTGCTTGACCTTACGAGCGCTTTTCTCTACACCATTATTAGCTTTTTAATGGTACGTTTCTGAAAGCCATGGAAGATGGAGGTGTCAAGCTCCTAAAAGAAAGATTAGAGAAATTCTTCCACCGGGTAAGTATTTTGAATTGCATTTATAATTTTAGTAGTGTGCAAACAGATCTTTAGAGAGAGATAGAGGCACGTTTATTTCTCAAATACCAGAACTGCAGAACTGAAAAGGAGCAAACAGCCTACAACAGATTGTGGTAAAAGTAGAAAACCCGTCGCTATCGAGCGAATTCCAGCACACGGTGACTTGGTGCGACAGCACGGTGACTCGGTGCGACAGCACGGTGACTCTGTGCGACAGAGGAGAACTGCCCCATAGGGTTGCCAAGGTTGTAATCTGTGTGGACGCCGACTCCTTATCTTTCTCCCGTGGAGTGGCTGGTGGGTTTGAACCGCTGATCTTTTGGTTAGCAGCCGAACTCTTAATCACTGAGCCATCAGGCTCCCTATCTCTGGTGAAATTCAGTTTATCTTAGAGGATTAATTCTCAATTTTTCTTTAAAACACCTTTGTGTGTGTGTGTGTGTGTGTGTGTATGTATTTTTTTTTTATTTCTTTGTCATAGTGCATTAGCAATATTTCTTTGTGTTTGTTCCTTTATTTTAATGACTAATTATTCACTCATACTATCTCCTCATTCCCTATTCTTTTCCCCACTACTCTCCTCCCTGTCAACACTGTTTTTTCCCTGTAGTTGGGACTTCTTGTCCTAACCACATGCCTTTTCTACGTGATTTGAGTATGAAATGTCATGGCCTGCCCATGACATTATCATGTGGATTCCTAAACAGGTCAATTTTTTAAAATTCATTTTATTGAAATATGATTTATGTACAGTGAAATACACAGAACTAAAGTGACATGGGTCAACAAATTTTTTTTTCAGTGTTCACTCCCCTCCAACCGCTGGCAACCAACAAAGAAAGTTTCCCTCCATTTATAAACCCTTTCTTGACCCTCCACAACAACGAACTAATAACTATATTTGTCCTTCTGTGATGGGCTTATTTCACTTAGCATAATGTCCTCCAAGTTCATCGATATTATATGATGTTTTGCAGACTCTACATTATTCTTTAGTGCTATGTAGCATTCTGTTATGTTTATGTACCATAGTTTGGTCATCCACCCTTCTGCTGATGGGCATGTAGGTTGTTTCCATCTTTTTGCTATTGTAAATAGTGCTGCGATGAACATGGGTGTGTGTAAATCTGTTCCCGTCCTGGCTCTCACCTCTGTAGGATATATACCTAGTAATGGGATTGCTGAGTCAAATGGTATTTCCAATTCTAGCTTTCTAAGGAATGGCTGTATTGCTTTCCACAGTGGTTGTGTCAATTCACAGTCCCACCAGCAGTGTATGAGAGTCCCAATCTCCACATCCCCACCAGCATTTGTTATTTTCTGTCTTGCTTAACCTTGCCATCAGTGCTGGGGTGAGAAGGTATCTCATTGTTTTGATTTGCATCTTTCTGATGGCCAATGATTGTGAACATCTCCTCATATATTAGCTGGCCACCTGAATATCCATCCTCCTTGGTGAAGTGTCTATTCGTGTCTTTTGCCCATTTTTCAATTGGATTGTTAATCCCTTTGCTGTTGAGGCGTTAAGAGTTTTCTATAAATCTTAGAGATAAGTCTCTTGCCAGGTACGTAATTATTGGCAAATATGAATTTGTTGCTGTCATTTTTGTTATGTGCCTTTTTGTGATGTTGGTTTCTTTGTTCCATATAACTTTCTATGCTGAGCTCATTTCGTTTATGCATCGTGTTATCACTTCCTTTGTTGCTATTGTTTTAGTATTTGCTACGTATTTGTGCTGGTCCTCTTTTTTATTTTGATGTGAAGGTTTATCATTTTTCTTTCAGATTATAGGTTTCTTCCCAAACTTAGAATAGTCTGTTCTATCTTGTAGTTGTCTTGAGATCACTACCTTCTAGAAGTTCTGTAACGACACAGTTTTTTCCCCTCTTTTTGGTTTGTCCTCATTTGTCAATTGATATCTCTGGCAGGTCAATTTAATTTGAAGAGCACTAATATAAGGAATTAAGAACTTTAAAAAGATAAAACACAGTACAGAATAAACATTAGTTTTGTTAGAAGGTGCTCTGGTGGCATAGTGGTTAAGCTCCCAGCTGCTGAGAGGTCCATGGTTCAAACCCACCAGCCGCTCCACAGGAGAAATATGTAGCTTATAGCCTTGGAAACTTTATGGGGCAGTGGTACTAATTGTATCAGTCAGAACTGACTCAAGAGCACCCAATAACAGCGTCAGTTTTGTGTGAACTTCATCTTTTGCCATTGGTACTCATTTCAGATCTGATTACCCCAGCCAGGCTCACCTGCTTGTTGGCCTTTTCAGTTAGTGCTGTTTGTCAGTATGTAGTTGTACCATAAATATTAATCTAACCTAATGATATTTTTAGTTATCAAAGGGTATGGTTGTGGATGTACCGTTAGTTTCATGCCTCATCTTTTCCCGACAGTATCTGCAAACGCTGCATCTACAGTCCTGTGACCTCCTGGACATTTTTGGTGGAATCAGCTTCTTCCCATTGGATAAAATGACTTATTTGAAAATCCAATCCTTTATTAATAGGATGGAGGAGAGCTTGAGTGTCCTCAAGTACACCGCCTTTCTCTATAACGATCAGCTGATCTGGTGGGTACCCCCGGCGGGCCTGAGGGGAGGGAGGTCGTTTAGGGTGATGCAGACTGCAATGGCTGAAGGGTTGCATGCTGTCAGACTGGAACTAAACAGTAAGAGACATGGGTGGGAAGCACTATTATAGATACTGTCAAAATGACACAGTGATTATTTAAAAGCAGGGTAATCTTGATTAACATTGGTGTTGGAAGTTGGTTCTGTGAAAGAAACCATCAGGTAAGATTTGTCAGTAGTAGTTTTATGTTTTCCTAAGTAGAGAAGGCAATAATACTTGATGCTACTTACTTTGAAACGTGGATTCTTAAAAGTAGCCAAGAAAGCAGCAGTATTGCCTAGGCCAGGGAGTTGCCCCCGTCTTCAAACAGGGCCTGAGTCCTGAGGGTGGTGCAGAAACATAGTTTCGTTGAAGGAAGTGTTGGTGCTCGAGCAGCACAGGTAAACTAAGGGGAACCTGAGCGCTGGGAGCTCTGGAGGCCGACAGCACAGCCTTGTGTTTCTGAGTCTCGCAGCTTCCTGCCTTGGACAGAGGCAGTCTGACCACTCTTCTGTGATGTGTTTTAGTGGAAAATATTGGCGTTTTCCTTCTCTGACAGGTTTCCCTGACACACATGCTGACTTTCACGGGTTAGACTGTAATACCAAATCCTCTCAAGCACCTGAGACCAGACTCTGGTGAAATGTCCAGAGTGAGTGTGCCCGAGACGGCAGCTGCGTGGTGGGTTGGTCCTGAAGAGAGTGTGTCCCTCCACGCTCTGCTAGTGGCCGAGCGGTGCTGTCCAAGACGAGCTGCTGAGTGCCAGGCTCCTGGCAGCTTCTGCTGGAAGAAGGTCTTGACTTGAAGTCTGTACGTCCGTGCCAACGTGGGTGCTTGGTGTGGTGCAAACCACTGACTGAGGCTGTGTGTGGCTGGCCGCTTTGGAGTTGCTGTTTGGCTCAGAGTACATGTAAACATCTTCGAGCACAACCTATGGGAATCCACTTACTGATGAAACGCGGTCCCCAAGTAACATCTAAAGACAAAAGTCAGTCTTGACACAGTGGTGTTGTCAGGTGCTGTTCAGTCAGTTCTGACTAACAGTGACCCCGTGTACAACAGAACAGAACACTGCCCGGTCCTGCACCAGACTAACAGTCCTTGCTGTGCTTGAGCCCGTCCTTGCAGCCAGTGTATCTGTCTGTCTTGTTGAGGGTCTTCCCCCTTTTCCCTGACGCTCCGCTTTACCAAGCATGATGTCCTTGTCCAAGGACTGGTGCCTTCTGATGTTGTTGTTAGGTGTCGTCGAGTCATCTCTGACTCATAGCGACCCTATGTACAGCTGGACGAGAAACTGCCCGGTCCTGTGCCAGCTCCATGACCCCTGCCATACCTGAGTGCATCATTGTAGCCACTGTGTCAGTTCATCTTGTTGAGGGCATTCTCCTCTTTCATTGACCTTCCACTTGACCAAGCATGACATCCTTCTCCAGGGAGTGGTCCCTTCTTACAACATGACCAAAGTAGGTGAGATGAAGTCCGACCATTCTCACTTCCAAGGAGCGTTCTGGCTGCACTTCTTCCAGGACAGATTTGTTAGTCCTTTTAGTAGTCCACGGTAGTTTAAACATTCTTCTCCAACACCACAACTCAGAAGCATCCACTCTTCTGCAGTCTTCCTTATTCATTGTCCAGCTCTCACATGCATATGAGGAGACTGAAAATGCCACGGCTTGTGTCAGGTGCACCTTAGTCCTCAAGGAGACATCTTTGCTCTTCAGCACTTGAAAGAGGGCCTTTGCAGCCGATTTGTCCAGTGCTGTACATTTGACTGCTCCTTCCATTGGTGTTGATTGTAGAACAAAGTAACATGAAGTGTTTGACAACTTCAGTCTTTTCTCCGTTTATTGTGATGCTGCTTATTGCTCCAGTTGTGAGGATTTTTGTTTTCTTTATATTGAGATGTAATCCATACTGCAGACTGAACTCTTCAGTCTTCATTAGTAAGTGTCTCAAGTCATCCTCACTTTCAGCAAGCAAAGTTGTGTCGTCATCGTATCACAGGTTGTTAATGAGCCTTCCTCCAATCCTGGTGCCACGTTCTTCATATAGTCCAGTTTCTCGGATTATTTGCTCGGTGTAGAGACTGAATAAGTATGGTGAAAGGATAATGTGACCCGAAATAAAAGGGACAGTCTGCCATTCCTGCTTCTGGGGAGCGTTGCAGCTGTACTTGCCCCAGGACAGATTTGTTCGTTCTTCTAGTGGTCCAAGGGTACATCTCCTATTCCTCACTAACACCATAATTCAGATGCATTAGTTCTGGTGTCATCTTATTCATTGTCCAACTTTCACATGTGTTTGAGGCTATTGAAAATACTGTGGCTTGGGTCAGAAGCACCTTAGTCTTCAAAGTGACATCTTTGCTCATTAACACATTAAAGAGGTCTTTGCAGCAAATTTGCCCAATGCAGTATGTCATTTGATCTCTTGACTGGCTGTTTCCATGGGTGTTGATTCAAGTAAAATGAAATCCCTGACAATTCAGTCTATTGTCTGTTTATGCTGATACAGCTTATTGGTCCACCTGTGAGGATTTTTGTTTTCTTTATGTGAAAGCATAACCCGTAATGAAGGCTATGGTCATTGATCTTCATCCGTGTGTGTTTCATGTCAGCTTCACTTTCAGCACGTAAGGGTGTGTCAGCTACCTGCTTCAGGTGGTTAATGAGTCTTTCTCAATCCTGATGCCACGTTCTTCTTCATATAGTCCACCTTCTCACGTTATTTGCTCAGCATACAGATTGAATAAGTATGCTGAAAAGATCTAACCCTGACACACACCCTTTCTGATTTTAAACCATATAGTATTCCCTTACTCTGTTTGAACAGCTGCTGCTTGGTCTGTATACAGGTTGCTCAAGTTCACAATTAAATGATCTGGGATTCTCTTCTCCATGTTAGCCATAATTTGTTAGGATTTCACACACAGTTGAGTGCCTTTGCATAGTCAGTAAAACACAGGTAAACGTCTTTTTGGTATTCTTTGCTTTCAGCCAGGATCCGTCTCATTTCAGCAACAATATCCCTCATTCCACATTCTCTTCTGAATCTGGCTTGAATTTCTTGCAGCTAGCTCCCTGTCAGTATACTGCTGCAACCATTTTTGAGTTATCTTTAAGGAAATTTTAGTTGCATGTGATGTGAATGATGTTGTTCAATTTCTGTGTTCTTTGGAATGGGCACAAATGATGATCTTTTCTAGTCAGTTGGCCAGGTAGCTGTCTTCCCAATTTCTTATAAACGAGTGAGTGCCTCCGGTGTTAGTTCCTTTTGTTGAAGCATCTCGGTAGGCAGTCCCTCAGTTCCTGGAGTCTTGTTTTCCACCAATTCTTTCAGTGCGGCTTCGACTTGCTCCTTCACTGCCGTCAGTTCTGGGTCCCATGCTGCCCTGAAATGGTTGGACGTTGACCACTTGTTGGTGCAGTGACTGTGTATTCTTCTCATGTTTCCTGTGGTGGTCAGTATTTTACCCATAGAATCCTTCAGTATTGCAACCCAAGGCTTAAGTTTTTTCTTCAGTTCTTTTCAGCTTGAAAAATGCCAAGCATGTTTTTCTTAAACTGTAAGGCTTTGTAATACTTTGTCTCCCGGAGTTGTCCATTGAAATTTGTTCAGGTCTGTCTTCATCATTTCTTCCATTCACTTTAGCTTCTCTCCACTCAAGAGCAAGTTTCAACTCAACAAAGATGCAGAAGAGCTAAACAATACAATCCACCAACTTGGCCTTATAGACATCTATAGAGCACTTCACCCAACAGCAGCACAATA
>NW_006921593.1:11362938-11369340 GCF_000298275.1 Orycteropus afer afer
AGCAAGTTTCAGAGTCTCTTCTGACATCCATTTTGGTCTTCTCTTCCTTTCCTGTCTTCTTAATGACCTTTTGCTTTCTTCACGTATGATGTCTTTGATGTAATCCCACAAATCGGTCTTCAGTTGTTAGTGTTCAGTGCATCAAATCTTTTCTTCAAATGGTCTCTAGATTCAAGTGGGATGCACTCAAGCTCATATTTTGGCTCTTGTGAGCTCGTCATCTGAAAGCTGGAAATGAGCAATTGCTGGTCTGTTTCACAATCGGGCCCTGGCCTTGTTCTGACTGAGATTACCGAGCTTCTCCATTGTCTCTTTGCACAGATGTAGTCAGTTCCATTCCTGTGTATTCCATCTGGTGAGCTCCACGTGCATGGTTGCATTTATGTCGCTCAGAAAGGTGTTTACAGTGAGCGAGTCCTTGGTCCTGCAAAAATTCTGTCGTGTGATCTCCAGCATCACTTCTGTGTCTTCCAACTGCTGATGCTTCTGTTTCCACCTTTAGTGTTCCGAGCACCAGTAGTTACCAGTGCATCTTGGCTGCGTGGTTGGTCAATTTCAAACTGCAGAAGTCGGTAAAGATCTTTCATGTCTTTGTCTTTGGCTTTAGTAGTGAGTAGGTAAATTTGAGTAATAGTATTAACTGGTCTTTCTTGTAGGCAAAATACTGTCTTATTTTCATAGAAAAGAATCAGTTGTGATTTAAGTGGAAGAAAAGTTTTTGGGTTTTGTAAAAGGAAAAACTATTTATATTAAGTTACTGTGTTTGAGGGACTTGGAGCACACCGGCCCATCTGAGCCTTAGTGGGCTGACTCCTGTAGGAGAGGAACCGCGGGTGGATCTGAAGTGTTCGGGCTTGTCTGTGGGAGGTTTTGCTTGATTTGTCTATGTTTGTTTATTTGCACTAAGGAAGAAATTATATAATTTTTTTTTACTTTTTATTTTGAGATTATTGAAGGTTCACATGCAGTTGTAGGAAGCTTTCCTGTGACAGTGTGTATGACTGTACTGCAGTACTGCTTCATTTATGTGTGTAGGGGTGAGGGAGTGAGACTGGAGGATGACAGAGGTGAGAGCCGCTGTGGCCAGAGTGAGTGGAGAGCGGGCAACATAAGCAAACAGCCCATCGACCTCTGACGTTCTGTGCTCTGAACAGCTGGCCTCAACTGCCCTCTGTTTTTTATTTTTTAATTTATACCGTGAAAGTCAGCCCTGAAATAATTAATGCCTAATAGGTCTCAGAAACTCTGGTAGCACAGTGCCTAAGGTATCTGACTGCCAACTGGAAGGTTGGTGGTTCAAACCCACCAGCCACTCTGTAGAAAGAAGCCTGGGCAATCTGCTTCCATAAAGATTTACAGCCTCAAAAACCCAATGAGGATCGCTATGAGTCGGAATCAACTCGATGGTGGTAAGGTGGTTTTTGTTTTTTTTCCTAAAGCAGTTTTTAAGTAAGGCGCTCTTATGGCACGATGGTTAAGCCCTTGGCTGGTAACTGAAAGGTTGGTGGTTCAAACCTCCCCCCAGCAGCCCCATAGGGGAAAGACCTGGCACTCTGTTCCCATAGAGACGATAGGCTGGAAAGCCCCCTGGGGCATTTCTGCTGTCACGTTGAGATTGCTGGCAGTCAAGAATCGAGGGCACCTGATGATAGCAGGTTTTCAGTGAAATAAGGCCCTGGGTGTGGTGAACACAGTAAATATGTCTCCGTTTCCTTTCATAGTTACTTGCTCCACATCCTGTGGTCCCGAGCAGTGCTATCCCTTAGGAATACAGTGCAGGCCACACATGTGCAGGCTTTATTGCACTTTGTAGATACTGTGGGTTTGTTTTTATTTTTTTTTTTGTTTTACGAATTGAAGGTTTGTGGCAACCTTGCGTTGAGCTAGTCTGTCAGTGCCCTTTTTCTAACAGCACGTGCTCACTTCATGTCTGTTGTGTCTTGGTATTTCAAACTTTTCATCACGCTGTTGCATACTTAACAGGCTGTAATGCGTAAGTATAACTTAGGTGCACTGGGAAACCACAAAATTTGTGGGACTTGCTTTTATAGCTCTGTTTGCTTTATAGTGGTGGTCTGTAGCCCAACTCATAGTATCTCTGAGGTCTGCCTGTTTTTTTTATATTTTCTAATATACATGTGTAAATAAAAAGAAATGGGTGAAATTCATTTTAATGATGTGTTATTTAACCTAAAACCAAACTCACAGTGCTCCTAGAGGACAGGGGGAAGCTGCCCCATAGGGGTTCCAAGGCTGTATGTAAATCTTCACGGAAGCAGACTGCCTCATCTTTATTCCACAGAGCAGCTGGTAGGCTTGAACCGCCAACTGTTTTGGTTAGCAGTTGAATGCTTTAACCACTGTACACTGTGCTCCTTATTTAAGCCAGTGTATGTAAAATGTTTCAACATGTAAGCAGTAGTAAAAATCTACTAATGAGCTGTTTTCTTCTTGTGCTAAGCCTTTGAAATCCTTTGTATATTTCATAGTCACCTTGACCAGCCACACCTCATGTGCTCAGGAGGCACAGTGCCTAAAAGCCATTGTCACCGCCCAAGGAAGCTAGCCTGTGAGTTGCCCAGCCTGTCATTCTTTACCTCTTGTCTTCTGCTTATCATCTCCTTTTTCCCAGTACTTTTTACTTATGTTTTAAAAGGAGAATAGTGTGCAGAACCTGTTTTGTTTATTTCCTTCTTTATCTCCACGTATCTCACTTATTTTGGCAAGAGAAAAAAGCTGGTAACTTTCCATATCTGAATTGGAAAATCTGTTGGCCTGGTTGCCTGCCTGATACTTGTAGGGTTGGTGTTGCTGTAGGATGGCGCGTTAAAGGTTTTGAGCTACTTCTTGGCTTTTGGCCTTACCTATGGACCTAGAATTTCTCTTTCTACTTAGTAGAGAACAAAGCAAACCTGTCTAAGGGTATGAGAAAAAGCACATTGCCATTGACTTTGTTCTGCCTTGCGGTGACCCAATAGGGTTCAAGATTCAGCTGCTCCATAGAGTTTCCAAGGTTGTAAATCTTTACGGAAGCAGACTGCTTCCTCTTGCTTCCGTGCAGCTGCCGGTGGGTCCAAACCACTGCTGTTTTGGTTAGCAGGCAAATGCCTTAAGCCCTGCATCACCAGAGCTCCTTTTTAAGGCTGTAGGGCTCCTTTGTGGTTGGAACAAGACAATTTGAAGCTGAAAGAACAACGGTAGTCCAGTGTAGGAAGTGAAAGGAGAGACGGAGTTGGAAGGGTCTGGGACAGAGTAGCGTTTATTTGCTGACACAGCCTGGACTTTTTCTAACCTGCGACCTTACTGAGAAGAGAGCACCTCTGGAGGAGAGTGTGAAGGTCTGATTTATATGAAGTTAGATTTCCTCCATTATCTCGACCAGAAAAACCCAGAGGCACACAGTGGTGTTTAAAAACTGACTGCAAGTAGAGGCTGATGCCTGTAGTTCTTACCAGTTTTTCCGCATTTCAGGTTAGATGCTTTTCCCCACAGCTTCTGTCTTGCTTTCTCTCCTTCCTTTTTGCCAACACTGAAACCAGAGTTAGAGTTGTCAGTGTCGGGGCTGACTTCCTCGTCGACAGCGTGCTGCTGTGTTGCTAGCGTGGTGGGTGAGAGGATGTGGCGTAACCGTAGAACCCAGGACCCTGAGAGAACCGTAACTGCAGGTTCAGAGCCTGAAGCCTCTGAATGTTTCCGGGAATCAAATCCATTGTGGCTTTAGTTTAAAATGGAGTCTAAAATGGCGAAGGACCTGGGGAGCAGTTCAGGGTAAAATTCAGGTTTCGGGACAGGATCTGATTCATTCCCTTCTGGATTCCTGGTCAAGAAAGGGGCTTCTTGGTACAATGATGAATTTTGTTGCAAATCAGTAGAAAGAAGACCAATTCCAAACATTTAACACAGTGCTTTTCTGACATTTCAGGAGTGGATTAGAGCAAGATGACATGAGAATTTTGTACAAATACCTCACCACGTCACTGTTTCCAAGACACATTGAACCTGAGGTATGACGGGCACTGAAAGATAGATGCGTATGTGATTGCGCGTGCGTGAATCTGTCTGTACACAGACCTGGATTGGGAGAGGGACAGATGGAGTGGAGGCACGTGGTAGTGGGTGGAACAGCTGTGATTTATGTTTTCTGTCAGTTGTTACCAGGTGCTATCGAGTTGGTTCTGACTCTTAGTGACCTCATATAAATAGAACAAAACACTGCCTGGTCCTGCACCAGCCGTCCTCATAGTCGTTGCTGTGCTGGTGCAGCAGTGGCACCAGAAAGCAGTCCCTGCTTCATGGAGTGAAAACCTGGCATCCGCTCCCGTAACGATTACAGCCTGGAGAGCCCAGGGGGCCCTTCTGCTCTGTCACGGGTCACTGTGTGTGGAATGCAACTCGACGGCGCACAGCAGTGCAGCGTGGTGTTTAGTGATACTTACTTAGTTATATATCAGTTAGAAGCACAGAAAATCACATTTGTCGGCCCTTCTCTGGTTTCTTCCGTTCAGTGCAATAGGGAGTCTGATTTTCCCACGAGCTACTCGTTGAATTGTGGGAAATGCTGGGTTCTTAGCTAGCATTCTGGGAACGTGGAAAATCCAGGGATCTTTGATAAAACAGAGGTTCACCTTACAGCCTGTACTCCACAAACACGAGCTCTAATTTTTAGTGAGTGTCGCGTGGCCTGCCTTGCTTTCCACTCCGCTACTGGATTTCCTGATCTTTTTTTTTTCTTTCAAATTTTACTGTGATTTGGATGAAAGTTTACAGAGCAAATTCACTTTCCATGCAGTGGCTCATATACACTTTGTCTCATGACATTGACCACAATTTACCACAACAGCTCCCTGCTGCTCCTCCCCATAGTCACCTCCTCCCTGTGTCCTTCCCTCCAAGCACTCCTGCCCCCTGAGCTGTCTCCTCGTGCATACACAGCCCTTCTATTCTGCCATGATTGATCTCTCCAAGGGGTGTATCTACCTAATGTTAGTGTTCAGCTCATATGCCTGTCTTTTGTTTAGCTGGATGGGAGCCACAGGAGTGGGTTCAGTTCCAGACCTGAAGGGCAGCTAGGGGCCATAGTTTCAGTGGTTCCATCAGGCTCTGCGAGACCAGCAACCCTGGTCCCCCTTTTTTTTTTTTAATGATTCTGAATTTTGTTCCACATTGTTCTCCCTCTCTCTCCAGGATCTCCTACAGAGATCCCCCTCCAAGTGGTTGACAGTGGTAGCTGGGCACCATCTAATTCTTCTGGTCTCATAGTCATATAGGCTGAGGATCGCATGGTGTACCAGTCTCTTGGACTAATTGTTTCCATGTGTCTTTGGTTTTCTTCATTCTTCTTTGCTCTGGACGAGGAGAGAACCATTGCTGCATCTAGATGGCTGCTTGCAAGCTTTTAAGATCCCAGCTGCTACTCGCCAAAGTAGGATGTGGAACAATGTTTTTATGTAGTACATTATGCCAATTGAGCTCGATGTCTCCTGCAGCTATGGTCCAGAACCCACGGGTCTAACTACTTGCTCCCTCTGGGTAGCTGGCTGTGGCCAAGAAGTGACTTGTCCCTTGTCAGCTCTACTCTATACCTGGGAATTCTTACACAACATAGCAATACACTTGCAGAAACATTGTCTGCCAACCCTGGGCATGGTCTTAGGCACACTCCCCTTGCATAGACATACCTAATAGTTCAGCCTGTCCTCCCATGTGTAAATTTCCTGATCTTGCAGAGAACTGGAAATAGTACTGTAGCGTTCTTTCAAAAGGTCTTTTCAGAGTTGTCCTTAGGTTGCAAGTGAGAAGTGTTGAGATCTCCCGAAAAAATCACCATTTTGGCTCAGGATGCACATGTTTGATCTGTTTTTCAAACAAATGACAAACCAAACCCACTGCCATCAAGCCAGTTCCAACTAATAGTGCCCCTAGAGGACACACTAGAACTACCCACAGGGTTTTCTTAGGCTTTCTTTAGTGGAGCAGCTGGTGGGTTCAAAGTGACAGCTTTCTGATTCTCAGCCACGTGCTTTAACCAGTGTGCCACCAGGGCTCCTTATTTTCAAGGGACACATTAAAACAACACTCAACTGCCACTGAGTCAGATCCGACTCATAGCGACCCCTCCTTGGGTTTCTGAGGTGGTATCACTATGACAGTAGATTGCTCAACCTTCCTTCTGAGGAGTGGCTGGTGAATTTGAACCACCAGTCTTCTGGTTAGCAGTCAAATGCCTTATGCACTACACCACCAGAGCTTCTATTAAAACAATAGGAAAAAAAATTCTGTGATAGAAATTGAAAGCAAGATTTTTAAAAGGAGGTTTCAAGATCTGTCCTGAAGTACAATGCTGTCAGTGATAGGATAATATCCATACGCCTACAAGGAAGACCTGTTAATATGACTGTTATT